>NC_080706.1:33755000-34080000 GCF_943734765.1 Anopheles ziemanni | reverse complement strand
CTGATTTGTCTTTTCAAAACAATTCAAATAATCAACGTTAACTATAACGGACAACTAAACGAGTGTTCTAATACTCTCGTTTCAATGATAGGGAAACTGTATTAGGTCGTTATAAATTTACACTTATGTATGCGACGCTATATTTTCCATTCTATGAAGACATTCTATAACGTTTTCTGATTGTGGAATTTATTATATTGGTAAGACGTGAGCGAAAGGAAGGGATGGAGACGTTGTAATCAAACAGGTGACTAGAGCTATTGAAGGAAGACATGGCGCAGACAAAATGGATCATTCTGGGAGAAATGTGTACGGATTGTGGGAATACAGAGAGATGACCTTTCCTGAAGGATATAGGAAGGGACATAGGGAGGAATATGGGACAGGAGTTCCGGAGCGTCAGTGGAGTGCAGGAGAAGTTGGGCGAAGAAAGTAGCTTGAGTGTACCGGTGGCGAGTCTGACTCGTGGATAGCCCCAACAATAGACATCGCGACTCGTGAGCCAGAAGGGAGCAGGCATTGTAGCCGAGAAGACACCTTACGGCCAGACGCGTGAAGCGTCTTTGCACCCCCTCTAACCGTCCCAAGGCAATGACACCAGTTGGGGTCCATACCACGAAAGCATACGCAACAACAGCAACAGTAAAGCGCCAGCAAGCAGCGTGGGTCCCGTACCTCCGACACTAGGGGATAAATAAGCCGCAGAGTACGGATGGCCTTGAATACCACATCATCAATCTGCACGCAGAAGGACAAGGTGATGTCCAGCCACACCCCAAGGTCCTTGATAGCCGATACCCGCGACAAAGCTGCGCTACCAATACAGTAGTCGTGGTGGGTCACCCTAGCGGATCGTCTGAAGGATATAACAGAACAATTAAATGTGCAAAGCGATTGAGGGATTCTTGAAGGAGTAAGAAGATGGAAGGAGAGGATACGGGAAGGAATAATTTTACATGGTTAGCATACAGCAAGTGCCCGTTATTAGGCACCACACCAAACACCCTCGCTGATCTCCAGCAGGTTGCAAGTGAGGATGTCACGGGGGGTATGAGCAAGGCCCGTAGAGCCAGGGGCCGCCGACTGAGCCTGGCCAACGAAAACGCTTGGAAAGTGCGAGGCGAAAAGTTTACAGAAGCCTTGAGGAGAGAAAGCGGTCTCTGCGGTGAGAGACATGGAATGGGAAATGCGGGAGGAACCGCGCCGGATGCCGGATGTTAAAGTACCACCAAACCAGAAAACGCATCGAGAGAGTTAAATTGTTCTAGAAGTATTCCTTCCATCCTTTTCACCATTGCCAACACGGGAAAGTAAAATCAAAATAAGAAACATTTATTATTCACATGAAGTTTTGGAATAATAAACTACTAAAAATATCGCGAATAACGAATACCATCTTAACACGAACAATAAATAATAACATGGTATCGTTTATTGAAAAATTAACTTCGTATCAAAAATTGTAACGTCCCTTTTTTTGAAATTGAAGACATTTCTGGCGTTCAAAAAAGTGCTCGATCTAAATTTTTTGACAACGCGCTGCGTTGTCATTCCCGTACAAAACGAAAAACCCACCATTTCTGGGTTGAATACTTGACGCGGTTTAAAAAGCTCTGGAGCGGTAGAGCTTGAGATGCTGCGGCAACCGCGGTGTGTGTGGCGTGCCCGATACAGATTGACATCGTTTGTAGCAGTAGAGATAAGGACACTCCGACAAAGATGTGGCGCTACTTGCGGTCGATTAAAATATGAAAATTTTAACCATTTCACATACACCGTCGTCATCGTAAACCACCAGAATGTTTTCTTTGAGGTGAACTGTGTAGTGGCATAGAATCGATGATAAGATAAGGTGTGCGGGATATGAGTTGTTATCTCTATAGTAAGGCGAGAATAAATAAGCCCGCGAAGAAATGTTGCGAAAAAAGATAAAGGGGTGCAAAAATAAATTCCTTTCCTTGGTGAAAGAAGCAGAAGAAAAAATCGATGGCAAGACATCAAAAGAAACGGGGACAAGTTACATCCATTTTGCAGGACGGGGGAATTCCAATTACACACGACAAAAAAAAAAGGGAAGCTCGTGTAACGGACTGATAAGAATGAATGGATGTTAATTTAAATGGATGGAATGAGCTGACCGGAGAAGATCAATCCCAACACATATTCAACGCGACGGACATTGCCGTAGATATGAGTCACGGTAGTTTGTCGAGAAAGTTCGACATTAAGCAAACCGTTGTAAGATTGTTGTTTATGATTGAAATTATAAATATTGTGACAGAGACAACTAATTAGAGTAAACTTTAAATGTAAATATATAAGAGTCGTGAGTGGATTGTCTGGCATTAACGAAGACGATGTTTGGAGCCTTACTTCTTTTAGAATTCTCTGATCGATCATACTTAATTCTTACCCGAAAAACTCCCGAAGAGTACATGCCAGTCACTTCCTCCAGCACCTGCTGGCCTAGTTCCTGGCCTAGAAAATTGTCCAACACGCAAACCCCGTACTCGTTCATGTCTCGTATTAAGCTGCGACAGGCTTCGTCCAAACTTTCACTGTCCAAATCGGCCCCGGTGCCGTCGGTGGATGCTGGAGTGGTCACACCGGCACCGGTCAAATCTACACTCATCCGCGTGGACCCAGACGACAACCCTTTCATACTGTCCATCTTTGCACCCAGCAGGGCGTTCACTGCACTGGCACTGTCCCCCGGGGGTACCATCTTCGACAGGAGTGGCCTATCGACGGCAGCCATCTCTTCGCCCGCCTGCCGCAGCAAAGCGGCCAGATGCTGCTGGGTTTTTGACGGTCGCTGTTCATGCTGTGGCGATTGTTGTTGTTGCTGCTGCTGCTGCTGCTGCTGCTGTTGTTGTTGCTGAGGTTGCTGTAGCAACATTACGCTACCGGACTGCATTGTTTCTGAGGCAAACGAACTGCTTGGATCGTACACTACTTGCTGCACGTTGGTGCTATCGAAACCGTCCACTAACAGAGCACTGTTCACGAAAGTGTTATTATTATTATTGTTCAGCACGGTGGTATCGTCGATGGGGAAACCCTGATTGTTATTATCCACACGAGCGACTGCAAATTGCGCCTCTTGCTGCTGTCGTTCGGTACCGTCGAACACGTTCAGATTGTTGATGTTGTTGAGGAAATTGTTTTCGTTTAGTATGTGATCGACATCGATCTGGTCGAGATCGGCGAGCTCCTCGGCGGAAGCGAGTGCATCGATCGGGAATAACTTTGCGACTGCCAGCTCGTTGAGAAACTCGTCGCCACTGTCGCTGCCGTCCTCGGACGGTATCACTAACGACGGCTGCTGCGTTGCTGTTGTTGTTGTTTCTTCTGCCGTCGTAAAGGGATTGGCGCGTGGTTGTGGTAGTGACGCTTCCGAGCCGATGTTTACATTCGGAACGAACGCACCGTTGGTGGTGGTGATGACGGGGGTGCCGCCGGAGGGAGGTAGCATTTCAGCACGTACACAAAAGTTGCCTCCGTTCGGAAGGGCTACCACTGGAAGGACTTGCGTATTAACGCTACTACCCAGCTGTCTCTGATCCTGGGCTTGACTCACTTCACCGTTGGGATAAATTGCACCACTGTAGGCCAGTTGCTGCTGATGCACTTCTCCGGCAGCAACGGACTGCGTTGGTGGCAGCTGGTGTATCGAACGGCACTCGATCTTGTGCACCTTCCAATCGATCCGCTGATGGTCGACCGAACAGTAGTATGCAATCTGACAGCGACTGCAACGGCGTAGGCCCTCCGTAACCCCGCAAATTCGACACTGGTGCTGAAAGTGGCGATGCTGCTGCACAACCATTATTGGCGTCGTTTGCTGACTCGATTGCATGTAGTTGCCAAACCGAGGGCCACCGTCGCCCATGACCGCTGCGCCGACGGATGTATTCTGCTGTCCTCCTTCCAACCCGCCCTGGCAACTACTGTCCATAGCCACGGAACGATACACACGCGCGCCCGCACCAGACACCAGAGCAGCCAGCTACTTAGACCACGCACTGCAATCAATCCAATCCAAAGAATTCGAAATGATTTCCGTGCTGTTGACGGGCAAATTTCCACCGTTTCTTCTACTTACCACACGGTTAGCGAGGCCAAAAGCGGCTTCTAAAATGGATTGTTTTCGCAATGTTTGTTTCAGTAGCCGAGCAATCCAAGAAGGCCTCGTTTGACATTTCTCATCACATCTCTTCCTCCGCAGCTTCGCTTCTTGACCGCCCAGACCAAAAAAGGAGGAGCCGGAACGCACTTGCTGACCAGCGGTTGTTGCCCAATCTGTCTGAGTTTTCGCTGCTCCTGTTGCACCGACCGATACGTTACCTCCTGCCGCTGTCCTAACAACACAACACACCGATTTGCCGTACGATATGGGATATTCCTCCGCGCTTGACCGACAACGACCTTGCGAAATACCGTGCCTATTGCTTGCTCATTCCACTTTTTGACCGTGCATATTTAGCGCCTCCCTATCCGCCCTCCGCCGTGCACATTACAAACAGACACTTTTAGCCGAGGGTGTTTTTAGTACTGCGTTCCTACTTTTTGTGTCATTCCCCGGATGAAGAGGAGGAGGAGGATAAGGAGGAAAACAACCGCTTATCAGGGGATTTTCATCTTCCGAACACGGCCGATATTGCGGCTATGATAGGCACTTTTTCTTCACACTCGATCAAGCACTGTGTTTTTTCACTTCGTTACAAGATGAGCTGCTCTTGAGCTTATTATTTTTCTCCAATATCATCGCAGCACTGTTGCGAGGATTCCGTTCCTTCGGAACGACTTGTCAAATAGTGATGTGCGCTCTGAGTGAGAATGAGTGAGTGATTCGAATCTTAATATTGAATGAACGATTTAAATCCTAACAGATAGTTTTTGTGACTCCCTTTGATTTGAATCCTTAACTGGGATTCGAATCCCAAGTTGTGATTCGAATCCCAGTTTGGGATCACTACATGGGCAACTAGCGACTCTTTTACCAACTCGTTCATTCTTTTGGGTTTCGAATCCCATATAGTGATTCCCAAACTGGGTATTCGAATCACAACTTGGGATTCGAAGGTTAATAAATCATTTTACACGTTTTAAATCACAAAAGAGTGACTTAAAGATTCGAATCATCGTTATGATTATTCACTCTGATTCAAATCTCTAAAAAGAGTTGTTATTCTCATCACTATTGTCAAAGTTTGACATTTCGAAATACACCCTTTTACGCCTAGCAGCGTTACGGTAACGCGATTACGTTAGCGTTTCCATCAACTTCGACCACCGTTTTTTAAAGCAGTTTTATTTGTTAAACCGCTTTTCGGTTCCATCAACTTCGACCACCGTTTTTTAAAGCAGTTTTACGGTTTGTTAAACCGCTTTTCGGTTCATGCGACTTTATCGAATTAATTTTCGACCAGAATGGGCTTATCGGAGCCTGTCGGAGCAAAAGTTTTTAATTCTAAAGTCATCAAAGGACAATTCAACACCTTTTCTTCAGCAATACGAATGAAAGAAAACACACACAAATGTGGTACGTTTGAAGATCCTTCTTAGAGCTATTATTTACTTAATTTTTCGTACACTTTTGAAGAATCCTTAAGCACGGCACAACGTGCGTTCTAATTAGCTGAAAGGTGCACACCTTTTCAGTTTGTAACGTTTCTCTCTTCCCTCCGATTCGAACATTTACTAGGTTTCATATGGTAGCAAATTTTACACACTTTTTCCTTCCCGATCCAATGCCTGTCTGCTGGAGGACTGAGTTTCAATAAATAATACTTATTACAGGTGTTTCTTTAACTTTACACTTTCTTTCCTTAACCCTCGCTTTCCTTGTTTTTAGCTACTTCCTATACACGATAAGCCACCGTTAAGCTTATTGTAGTGCAGTCGATAAATTCTCCGACAACCGGTTGAGTATGCGAGCAGGAGATTATTGCTATTGACTCCAGTGGAGCCACAAGTGGGCGACGACGTCGAGGGGCTAGCCGACGAGCCGCCGGAAGGATCGTTGGCAACGGACAGATGTGCCCTCGAACCGGGCTGCTGTGGGGAGTGAGTTGTGATGTTCATCTTTGGATTGGACATGGAAGCCGTGGTGGTGCCATTGTTGAGCGCATTCGCTGCTCCCCCTGGGCTAACTCCACTCCGGCTGGTCGACGTTACGCTGGCGGACAGCGACGAACTGGGGGCCTGGTCACGCGGTACCGTTGCTTGGGCAGTGGGCATCGAGGATGACGCAGATGTCAGAAGCATTCGCTTCGCATCCCAAATGCGTATCGTGCCGTCTGCGCACGAAGACACGAAATGACGACTGTCGGTGCTCCAAGTGACACAAGTGACGGCCGCCGTGTGATCCTTCAGTTCTGTTAGTTGTGAACCGGCCGCCAGGTCAAAGATACGTACACGGTTTTCATCCCCTTAAAATAATGAAAGTACATTCGTTAACAACCGTGATTTGGGGTTAGTTACTCAAGAAGGTTCTATGTACAAACGGACTCACCTCCTGCGGCCAAATACTTTCCATCGGGGCTGAAACAAATCCTATGCACCGGCTGGCGGCAATCGGTGAAAATGCGAAACAGCTTACCACTGGTCACGCACCACAGACGTACAGAGAGATCGGTCGAACCGGTTGCCAGATAGTTGCCGTTCGGGTGAAACGCAACCGTGTCCACATCCTGCGTATGGCCCACGTACATCTGCAGCGGAAACCGGCGATCGGTGGACCAAAGTCGTGCGGTCGTATCACGCGACCCGGTTGCTAGGTAAAGCCCGGTCGAGCTTTCCGTAACACACCAGATGGGATGATTGTGGCCCCGGTAGATCGCCCGGCAGGTATAGTCACGTCCCGTCCACGCCCGCATTGTGCAGTCTCGCGAAACGCTCATTAGCAATGGGTTTTGCTCGGAGAAGAGTAGATCCGTTACGGCCTGGCTGTGGCCACGAAGGGCCACACCACCGGTTGGGGTACTAAAAGGAAGAACGAGATGGAATACAATTGCGGAAAAAATCAGCATTTGCCAGTGGCTAGAAATTGAACTTACAAAGTATTATCCACACAGCGTCCTTCGAGAAATTGCTTCCACCGTTCTCGTTTCGTCTGGCGCCGCTTGTACGAAGGAAGCAACTTATTTATCCGTTCCCTATCAGCCGGTGTCTTCAGATCAAACATGCTGTCGAATCCATCATCCAGTAGCGAAGTACCGTCCCTGTAACCGCTCCCACTCGCCCTTCGACTCTCATCACCCTCCTCATCGTCCGAATCCTCCGATTCACTAAATCTACTATCACAGGATGTCACATTCCAGCTGCATTGCCGATCCCGAACGCATGCGTACGGTTTGCGGCCAAGCTGGGTGCTTCGGCTCGTCGACCACAACATGATGGTGGAATCCTCGAAACCGCTCGCCACGTGACAGCATCCGGGATCGATCGCTACGCTCGTCAGCAGATGGCCGACGTTGTCCAAGCTGTACACACACAACGGTCGCTGGTAGAGGGAGAGTTTTGTGGCGCTTTCCTTCAACCGCCGCAACCGTTCCTCGCTGCTGATCCGCGGGAACATACCATCCAACCCACTGTCTTCCATCGTGTGCTGCGGTAGTGTCTCTGGTTTCACTTCCATCATGCACTCCTCATCTTCGTCCCCCGGTCTCTCATCGAAGTAGCTGGAACCGAGACGGGGAAGCCCATTTTCGGCCTCACCCATTTTGTACCGTACGTAATGCGTGGTAAAACCGTTCTGTAAAAGGTACCGCTCATTTTCCTGCTCTGAATGCTCGGTAAAGTCGTACTCATGCTCATTACGCTCCGCCGACACCAATGTGTCGCCTCCGCTATCATCCACCTCCATGGGAGTACTGCTACAGCTTCCGTTCAGCTGTCCATTGGTGGACGCTACCGGGACGACTGCGAGCGGGCCTCGGCCATTTGCATTGGGCCGCGCTCCACTGCTGTCTGCCGTTGCGTCAGGACTGAGGTCTACAAAATTCTTATCATCCGCGGTGTCAAAGTAAAACCATGTGCGCAGTGTTTGCAGGATGAGTGAATGGCCGTGCTTGGCCAAATATTGACGCATGGCAGCGATTGAGACCAGCTTCAGCCGGAGCTGAGATCGGCAGGAGCGAAACTGCACCACCAGTGGCTCACACTCACAGTCCTGGATGCGGGTGATTTGGGAAAGCTTCTGTATCAACTGCTTGTACGATTCCGTGCGACGGGACACATCTGTGGATGGTCTTCCCGGTACGAAGACGATCGCCGAGTTTTGTACGATGGCATGTGCAGCCGGTGACACTGATCCAAGATCACCCCCAGGTAGTTGGGAACCATCGATGGTTCCATTGATTTTTTGTTGATTCAACAGCAGCAACGGCGATGAACTGGGCTGTGCCGTTGTCGGCGGCTCCACTTTGCCCACTAGTGGAGCGTGTTTACGCAAAAAATCGATTGCCGGACGCCAATCGCGTCCTTTCAGCATCTCGATGTACAGATGACATAGCAACGGTGGAATGATTTCGCTCAATTCCGAACGTATGGCTTCCGGTTGATTTCGCGCAAACTTCACAAACCTAAAACAATAATAACAAGTCATCAGCACACTGGAAACCAGGGTAGAACCGGGGGAAAATCGACGTGTTTACTTACTTGGCAAAATGTTGATCCACCTGGGCCATATTTGTGTTTAGGCAGATGTTGGAGAAGAGAAAACTGTTCACTTTCGATGTTTCGTTCTTGATGGCAGTATTCATCACGATTTGCTCAGTTGATTGTGTTAGGATGAGATCCGACTTTCGATAACGATCGGTAACCTGGGAACGAGAAACAAAGGAGGGACATGCAGATTCTGTGGCAATGTTCCTTTGGAATGTAAACTAGCTGAAGACTTCTACTTAATAACAGATTTGAAACTCGTGTTTGTCACTGTAAGCCGGCTGCAGAAACATGAAATATGAGTCCATCCGGCGTTGGTCCTTGCGTTGGTTCGTTGTTAGGTTAGTTTATACATCCTTTTTCATGGTAAGGGAATATGGTAACAATGACCCCGTCGGAGCGCATCGACCATCTCTACACGAGGAGTACCCGGGGTGCTTTTGCCAACGACCGGTTTGTGTGGCGGGAGAAGAGGCAGGAACAAAACGCGATACCCCTCGCGGAATCCGGCACTATACTCACAGTGTAGTTGCGCGCTTTCAGATAGCTCCCTACGAGGCTTCGTATCAGATCATTCTTCGATCTGCGGGATCTGCTAGTGCTGCCGCTGTTACTACTGCTGCTGCCACTACCTCCGCCGCTGCCGCTGGTGCTGTTGGTAGTTATTGTTGATCTTTTCGCATCAGCCATCTTTCTGAAGCACTGTATTCCCCCATTCGTCACGAACCGCACACCACAAATCCAAAACGCGGCTAGACCAAAGTTGCTCTCAAGGATGGGTCAAGTAGGGCGACTTGACATATAAACACAGCACCATCTTGGAACTAGTGACACCACAACAATCATTTGTAGAAAAAGTTTTAATACAATTTTTCGTGATTGAAATAGTTGAAACATGCAGAACATATATTATTCATGATTAATACCTCTAGAAACGTGACATATTAGTGGACAAACATAAATTAGTGTGAGGAAGGTTCCTATTCCAATAAATTTAGTAATCGAAGATTCGAACGGCTGTAGCTGTCAAAAATGGTGTCAAAATGAAGATGAATCGAGCATTCCTTCGCTCCATTAACTTTGGCCCGTAGTAACGACCAGTGCTGCCAGCTGTAGCAAAAAGTAAATGAAAACTATTTCATGTGATATTCCTTTTAATAAATTATTCGTGCTTAATTATTATATACAGACTGTCTACAAAATTTATTTTCATATTATGGGGCTGGAAATTCTTATTCAGAAAGAAAAATTACTTTCAAACAAACCAGTTACAAGGTGGTTCACAAACAAACTTTGTCCGACTTCTGCTTGTTACGAATTGCCGTAAAAGCAAAACGTCAGAAACATTCTTCACAAGAAAACCGTGTCTCGTGCAGTTCGTTCGCCGCGTACCGGTTATCCAATCGTTGTTTATTTCTATTCGATCGGTGCTATTCATTCATCATGCGATTAACGAATACTCTTCTGCGGCAGCACATAGGATTCTTTTTCAAGAAGCACTGGCTGCAGCAGGGCAAACGGGTGCCCAATAGCACCGGGGCGGAAGAAGAGCTCGCTGCGCGTGGTATCAGGGTGGTGGACCCAGAGGAGGTGCTAAAGGAACAGCGACCACGCGAACATTTCCACATTCCCGGCATGGTACCGCCACCGGTAGCCTTCGATGAAACGCATCCTTTGTGGCAGCAGGAACAAGCGTATGTGTTCCGTGATTCGAACGTTTTGCTCGAAGGAGTTCGGCAGGCACAGTGTTTGCTAAACACGGTCGTGTTTGATGATCTTCCTCTAAAGATCGAGGAAAAGCTGGACCAAACAAAGCTTCCTAATCAGTTGGACCGATCGATGCAACAATCTGTCCTTTCGGCACTGGTTTTCGATACGGAGCAAGTAAAAACGACCATCATTAAGGTACCGGAACGACCTGCTTTCAAGCTACCCCGCGCGTACGGAATCTCTGAGGGGCGCCGGAAGTAAGTAAAGAGTAAATAGCCAGTGCAATGTGCATATGCACGTATAGTTTCATGTGATTTTTGTCTTTTTCAGCTTACTGATTTTATCGAAACTAGTAACTCACTGCGAGCGTTTTGCTGGTCCATCAGTTAATGCAAACAGGAAAGTGGTCTATAACGCTCAATTTCTTGTACCAATAACTAAAGACGGCGAAAGAACTTTGCTTAATTTAAAAGCCGATTCCATGATCATATCGAACGCTCCAATACACCCTCTGGATACGGCCGTTTATCGCCCAATGGACCAGGACCTACCAGCATTGTTCCCCTTAAAGGAGACCGTATCAATTCCACAGCATAATATTTATGATTGGAGGAACGAATATCGTAAGCGAAATTTTTTTTGCAATTTGTCTTTTAGGGTGAAGAAATCAGAAAAAATATTTAACTTATTTTACAGCCATCAACCGTAACTACCCGCTTTCTCATCCTCATACCGTTCTGATTCACTGTTCGTCGGGTGATGTGAAAAATGCCACCGAATTGCCCGTTACGCGCGACCAGATCGAAGGGCGAACGATGGTTAAGGCATTTTCGGTAGCGGCGGCTCGCGCAAGACAGCTGTACGGAGACGATGTGAAGACGTTGCCCCAGCCCATCACGGTCCAGGCAGTGCAGACGGACAGTAAATCGTTCCACTTCAGTGTGTATCAACTTAATACGCTGGATTTAAGCTCAAGCACCGAACGGAACATGTGGTTCCGTAAAGCACCATTGGACCTGTACAGCGAGTGTGGATATGTGGTTGGTAAACCGACGCTAGAGAACTACAACAAGGATGTTTTGAGACATTTTACCGTTTTCTATTCGAGCTAAGGTAGTAGACGTTATTGTGCATAGTTGAAAATAAATAAAAGTAAAGTCACTAAATCAATCGTAAGCTGTTTGTAATGCCGTCTATAATTTTACACATTATAGAAAAGAATAAAAACAAGAAAGAAAGAAAAAACCTTACACGCCGCTAACAAAAAAAATGGAAAAGAAGAAAAACATTTTCACGCACGTGCTGCGTTCGACCACGAGCACCTCGGTTACAAAGTTCAATTGAAATACCGTAAAAAAATCGATATAGTCAACACACCGCGCCTCGTGACTAGCGCACTAGGTTACAATGAACATCGTATTTTCCCGCGTTTCCCTCCATGAAATACGCCGCTGCGGTTTAGGGTATCGTAATTCTTCGCTTCCATTCTAAGACTGACGTTGTCGTCGCGGTCACGTTGCGCTATGCCTGGGATGTGCATCGGAAGCGATAGCAATCCGAATCCAACGCGTGTTCTTGTCGCAGGGCGTGGACTTGGTGTGATCGATTTAACACTCTCGGTTGGAATTGCACCAGAAGCAAACATAGCCGATCCAAAAGTGGTGCAGTGCTAGGCCCAAAAATGAGCAAATCTCCGGGCAGTGTAGTTTCGTCCGATGAAACTCATAGTGCTAGTGAAGAATCGCTAGTAATTTCGGCTGCAAATTCACAAACATCCCTTAAGTAATAACTGGAAAACAGGAAGAAAACTTTCGTATTTGATACAATCGTTAACAAGACTCCTGTCCTCCTCCTCGTACACAGATCGATCGGAGTAGTAAAACCGCCAGCAAGGAAGGTTTCCAGGGATGACCCATCTACAACATCTGCCGCGGCTAAGGAAAGGCCTCCGTGGCGGCCGGCAAGTATTGCCGTGGTCCCTACGCCACCGAAGCCGGACATAAAGGCACGTTTGCTTGAGGCCTCAAAGTGAGTAGTGTACCATATTTGAGATGTTCTCGCCCGGTGCTATTTACGGCATGGAATCCGAAAATAGATTTTTTCGATCTTGTTTTCTCTCACTTCTCACCCTCTCACTTTGGAAATCATTGCATCTTTTCAGACGAATGCGTCGAGTTAATGCAGTGGTGCAGACGGACCCAGTGCATACGAAATTGATGAAGGAAGCATCCACAGACGAGCAAACCGATTTGATTACGATGGTGGACGAGGAGATTCTTACCGATGGAAATCTGGTGGTTCGTGAAGTTGGTAACTGTACGTAGAAATCTTCATCCATCGTGTTTAAATGATTATTGAACAATCTTTTTCTTTACTAACTTGTTTTATTCTCTGGTATATTTCAGTAATACTGACCCATTCGGTGGCGCAAATGACAGAGGGTGTGTCAACTTGCGACAGCGGCACCCAAACCGCCATCCCTCGAAGTGGCATTTCGTTTCGTAAATTTCTAGAACCCTTACCCGATGCACAGGATCAACCGTCGACCACTTCCGGACAACCGAAACTGTTCGTTGAGGAACCGCTGCAGGATTTGGGTTGGGCCGATATCGAGGAACAATTGAATCCAAAACTGAAAATACCAAACGCCGACGATTCGGAAGGGTCCCACGCCCAGGAACCCGATGAGCCCCCTTCTTCTCAAAGTGGAAGTGATAGCATGAAGGAACCAAATACACCTGATCTTATCAGCGCCACCGTCGAGGGAGATCCATCACCGCATCGAACATCCAACTTCCTTGAAACGCCAACGTTTGCCGCCTGGCAAAACCTGGACTTTTCCGACGAGGACTCCGAGAGTTACGTGCCGAGGGAGCTTCCACGCCGCTCGGTCGGGGAAGGCGATCGTCCGTGGGCAGAGTTTAAGGATCTCGTGATTGGGTCTCGGGTGGCCAACATGCGCCTATCGCCCGTTCCACCCAGGAGACCAAGGCGCCCAAACCAGAAGACTGTCACGTGGAGCGATAGGCAGCATCGGGCCGTTTCCAAGCTGCTCAACGAAGCGTCCGCCCTGGTGGATATGTTCGATCATGTTTCGTTGCTGCTCGGGCCGGACATTAAGCTTCACAAGCTACCACCCCAGCAGGAGTTTAGCCTACCGCCGCCAAAGTGGGAACCACTGTTGACCAAATCGTGCGATTTGCTTGAGGAAAAACTTGCCCAAGTGCAGCACCTAACGCTGGACGATCTGGAGAGAAGCTACCCTTTGGACGCGGCGAAACCGGTACCCTCCTGCGCCCCGGCTCGCCTGTGTGATGTAGGACCGGAAAACATTTAAACACTGTTTGGTAAGAGTTTATTTTATTAATTTAGAGTGTTCAAAGTGGCAACGATCAGCACTGCGATCATCCATGGTGCACTTGCGGTTCCAATGATGACTCCGCCGCTGCTTTGACCATTACAATTATCTGTACTACACTCTTCGCAAACGGACAAGGTGAACACCGAGTTGTACGCTGTATCTCCCTGACCGCTGAGCAGGGCACACTGTCCTCCGATGGCACAACCACGCCAGATGCGTTCCGATTCCTCTCCCGTGGTCGCTGTCAGCCGCTGATATCCACAGACCGGTTGAACTGGATGGCTTGCGCTGAAAGGGGTACAATCAACCTTCGACAAAACGCTAAGATCGTCGCAGTCCAGATCACTGGTGTCGGTGGCGCAGGAGTAACATTGCAAACCATTTGACGGTCCGATCAGCGCTACGGCAACCAGTAACGTACTGGCAAGAGAGTTGAAGCTCTTTCCGTTCGCCATGTTCACTTGTGAGTAGCGCCTGTAGACAACTGTCCGATAGGTTAGGTCGATGCGAGGCAATTATCAGAAACGATTGCCCTGAAAGCCACTCTAAACCTGCACGGAACCGATAGCGGATACTTATCTTAATCCCATGGCAAACGGAAGACAGAACCGAGAACAAACTTGGCGAAATGCCACCCGCGTGCGCCTATTCTTTATCGGAAGCTTAAGTAAGTCAATGTTACCGAAGCAATGAGGGAGAGAAAAAAGAAACTCAACCTCGTCGTTGTATAGTTTTGTTTTTCTTCTAATCTTATTTACACGATTTTTATTGTCTTATCGAACTCAATCGATCGGTGTAAAAGTAACAGACAACGAGAACAAGTAAGTAAAGATAACATAACGTAAACGTAAAACAAAACACATTCGGGAAGAAATAAACAATGAACAACTTTGTTCCCCTTTCAACTAAACGATTGGAAAATAGGAAGGGTGGAGAATTAAAGGTAGAAATAAAAAACTTCAACAATTGAACTGTAGCGTTTAGAAGCTTCATAAGTGCCACAGTTTTTCAGAACAACCAACCAGTTTCGTACGCTTTCCGGTTGTGGGACTAATAATTAGAGGCGAAAGAAGAAAGATAAGGGATAAGCAAGCACAAACTCTAAGTATTTCCGGATAAGACGTGCAGAAGTGACTGTAAAAAATGCATAACTTCGAAATGTTCGGTGCCGGTTAAAAACGGTCGCTGCCACGGCTCTGCGAAGCTGACCGAGTTCTTCGCGATATAGGCTTCCGGTTACCACTCGCTATATCGATTCGAATCGATTCAGTTCAATGTGCGTTGGCTTCTAGCGTGACGTGCTAGCGACGACCCCCTTGCGTGGCAAGTTCTACATCTGTAGTCTGTGTTGAATGTAAGAAAGTGCAGTCTCCTTTGCGGGAGCAAACAGTGTCGCACGGGATTGGCAATGCAATGGGTTTCGTTGACTTCAAATGCAGTGCGCAGCTCGAGGCTCTAGTCTAGCTTCTGGGTAGCGAAAAGAAGGGGGATAATGAAAGAAATTTTCGTTGATTTAACTTAAAAACTTTTGGGCGTTTTCGTTCGATTCTAACTTTGCCACTACTTCCTCTAAAAGCAGGGACGCTAAGTGCATAAGTGCGTGGGAAATTAGTAGAGTTCCTTATACCTTGTTGTCTCGAATGATGGCTCGATTGTTTTGGCTGACGGCTAGTGCCTAGCTAAAATACTAACAATTATTTCGCAAGAGAGAAAGCCCTAGTCTTAGGTTCTAGTTGGTTAGTGCACGAGCTGGCTGTTGCGGAACTAGTGTTCACTCGGCAGCGGCAGGACTCTCCTCAGTCTTGCTCTCCTCGGTGGCCGGTTCTTCGGGGGCCGGGGTCGCTTCCGCCGGGGCCGCCTCAGCCGCCTCACCCTCGGCCGCCACCGGAGCCGCTGCTTCGGCCGCTTCACCCTCGGCCGGCGCACCGGTCTCCTCCAGCTTGGCCGCCTGACGCTTCAGCAGCTCCTCGTCCGACTGCGCGATCGCCTTCAGCTCGGCGATCTCCTTCGCCAGCTCCTCGTTGTTCTCCTCGATCGCCTGCTTCTCCAGCTCGTTCAGCCGCGCCAGCTCGTCCTCGCGCACCTTCTGCGCCTCGGTGATGCGGCTCTGCTCCTCCTCGGCCGCCTTGCGAGATTCCTCCTCCGACACCTTGCGAGCCTCCTCGGCCGCCACCCGGGCAGCTTCCTCCTCGGCGGCCTTACGGGCGGCCTCCTCCTCGGCCGCCTTACGGGCGGCTTCCTCCTCGGCGGCCTTACGGGCGGCCTCCTCCGCTTCCTTGCGCTTGCGCTCCTCCTCCTCCTTGCGCTTCTTTTCTTCCTCCTCCTTGCGCTTCTTCTCTTCCTCCTCCTTGCGCTTCTTCTCTTCGGCCTCCTTCTTCTTCTTCTCCTCCTCCTCCTTCTTCTTCTTTTCGGCGGCCTTCTTCTTCTTGTCTTCAGCCTGGAAAAGGAAAAAAGGTGGCCACATTAGCGTACATCTATGAATCGGGTAGAAAGGGGTCGATCTGCACCTTCTTAGATTCCTCGGCAAGGCGAGCCTCCTCGGCCAGTCGGGCCTCCTCCGCCAAACGCGCCTCCTCCGCTAGACGCGCTTCTTCGGCAATTCGGGCCTCCTCTGCCAGACGCTCCTCTTCGATGCGGCGACGTTCTGCCTCTTCGGCGGCCAAACGAGCCTCTTCTTCCTTACGTGCCTGCTCCTCCTGGCGCAGCTTCTCACGTTCGGCAGCACTGAGAAATGTTAACATCATCATTAATAATCCTCTAGGAATTTAGCGCAATGTCATTCGTCATTTTGGTTAACACTCACGCTTCCTCCTTCTTCTTGGCCTCCTCCAGCAGCTTCAACCGCTCCTTCTCCAGATTGATCGGCTCGTAGCGCACCTTGTTCAGCTCGGTGACGGCCGCGATCTTCTCCTGCTTGTCCTTCAGCTTCGGATCGGTTGGGTCATCGTACAGCTTTGGGTTGTTGAACTTGCGCGTCGGGCGAACTGGATTTAATTTTCCCACTGAGTAGTGTATCGCCGTAGAATTGGTCCCCCAGTTGGTTGGAGTTTGGTTGGCAGGGTTTGGAAAGGCAGGAGCACCAGGCAGCCGATGATGGGTTTTAAAAGGTTTGGACAGCATGGACAGAAGTTTGCAGGAGCGCGTGTGCAGAATCGGTTGAAACGAGTGATGAGAGAAGAAGAGATATCGAAAGTCAGGGTAATGGTTCTACGTATGATAGCTACATGAGCTGCAGTTGCATGGTTTTATTTTTATTTCTGTTTGGTGGGTGGTTGGCTTTTTTCTCGCTTTGAACAATCTATCTTTCAACGATTTATTTCCATCGGGTCAGCAGAAGCAGCGTGGCGATATGGCGGAAGGAGTAGCGGGAGCAATAGTGTGATCATACTCTTTTCATCTTTTACTCGATGAAGTAGGACTTACATCTGAAGGATGCGATATAATTCAGTCATGCAGTTTGGTTTTTTGGTTGTCAATCAAGCCAAAGACGCAACAACGAGTGGAAAGACATGACCGAGTGCTAGGAATAACAAGACAGAATGGAACAACATGCCAATAGTTGATCATAGATAGAGAAGAAAGTAAGAAAGCACTTTGTTAGTAGCACCCGACGATGTCACAAACTACTCTCAAAGTCGGGAGCGCGCAAAGATGTAAAGGTACAGGAAATGGTACAAGTTTTAAAAGGCTATCTGTCCTCTCCGTAGTCCTGCCCCAGCGTTTCCCGGGGCCAACATGGTTATGCGTTAGTGAAGCCAATTTCGAAAGCAAACCCAAGCAAACATGCCCAACAAGTACACAGAGTACAATCCGGGCTCTAAAAAGACCCCGAAAGTAATACAGCGTTTCATCGTGCATTTTTTGTGTATGTGTATTTCTATGTATATGTGTTTTTTTTCGTAAAACCCAACCAACTACTGGTAGGAAGGTTCTGTGCTACTTACTTTGATTAGCTGTTAGAACAAGGCCTGGGACATTGGGAGATCGCAGCGATGGCGCTTAGTTGGGAAGGGTTCTCTCACCGCCGAAGAATGTGGATGTTGTTTTTTTTTTGTAAAAATGTGATTTTATATTGGTTTTAGCGTATCGTAGAAGGACAAGTTGGCCAAACGGTTGATAAAGAAGTGGAGGAAAAAAATAGTGACGAAAGAGCAATTTGTGTTTGTCGGGTTTGGCAGAAATTAAGAATATAAATTATATTAAATCTGAAGAGTATAGTTGGAGCAAACAGCAAATGAAAAGGTAGAAAATCACGACGCTTTAGGAAAAGGTGGTAGCAGCATTATCTAAACCCTTTTGCACCTTGTAGTATAAAATACCAGATAGAGAAAGAACATGTTCGGAAAAGACGGTTGTAGTTCGCTGAGCTATTAGAAAGTAAGAACAAAACATCAAACTACCGTATGTACACACGACAAGGTAGAAACCGTTACATAAAAGAAGAGCCACAGAGCAAAAAAGAGGTGTTTAGAAAAATTAATAAATTATTTCGGAACGATTTGATTTAATTTTCCCACCCAGCTATCAATTTACTCTTGGAACTGCATTTATTACCATTGTGTGAGTGTTAAATTATTTATCGTGCTTGTAACGAAGGTTCCCTTCCTCCATTCGCTTCCGGTAAGCGGTGGGATTTTACGCGAAGGTTTCAACTAAACGTGCGACCAGTAAATAAAGTAACGATCTAAATTTAAGATGTAAATATGAATATATATCTGTAAATATATATGTGTATGTGAATAGATATATCCTCTCGTCTTTAGCATGGAACATGAAGTGACTGAAACTAAAAGTAAACACTAATCGTCACAGTGAGCAAATGTTGGGTTTAATCTCTCCCAACGTTAATTTTATAGGGAAGTTTGGTAAGCAATTGTTTTTCTCGCGAAGGGATTTTCTTTTCGTTCAAGAAAGTCACTGAGAACTACTAGAATCCTAGAGAAATCTTCGATTTGGGCACAGAGAAGAAAAATAATTCCTGGTCCTTTAGCAGCCCGTAAGCAAGCATTAACAAACGGCAAATTATATCCGAACTCTGCCCATAAGCATTTGGCCACATGGTAATGCTAGACTGAAGTTGAACTCTAAGAAAAACCAATCCAGATGTAAAAAGCATTTCCCTTACGTGGTCGAACTTTATGATTTCCTAGCATTGACAACTTTACGCTTTAAATTGGTATGGAAGAAAAAAGAAAACAATTGAGAAAAAAGACCTGAGCTATTGAACATGCGCCTCCTGCATTTAAGCGTGCAGCAAACGCAGGCAGGGTTGGTGCTTAATGCTTTGACGCTTAAGCGGCTAGATTCACGTCACTGCTATAGATGCCCTTTTTGTCCCCGAGTTTCGAAGTGCGAGTCTCAGTTCTCGATTCGGTTTTCTTTACTGTAATTTTGTTTGCAAATGCATCGCCGGCAATGTTAGATATTGTAGGGCGGTGGTTATTCAAAAATAAAGGAAGATAATTATAAAGAGATAAAGAAACAGAAAGAGAGAGAAAGAGAAAGATAAAATGGTTGGAAAAAGACAAGAAAAAGAACAACGAGTCAGTAGGATTAATAGGAGGGATAAAAATCTGCAAGATCGTGCGCGGTATTTTCCAGGGCGCGATCGTGCACATTTTCCCCCACACAAATTTCCCATTACACAACTCCACGGACACACACAGAGAAGGACGGATGGACACGGCGTGGCAAACATTTCGATGTACCAAGAATGTGCTGTAGGTAGATGTTTACTGATGGCGGTATAGAGGTATGTGTCACTGAGTCACTTGGAAAATGGTGAAAATCGGTGTAGGTGTTGTTGAATGAATCATAATATTCGCGAGTTGGATGATGTGATCCAACGAAAATCATGAGGATATGGATCCGTTTTGCGCGGGCGTTGCAACGTTCTCCCTGAGACCAATGACGAAGGTGAAATGCGGCAGTAATGGTCTATTTTTGAAGACACATACACACACACAAGGGATAAAAAAAGAAACCGGCATTTTTTGCCCACGAAAAAGATGAAAAATCTGCGACAGGTGTTGACCACATGGTTATTTAAAATGGACACAGCCTCCAATGACACAGTGTTTCGCTTTTCGAAAGACGTTACTCACAAGATGAGGACACGAGGATTCGACAGAAAAGAAAAATATCTGCAATGGCCTGGAGCCAACTTACGAAAAGGCTGGAAAAGCCAATGGGGGTAGTTCGACGAGAAAAGGGATTGGGAAACGCGTCGCGGGTACCTCAGATGCTGCGGTAGTTCAACCAAACAAACTTGCCGTTGTACATTCGCTGCTGGTTCGGGTTCAGCATGTTGTGGTAGGTGCGGGTGTGCGTGGGATAGAGCTGCTGACGGTAGAGGTTGTTCTTAATTTTAACTACCCGAGTGTAACCGAATAGATCCAGAGACGAGAGAGATAAAGTGACGTGGGGGAAAAAAGATAGGACAAAGATTAGACAGCGTTTTGCGTAAGGCGCAGCGGTATGCGCAAATGCAGCGTACAGAACCAAACACGACAGAACAGACAGGACAATATTGTTTTGCGATTGGCGAAAATTTTTGTGAAGTCTTACATGACTGTATTACGATGTAGATGTGAACTGTTTGTATTAGACAGTATTGTAGACTGTAGTTTGTTTGATTTTACTTTCAGATAACATGCGCTCAAGTAATGTATTGTTTGTAGAAGTTATTCAAAAAGGGAAACTAATGTTGTTTTGCGTGCCTGATAACATGTTAGAATGACCGCTACAAATATCGGCAAGATAACCAACTTTTGAGGAAAAAAAACTACAGTTAATTCAACAGGAGAATAATTGGCCGAACAATTAGAAGCCATTTTAATTCCTCTATTAATATTTTTTCAGCATCTTTGAACTTTTTTCGGCAAAATAAACATTTTAAATTTTATATCTCAATGTTAAGAATATTTTTAAGATAAAGAAGAGAAAAGAAGAAACTAAGTTTTAATTTCACGCAACCAAACATGGTTAAACGATGCTGAAAACAATATAACAGAAAGGAATGAATGCTTATGTTTGGCCAGATCACGCTTATAATGAGCAGGTGTAATAGATGAAGCTACTTGATCATGTATAAGAATTGTATGCTTCCATGAAGCCGCCTACATTGCTTTGCCTGTGGTACATGTGTGTTTTTGTGTCTCACTATTCGTGTGCGTTTGCCTCAGTCTGGCAACATTCACCACCGGCCACGCATTGTCCTGTCAGTGTCGTCTCCTGTTCCGGCTCTGATAGAGCATCAGCGTACGCTTTGCGTTTCTTATGAGCCTTGAGATCAGAAGTTTTCTTCGGTAGCTTGCTATACCTAGATCGAGCGGAAAAACAGTGGATCGTATTTTGAACGCGGACGTTGGGATTTCGGGGTTCAAACCGGGGGTTAAAGGGAACAAACGTAAGGGAAAAGTAGAGAGAGAAAGAAAACGAAAAATAAAACAAACACCTGTCAGTAGCGTGTCAGTAGCGTGTCAGCGGTCAGCCAGTTGCTGCTCGAATTTCCACTTCCGGATGTGGTGGAAAGCCGGAAACGCATGCGAACTTTAATTGATTCCCTTTGCATTCCATTTTCCCTCTTCAATTTACTTGTAATCTTCTAGTGCCTCTTTGGCGACCCTCATCATCGATCTCTGGACCCGTGCGTGGAGTTTCCGTTGCACCTTCGCAAGAACTATTAGTAGTTGGAGGTGGTAGTGGGTGTTGTGTTGTTGGAGGTGGTTGCATTGGGGGTTGTTTAACGTCATCGCACAAGTCGGTAAGGCAAACAACATAAGATTGGCATTTAATTTCCGACAAACGATCTATCGAGATCATGTGTGAGCGTGTGTGCATGGGTGCGTGTGTGTGTGGGTGCGTGTGTGCGTG
Organism: Anopheles ziemanni; assembly: GCF_943734765.1. NCBI lineage: Eukaryota > Metazoa > Arthropoda > Insecta > Diptera > Culicidae > Anopheles > Anopheles ziemanni. The sequence goes on along the minus strand of NC_080706.1, from coordinate 34,058,384 downwards.
TGTGAGTGAATCGAGTGTGAATAACTGAGTCAATACATGGACGCGATGGTTTGGAGCACGTGGAGTTTTATTGTTTGGTTTACTTTCGAATGGTTGATTAATGTTTCCGGTTTATGATGATTCAAACCATAACCCGATATTCAAACTATAACTTCTAGTGATTAGTATGCTTTTTTTGTTTAAACGTTTCTTTATGATGACTGATCACATAAACACACGAAACATTCTAATACTTTATATAAATAAACACGGTTACAATTTTTTACCGATATGCCTAGCGATACTGGAGATGGTGTAGTGTGGGAAAGATGCGCTCGAGCTTAAGGATACTCGTGGACGAATTCTTTGAACTCGTCTGGCACCTTGTATGCATGCTTCAGATAGTACTTTTCGAGATATTTCTTAATTTTTGTGTTGACTGGGAGCGGAGTTGGAAAAAAGAAAAGAAAAGAATAACGATCATACAAAGCCACCAATCTGTGGTAACTGACACTACCACCCAAAAGACTGCGAGCGAAATGAAAAACTTTAATCGGAAATGTGATCCGTAGAAATGAGAGAACGTTCGATGGCGTAATTCGTCATAGTAGAAAGTCGCTTTCTCGAGAGAGTCAGCTACAAGTTCGATACGGTTCGGTAGAGGTTTCAGGACTTCTAATAGATACGGTACGAGTAGTAACGGGTGATCGGATAGGCAAAGTACCTAACTACAATCGAAGGCCCAATGTTATAACTGTAATTGTAGCGATCTGAGGTCCGTTTCACAAGAATAAAACAATGAAAAAGACAAATAGAATAGAACAGAAAGAAACAAATATATGTAGAGAGAAAGAGAGAGAGAGAGAGAGAAAGAGAAAAAAGGGAAGAAAAATAAACAGAGAACATATGATAACATTCGACCACATCCACGCACTTGCGTCCAGCGGAACTTTTGTTGAAGCAATTGAAGAATAGTCCAACCAATCGGAATTAGGACAGGAGCAGCCGCGTCAACGAAAACAACAGCCAGAAAAATGAAAAAGGTAAAACTAAAAGTAAAGCAAACCTTCGTTGTGGGACAAAACGGAAGAATGGAAGCTGCGGACATTAAGTGCTACGCGGACGGATTAACTATGCATTAATGCGGCATCAAACAGTTGGAAGGTGTTGATCAAAGCAAGCGAACATGGCCGCCTGTTCCCGCAAACTATTATCTCGCTATTAGTTGGAGGCAATTTGCTTCAAGGTAAACCGTGCAAACTTTGACATTTAACTAAAATATCTCGTATTCTCTCTGTAGCAGTGCTCAAAAGGGGTTTGTGTCGCATAATATATGGATAGTCATACGTGACAGTACAATCACTAGAAGTCAGTTGAAAATCATCCGGTTTTGTTTTGGGGTTTGTGATCGTGAACGAGTTTCGTCGTTTTCTTCGGGATAGAAATTTCTGGTGGAAGTTGTTCTTTGAGGAAGATGTGTCTTTACATACACACACACACACATACACGCATCGTGCAACGTGTCCTTTGTTCTTATGCTCCGTCCCCCCTTTGTGGTCAACTAAGACATCTAAGGAAAGGATGCCTCCGGAGACTCCCGATCGGGTGACATTTGTTCGTGAGTCGTGAACGTCGGGACGCCATTGCTGTCCACCACCGGACTCGTTTCGGTCAATGGTGACGAGGTGGACGTGGGTGAGGATGGTTGTGGGAGTGTCGATGGAGGTGGTGTTGTTGGTGGCGGTGATGGTGTTTGCTGCTTCCGAGCGTCCGCCCGCGCCTTACTGCGGGCCTTACTCTGTTTGTCCTGCTTGCGCTGGACCCGGTCCCTCTTACCTTCCTCGACATCGGCCTTGGCCTGCGTGCGGTTGGACTTATAGTACGACATGACGTTCACATCCTTGCCGACCTTGGCGGTATCGTAGTTATAGATTCTGGGCTTGGTTTTCGGGTAGGCCTGCGATCCAATAATGCGCGTACTGGCCAAGTGGTTCTTGCCTGGTATGGGTTTGTTTTGTTTTTAATCGGTTATTATTTGTTCGCATAACACAACAACGTCGCAACCGGCACCGGATTTTCGCACAAGTCAATTCGAAGAGAGAAAGAGAGAGAGAAAGAGAGAGAAAGAAAGAGAAAGAGAGAAAGAGCAGATAGCCGATAGAGAGAACAGAGCAAAACAAATTGAAACAATTGATTCCGCTTGAGGTTGCCAATGAGGATTCTTGGTCAAATACAAAACAAACACGATTGTGATACACGTGTGTCAGCCGAATTAGGGAAAACAGGACATATGGTGTTTTCCCTTGATTAAGATATAACTTAATGAACAAAGCTCCGCGCATTAACAGATAAGTAGAAATAATAACGAAAAAGGAAAACAACAAAAGATCGTGTGAAAATAACGAACAGAAACTATAAGCACCATGAAGGTCCAAACGAACAAACCATAATGAAAAGGTAACAACCAATACGCATTCAAAGGTTAACACATAACGAAACCAGTAAAGCCTTAAGACTCTTTGAAGAACGGGATGGATGGATGGATGGGGCGAGTTCAAGGAACATAGTATCGATCTTTGAAAGAAACATTTTTTGTAAATTGTTGACCCATTTCCCCGAACAAACTTAATACAATCTAGAAGAACACAGTTTGACATGGGATTATTAGCAATAGTACGATCGAAACAAAAATACAACGAAATCTCGTAGAACTCTGGAACACAAAAAATATTTTATAGACAAATTTAAATTTTAAAATCAAACTCGTTAAAATTTTCCATTGCTCGCAAAAACGTGTTCGATGATTCACATGGGTCACAAGTAATGAACATCTGTAATATACTTCATATACATTGAGACATAACAAGTTTCTATCCACAACAGACCAACAAATACTAACCATCCTCATCGACATAATACGTATAACGCCACAGGATGTCATCCAACAGCACATATTCTGAAGTTGCATTTTTTTTTTTTTTTTTGTAGTTTTTGGAGAGTTCCACCGAAAACCGGAAGGTACCGGAAGGAGCAGCCAATCATATTTGCAGCCATTAGCAGGCAAACAAAAAGCGGCACAAAGCCAAACACACACTCGCACACAATCGGTAAACGGTTACAGATGCGGCAGGCAGTTGCCGTTGCGGGAAGCAGCAGTGTTAGTGTTGAGTAGAAGAAGCGTGAAAGAAGCGAAAGAGTAAAATTAAAGGTCCAATGAAAACATCATTCCCAAAAGAACTAAAACCAGCTAAAACTGCGGAAAGAAGATTTCACACCAAAGAATGCAAAAGGGAATGGTTCGGAGGGTGCCCAAGAGAGGTGCAGCTAACAAAAAATGAGGTGCAGTTTAAGCTAAATGGGTTTTCAAATGTAAAGAATCTGCATAAAATTTTAATAATAAAGAGACTGTTTCTTGAGAGGAATATAATCTTAAAATTTTAAATGGGCTGCGTAAGCATTTATTATGTTGATGGCTATCAGAAGGACAACTAATGAATCATTTATCGAGAAAAGAAAGAGGCCTCTAATCTACGACTTCAAAAGAAGGCGCTTACAGCCGGTAGGCTTATGAAAGATTGTTTGGAAGCATCAGGGAAAGATTTCGGTAGGCGATGGAGAATTTGGATGGCGTTTTGAAAATAAATGGGAGAGGGGTCAAATATCCCTCCCCACCTAGCAGTTCGGGCGGATTGAGAAGACGCGAGCAAGAGGATCACGAGGCCACTTACCGACATAGCGCGATGCTGGCGAGTGGTATCTGGCCATGGCCTCGATGTCGTTGCGCACGCTGCGGATCGGATCGGTGATGTGGCTCTTCACGTAGGTGTCACTGTTGAGACGGTTGTGAGTCGAGAACGGATCGTACACCCACTTCTTCGGGCTGGTCGGTAGGGGAATGAGTTTTTTTTTTTTTTTGGTACGAGTTAGGATTAGTAAACGATTGCCGAATAAGGAGAGGGAGGCGTTAAACGCTCCAGCTCCAATTTTCTGGTTCATACATACTTCGGTTCCGGAGCAGCCTGCGCGACCGGAGCCAGCATGCGCGGAACGGGATCGTTCAGCTGGCGCAGCAGTAGAGCGGTCGAGTTGCGGATATCACGCTTCTCGTCCTCAAACTCCTGCGAGGCGATGCGTTCGTACCGGAGACACGGAAGGAAAAGCGTTCATTAGTATCGCAACTTTCGGGACAGTGGGTGGGTACTACCACGGTACAACCAGCTACGGTTAAGGCTAGCTAGCTATTCGGTACATTTTATCTTTGGAATTGAGAATTTTAGCTCAGCAGTTCTACAAGCATTGGGGGCAAGCTGCCAATGACCTACGGCCACCGAAAGGTTGATGGGAATTTTAGCACGTGTTTCATTCAAAACATTCACATTCGCCGTAACATTCGAAACCAGGTAGCAGGTTAGTGTTAGTGCGGCACAAATTTTGCCTACAACCTGGCGGTTGGTATGGGTTCCATTAATCCCGCTTGAATGAGCAAATGAAAAAGATTCAATTTTGACCTGAAGCCAATGGAGGCGCCTGGTGCCCCATGCCGTACAATGTGGCTGCGTACTTTGCATAGTTTGACATTTCAAATGAATGGAAACAATTACTCAATGGTACGATGGCGGAGCGAAGGTGGGGTTTGCTAACATAAATTTGAATGTGTCCTAAAGAAGGAACACTAGCTGCTGCGAAGGAAGTGGGTCAAGGTCATGTGAGTTTTGTCTACACAGTGTAAGCCTAGTGTATTATGGGGTTCGAGTCGCGTTTTGTTTGTTTTGTTTCCTTAATCGCCAACCCAATGGTTCGTTATTGCGAGAACGCGCGGGATTTCAAGTTGGCGCTTTCTTTAATGCAGAAACAGAAAGGCTTTCTTAAAGCAAAGGCGTGGTACCGTTGTGTTGTGGTAGTATTTACTGTTCAGTGGTTGTTTTTTTTTATATCTTATCGTTTGCTTGCTTGTGACTGTGGCTGTTGTTGTTGCTGTCGGTGTGACTCTTACCAAGTACGAGGGCGAGTTGTAATACTGCTCTAGGGCACTACTTACAGGGCTAGCGCGATATTTACGTTCAATGCGATCGAATTCTTTGTTGATGATCGACGGGCGCAGGTACGGCGAGCGGATCGTGACGATCCGGGCCGGCGACACGATGACGCGGGCCGGCGAGCGGACCGCACGGACGGTGCGGACCGGCGTACCGTACACGCGCACCGGCGAGTGGATCACACGGACCGGCGATCCGAGCACCCGCAGCGGGGAAACAAGGATCCTCGGGGGCGACGAGACGACTCGAGTCACTGGAACGAGCCGCTTGTGCGCCACGTAGGGCATTGGTGTGCGGTACGTGGTGGTGGTGGTCGTGATCGTGTTAAACTGGATGGTGCAAGTCGGTGGTGTTGATGTCCGGCCCGGGTTCGATTTCAAAAATATTTATTTTTCATGAAGTGCAATTGGGTGCGTCGTGCATTGGAGGTATGAGGTGGATGTTTTCGGTTTATTTATATTTTGTTTTGTCCACCATCATCAGTACGAATTGATGGATCACAGATTTGAAACACAAAAATTGCAAATAAATTACACACGCGATATGCCGTCGTCGTGGTTGGACGGCAATCAAAAATGGTGCGCGTAACGTGCATAGAAAAAGACACGGGGGCGGTGGTGGTGGTGGGGTGATCGAGAGGAAAAAATGAGGCAAGAAAATACAAAGTACAAATTAGAGACATGAGCCATAGTTATTTACACGACGTAGCTAAGGTAGACGTGAATGATTTCTGCTAATGCAATCATTAATCAGAAAGATATTGGTAACTTCACAAAATTGAATTAAGTTAGAGAATAACGCTGCTGTAGAGGAAATACATAAAGTGGTCATCACGTTCCAAAAGCTATGCTTCCGTCATCACATGTCCATGCTCCAATTATTTATAGTTCAATGAAATAAATTGAATTTCTCGATTTTCGGAGTAGAAGTTGATAAAAGGTACACTTACAAATGAGTTTCGGAATGGTACAAACTTACAAGTGAAGTATTCCGATTTTCATAAAACGCAGATTAAGTGCTTGTGCACAATACTTACTCGTGGCACTCCTGAGTATCGCAGTGGAGTCTGTGAGAGGAAAAAAGGGAAGGGTAAAACAAAAGAACAAACAATAAATATTCGGAACGATTCGTCTAATCATAAGCCCAAAAATGGAGAAAAGAAAATAGAAGGAAACACAAACACACACCTACGATGGTGCAAGGTGAAGAAGTGTCATAGGTGAACACAGAACAAGAAAGACAGGGAAAATTTATTGTGATTTACTAATTTCTCGGAAGGGTTTTGAATAACACAGAATAGGAAACAAACACATAAAAACATATAATGACAAATTAAAAACGGACGACAAAAAAGCAAACAAACACAAACACACGCCGTGTCATAAAAGATAGAACACAGAACGAAAAGAAGGATTTTCAAAAAGGTGTAGAGAGTTTGTTGTTTGTGTTGTTGAAGCGAGGTTGTAGTTGACAGTTAGTACAGTGGAATTGTGACAGCATTGGTTGGTGGATGCGTACTCGGTATTTGGTGTGTTAATGAAAAGCTACTGGTGATTAAAGGGACAGTTTGGATGAGAGTTCAAAGGATTGTTGGTATGATAACTATGAGAAAGCTTGATGATCTACAATTCTTCGTTGTTTTTTCTTCTTCGCATATTCTTCTGTGCATCCCTCACTCCAAAACCAAATCAATATCGCATTCCACTGCACATTTCTGCCCTTTGTCCTCGCTTCGATTGTATGCGTGTATAATGCGTGTGTTTGTGCGTTGTGTGCCGTGTCCAGTCCGTGGAAAGGATGACAAAACAACAACATCTTGTTTTCCGACGGCACAAGAATTGCTTCTTCATTGGCCCATTTTATTCAATGTTTGGTATTTATCAAGTTGGTTGTATATCGCATTCTTTTTCACAAATGTAACACAGAGTATAGTTTTTATATGGCTGTTGAAACACATTCAGAGTATACAAAATGGGAAAAGAGGGTTAGTAGAAGTACCACCACCAAAACCGGTGATCTGATCTGATAGTGGTGCTTGTTTGATTTCCTCCTGCTAGTTTAGTATAACGTTCATCGAAGGTGTTACATTATTTTACAGCTGTACACCCCGGAGGAGGTGCGTCTACTGTGTCCAGATTGTAGCAGGAAGGGGATGTTAGAATATTTTTGACAAACAATCAAACCCTGATTGACTGATTTTTTCCTACGAGAAAATGAGTTCTAGAGTGTTAGGAGGGTTGTAGGGTTAGTATTGTAACATCGAAAGGCATGATAAAACGGTAAACGCAGAACAAAAACGGAGGCTTGTGCGCTGGTACCGCGCTTAGACGCGGTACGAGTAGTGGCGGTAGGTGGTACCGTGCGGCAAGCGTCCGGAAGTGGTCGAGCTGTAGCTGTAGCCGCCCGGGCCGCTGCCAGTGGTCGAGGTGCGCTCCGTACTGTACGAGTAGCCTCCCGGTCCACCGCGGCTGTTACGCTCCGAGGTCGACGTGTACGAGGACGAGGAGGTGGACGGACGCGAGTACGGATCGGACGAGCTGGACTCGGTGACGGTCTTGTAGGTCTTTGAGTACGTGTAGGAGTCATCACGGCGCGGGGTCGACGTCTCGACGGTCGTGTAACGTGGGGTCTGCAGAAATTGCGTTTGCGGGTGAGTTTTCAGTTTGCTGAAGGGGGCTTTCGTTCCCGACCCGGCATACACTTGACTCTCTTACTGTCGCTGTGGTGATGGTGGTGGATGTGGTAGTGGACATGGGTAATACGTAGTCTTTCTCTTAAGCATGTGTGTGTGTGTATTTGGGAGTAAGCGATCGGATTAAAATGCCGTCAAAAACAATTGGGCCACCTTAGATCGTCGTTGCTCTTCCAGCGAGCTTGCGCAGAAATTGAAACATGTTTGAAACATCCACCCGGTGTATGCTCGTTGCGTTCGTTAGTGTGTCTTTTCATGGCGGTCGTTTGTTCGGTCGAATTCGGAGTTAATACTGTTCACTAATTGCCCACCGGGGCTTTTGGGCCTACAAAACAAAAACAAAACACGCATGGAGAAGGGATCGAAAAAGCTCTCTAGCAAGCGCCTTGGTACTTTGACTACAACTAGTAATGTGCTTCCCTTCCTTCGCTCTGACAGCGTGGGAGCGTTCGAGCCACGCATGTAAACGACAACCCCGATCAGTGACGGTAGTACGTGCGGGCATAGCCGGGCTCGAAAAAGATCACGTGCCGGCGACCCTCTTTGAGCGGGGCCGTGCCGTGCACGCGGCGCAACAGCGTGTCGACGTTGTCGGCATCGGTCGTGTGGCCGGTTGCCCGGTTGTACTCCCGGCGGTGGAGTTCGTTCGCGATACGGTCGCGGTTTAGGTCGCGGGGCGATCGGTACTGGTCGATCGGGCGGGGCAGAATGCGCGGGTCCGGCTCGATGCCCTCGCGGTGGATCGCGTCCAGAATGGAGACGCGCTCCTGCTTGCGTGGCTGCCGCTTGCCGAACGCGGTCACCGGATCCGGTATCAGGCTGGGGCGTGGCACAAACGGTACCTTGTCCCAGTCGACCCCACGTCTCTGCAAGAAGAGATGGTGCAAATAATGGTGGTGTGGTGTGGTGGTGTTGTTGTTGTTGATATCTGATTTTGACACACTGCCCGGCACGGCGGGGGATTAGTGGAGTAGGTTCCGGATGGTTAGGCTGGCAATGGCTGTGATCGGGGTTCTGGCTGCTCGTTCTCTGACACACCAACAACCCAAAACTCGGTGTCAGAATGGAGCAAGTTGCAAACCAGAACAAAAAGGAACGACTGCTGTTTCCTGCATCTCAAACGGGGAAGGATTCCTATGGAATCAACAAATGCCTTCAAAATCTAACCTCACAAACGTAATGTATATTCAATACGGCGGCCATTAAAACATAGTACGAAACTGCGGAATACGATTTCATTTAAAGGTTCTTCAACCGATCTTAGTCCTTGGTCCTTAGTTGGCATAATCCTCGTCAGTAGCCAACACAAAGGATGGGATAACATCCATCGAATTTGACCCTTCTTTGTGGTCCCCTTTGGCGAACACTTGCCAGTGGATAACATAGAGAAAGAAGAAAACAGGATGGAACACGATACGTCCATCGTCCCACCAGGGCCAAATGTCGAGCCAAACAGCAACCAGTCGGTGGCTGGCCTAGGGTTTGGGTGGAAGACTTATTTTCGACAGTCGACCATGAGCTGGTGTCTTTTTGGCGCGTCCCGTGAGCGCACACGGCACCGACGGCGAGCTAAAATTAGGATTTGCTCAAGTCTAAAGTCTACCAAAACCACCACGGGGACTAGCACTGTAGCCCGTTCCACTTCGGAATGGAATCGAAAACAACATCGTCCTGGTCGGTGTTTTTTTTCCTCTTCTTTCGTTTTCTCAAATACATTGGTGCGATCCTCGGGACGCAGAATGTGAACAACCACCGGCGGTAGGTTGATGAGTTGTGCGTCTCGTCTATATGGCACACAAACCCACACACACGTTCTGCCCCACAACATGCGCCGTCTCCAAGTGTGCGGTGCCCTTGCCGCATTCGGCAACTGAGAGTTGCTATTTTTGGATCGACCGTCCGAATTTTTCCCTTCCATTTTCATCCCAGTGAAATAATCGTAAACCTCTAATGTGTTCCACATTCGCTTTTCCCGTGCAAAATTTACACTGCAGCTGGTTAGCTGTCCTTTGGAATGCTTTCAAAAATATTTAATGCATAACGCCATAATGGTCGCCAACACAAGGAGTACATCATAAAAATTCCACACCTACTGCATCAAAAAAGAGCTGCAAAAAACCATCTTGCGTAAGTATTTCAACTTTCCATTGATGGGCGCCCTAAAGTTGGCGCCTTCTTATGTCATATTTAAAGATTTATGGTATTTGGATCCACTATGCACGTATATTTAGCTACCTGTGCGTACTTGCGTAATGGTGTCGGTGCTGCCACCATTATTATTGCACGGCTACTTAGCAGCCATTGAACCTGACCCTGCCTTAGCGTTGCATGCAACCATCGTCTACTACGATCCGTCACGCACGCCATCTCGCGATTTCTTCTGTCAAACGAGGAGGCGCCTCTAGAGAAATTAGCTAATTTACCCCGATTCTCATGGCGCAGGTGTTAATCGGATGGTCGTGGGTAAATTCTTTACCACTTTCTTACGCCCCTAAAACCCTCTGTCAACAAGCAGACACAGCCGGCCATTCAGCCATTTCACGATCGGTGAACGGATTGGCGTTAAATTTAGACTCTTCGCTGCCTCTCTTGTCGCTTGTTGCGTTGCTCTATCGCCCGCACAAACTCTGCCACCTTGGGTGGGGAAAGGATTCCCAACGACGGCGAAGTGATTTCTGGCCGTAATCAACCTTCGCCAGTTTCCGGCATTACTTTTACTTTGCGATCAGCTTTCGACCGCGAGGGGGAAAATGAGAAAAATCCGGATCACCATTGCAACGCACTAAGCGGAAGACGGTTGTGTAATACGGCTAGAACGCCACGGGCGAGTGGTTTATTCGTGCGTGTAGGAGCCCCATCGACACCCGTCCATCTTACCTCTTTGCATCATTGGGTGGTAATTTACGACCGAAGGCGACATTTTCCGTGTCGTCCGAGCCGCGGTCTGGCGATCATAAAAGGGGGTCGCTTAACCATCTCGCATATCTCCCCTCCTATATTGCCAACAACCTGTTTCGACAGATATTCGGTTGGATTGGTTCATAAACCTCTCAACTGGTCAGCAAAATTCGATACGATGGTTGCGATCAACTTGGCAGTACCCTTTCGAACGAGACGAATTATCACACAGAAGACGAAGTTGAATGCGATATGATTGTATATGTAAACCTATATTTAAACTAGTTTACTCGGTGATTGCCAACATAGCATACGGAGCAACCCCCATTCGGGATGAAACGGCTCAAACGTGTCTCAATTTCTTCCATTTAGCGCGCATCACTAGGTCTGGTATTCGAATAATTGAATTCAAAATATTGTTCTGTCATTGGCATAAAGATTTTCCTGTGTTTTTATAATAAATACACTTAAAATGTGAATCAAAAATGGGTCATGGGTCGTTGGGTTGTGAAAGGTGTTTTCGAGTTTTCGTGTAGTCTACCGTTTATACAAAGCTTTACAAGATTTTTTCTAATAGACGCCACACATCGTTGCAATTCATTTATGGTTTTCATACAGAAAAGAAACAGTAACGTTAAGACAATCTCTCTCGATGACGTTTTTAAAAACAACATTAATTAACAAGACAAAATGTACACCAATGGAAACGGTGGGCGAACCGACACAGATTGTAAGCACATTACGATGGCCAAATAAAAGAAAATTTCAAACGTACACAACCTCAACTGTACAACTGGCTGCGGGCGTGGCTACTTACACCGCTTTGAGTCGCAGCCAGCGCTAGTGCGTAAATGGTATTGTGGAACCGAGTAGTAGTACGGTAACACTGGACAAGTGCATGCACACAGTACACACCACCCTGACCGGGCTGGCTATAGTTTTTTTTTGTTTCACATTTGTAGATGCGTGTAATTTTGCTGCCCTTCAGGACAGGGTTCGTGTATTTTTTTTTTGTTTTGTATTTCAGGGGATTTTGCTTTTGGTGAATTTATGTCCTGAATTTTTGTTTGGTTTGACGCAGTTAGAAACAGCAGATGAGAAATGATACGGTAGGAACGGGAATGGAATGAAAGGATAAGGCTGGAAAGGGGTCGGTTCTCTGGATGGCCGTTAACCGGGTTGCACTTAGCTTTTAAACTTATTTAATTTAAACAAAAAGTAAACTTGTTCGGTGCACTGTGTTTGTGTGTAACGTTCAAGAAACTTCACCACATCATGATTTCTATTTTCGTTCTCTATTTCTGCACACGTGAATGGCCACTTTGCTTTCTTTTGAGTTATGTTCGTATTCACAATTAAACTGTCCATTGGCAGAAAACTTGTCCACTAGCGATAATTGAAATCATTTTCAAGAAGAGTCCATCAGTATTCTAAACTTTCCAAATCTCACACTCAATTTTCCGATCATCTTATGAACACACGTGTAAAGTTCGTAATAGAAATTTTGAAAAAGAGTTTTGATGTTGATTTTCCACTTCACTGTTACCATTTTTGAACACCAACGCAGCCATCACTTGCGTAAATTTCGTGAACGTTACACAACTCACAGGCACTAACTTTTTTTTTAATTTCAGGGAAGAAGAAGGATCCAAGAAAGGAAGGAAGCGAAGGAAAAGACGGTTACGGACTTTCGGAAACGCACACTCCAGTTTTGAATGGATTTCGGTTCGGTTGCGAGGTTTTCGGTGCGTTTGCGGTAGAAACAGGGTTTTTACAGAAGTTGGAAATTCAGGACAAAAGGATGGGATACAGGCGCGCGTGTGTTTTGTTGCGGTAAGTTGTATTGTTTCGGGGAAAGTTGGATTAGGGAAAGGAAAAATTAAACCATCCGCACAGAAAGAGCAAAGAGAGGGGAAAAAGAAACCGGGCACGATTTTCTTTTTAGGAGGAGCCGGGGGTGGGCTTTTCTGGGACTCTTACCGTCACGGTGTACGAGGAAATCGTGGGGCGGGTGTAGGACGACCCAACCCGGCGGGTGCTGTAGAAGTCGCTTTCGTAAACCATCTTGGCGCCTCTCTGTCGCTTAGCACTGTTTCCGTTCGGATGTTAAGCTCCTACCGTTGCTGCTGCTGCCGCTGCTTGCTGGGTTCGATTCCGATTAGCTCTCAGCTCACTACTGGTGCCCTCTGGGTGTGCACTTGCGTTGCTGGTCGAAATGGTTCTGATCCGTCCGTCGCCGTTCGGTGGTGAAGTTGTTGAAATCAAGCGCACCAGTCGTGTGTCGGTCGGCGCTCACCGTCGTGAGTGCATCCTGGCCAGCTGCCAGAATCGGCTAGTACATCGGGTGAGTGTCGACTGGATCGCGACAGTTCAGGAGTTGCGCACGCAGCCTCCGCGCATGGCGTCATGCCCGCATGGTACCTGTATGTGTGTGTGTGCGATTGTGTCGCAGGAGCTCTAGCATTTCGTGTGGGCGATCATGCCCCTCTTTCGATTTACCTATTTTTCTTTTCCTAACAAATGTATCTACGTACGGAATCTCATCCCGCGTATGTGAATGTCATTCACATCACGGGTTGGGACAATCCGACGTTCGCGACGAACCATGGCACGAAAACCACTATCTAAAAAAAACGACGCGTAGACCCAAAAATCTCAGCGGAAGGACATGTCGCTTTTTTGGGGATAGCTTTTCTTTTTTCTTTTGCAAACGGGAAGCGAAAGTAAACGGGAAACCGAGAACAGCACGTTTTTCGACGACGGTACGAGAAACCGCGGGTCGAAGCAACGGGGTTGTTTTTACAACCATCAGAAAAAAGTCTTTCATTCATTGTCACAATCACCTGTTCATTGTTACTCAAACCCGGTACACCCGCGGGCGAAATTATCCATTCTCCAAAAAAGTAAAACGCATTCCAAACCGCACGAACGCAACTGTTTTCCCACAGGCCGAGATTGCGTCAGCCGAGGAATGACGAGGATGAAAGGAGGAAAAATGAGAGTGGGGACAAATTTTGCACACGATCGCCAACGTAAACCCCTGGTGGTGTGATAATGCCGACACGAGCGAAAAAGAAAGCGGTGGGAAGAAAAGCTGCTGCTCACTTTTGTTTTTCTTCTGTTTCCTTGCCTTGAGCCGATTTTCCTGCAATGCGGTCGTAAACGTTTGCGGGAGTTGCAACGGTATGGCGGATGTTCTGGCAGATAACCCAGCCGGCGGTAGTAGTAAAATATACATATATCGCTCGGTCTTCCCATCGTTGCGTTCGACGGTTAATGTTTTTCCTTCGGCGGATTCATGTGGAGAAGTGAAAAGATAAACAAACGCACGGAGCTGGTGTGCCAAAGCGAATCTGCTCGAGTTGTGCATTGTTGACATGTGTGTATTTTCGGAAATCAATGTCCCTTTCGGACCGAATCGTATGGAGTTTCAATCGTATCATGTGTCAAGTTTTATATATTTCATATGAGAAGACTGATTATTCACGTATGCAAAGGTAAAACAGTTTAGTAAGTCCTTAATGGGACAGGCATGACCGAAGACAGTTGTTATGCCAAAGAAGAAGAGCTACTCTCCTTAAAAAGAAACAATTGTGTTTAAACGGACAGAACAAAATCACACATGTTTGAAGAAAAAACTATCTCTTCGTTGCCATGAGGGCGTTGTGTTAGTTTTGCATTCCTACTTTTCGAAATGATTTGTTGTTCATCCACCTCCCGTTATCCTTCCTCGCAACCAGTCGTTTTTCCTTGGCATGGAGGTCGCCGAGAGAATTCCATCGAAAAACGACCTCATCGCGACGCAAAAGTGGCCACACGACGCTCTCACGTTCGGACGGTACAACTCGTCGGTTTTGTGTGCCTCAGCTAAGCGTTCTATTTTTAGCGTCCGTTCTAGCGCCAATGGAATTGGAGCAGTATCGCAAAAAAAAACCTTCGCGATAGCATGGCCAAAAAACTCATACACAACGGACGAGCGGGAGAGGGTGTATTGTGGCCGCCTGGTTCATTCCAAATCTTTCCATATGATTCATCCTTGTGGTCCGCTGCAGAGTGAAGGATGTTGTTTTTCACAACCGAACGGCATTGGCCGTATTTGTTTTTCCATGCCTCCAAATCCTCCACCACCGATTTACTTTGTTTGGTGTGAATTTGCCACATCTTTTAAAGTGTGTTTTTAACGATATTATTCCACTCCAATCCCGTCACATTTAACCTCCGTTTCGGATGAGTTGCGCATTTGCCTTACGACAGATTTGAATCATACGCCTTAAAATATCGCCAATACGCAAAGGGTTTGCATACCGACGGACGAAATAGCTTCGATTGTGGATGAGTGCAAACTTTTGGTTGTGTTAATTTGTGGTTGTTATTATTTTTACACTCCATTTGAGCACGATGGAGGCGCATGGTGCATACGACGGCACACGCCGAACATTTGTTTACAGCGTGCCTTGATGGAGGCGCATGGTATCTTGTGATTTAAACGAAGCGCGAAGGTGCATAAAAGAATAAATTCATCCATAATAATTCCATGAAAAATTTAATTAAAAATATTGGAACCAAAAAAAAAATTTTAAAATGCCTAAAGACTTATTTTGTTTATCCGCTCTCAGTTGGGATTCGATTTCCTCAACACTTATGTGCCGATTTTCTAACCGATGTAATCGATTGGATCTATATTAGCTTTAAGTTATTTAGAACAAAAAAAATGGTGACAAAAAATAAATGGAACGTTTACCGACTATAAAATATTGTTTTTTTAAAGGAAAATAAGATTGCATCAAATGAATACGTTCACCATCAAATTCAATTCAATGTCACTTTCACCTACTGAACATCGAACCATGGGACTGAACAGCCAGGAAGTGTCTAAAGAAAAACGATTGTGGTATGAGGCACACGATTTAATTTGGTCTCTTGCAGTCAGCCCCACTTGACAATGCCAAGATTAACGGTGACGAAGACAACGCAACACCTGCGATATTCTTACACCAACGCCGGACATACTAGCTCACGAGTTCGGCACGTTCGGTGCGCAAGATCAAGCGCAGCCGATCACAATCAAAGTAGGCACACCTGTGTGTTTGAAAGGCACGATGATTCAGCCACTACGATAGATGTTGTTCCTGCGTTTGAGTTGAAACATGTGTGATTAATCACTTCGGAAATATGCGAGGTTTGTTGACAATGTTTTCGAGATCGTCATTTCTTACGCGTACTATCATGCACGGAAAAAGTTTGACTAGAAACTTATTCACCCTTTGTTTCTTTTTAACCTTTTCAACTGAGGCTCACTGTCACTGTCAGGGCCTTCTCGTCCTCATGGCCATCGGCCGGATCGATGTTCGCTTTCCCTCGACTCGTGTCATGGCTCTTTTTCACTTCCTCCCCGTGGACGTCGCGATAAACAACCGCGATGATACAATCGATCGATCGATCGATCGATCGGTGGTTGGTGTTGAGAGTTGATTTATTTTTAAGCGCCCACACGGTATGTGTACTTTTGGCATTTTTGCGATTCGGATCTGGTGCGATTTTGTTGTTCGAAAGCGGCGAAAGTCTC
Organism: Anopheles ziemanni; assembly: GCF_943734765.1. Taxonomy (NCBI): domain Eukaryota; kingdom Metazoa; phylum Arthropoda; class Insecta; order Diptera; family Culicidae; genus Anopheles; species Anopheles ziemanni. Next base: position 34,042,213 of record NC_080706.1, on the reverse strand, counting down.
TACCCACGGTTCGTGCTAAACATTGTGCGCCATAGCAGATGGCAAGCGATTGGAAAAATGCTATCCGTGGTGCTCAATATTTCCCATACTGAAGTTGGGAATCCCTCAATCAGAAAGTTAATATAATTGCTTTGTTGATTGCTTTATATATTTGCTTTTTATAAAGCCTTTGTAAGGCTTAGTCCAAAATTTACTATAAAACATGATATTTTATCATTGTATCGCATGACTTTTTCAAACAACTTTGCATTCCCAACTTTCGGACATATTTGACCTTAATAACTATAGATATAAATAACTTTTCAAAATCAGGCCAGGGTCAAAAACTAGTTGTTTTTGTCAAGCTTTCCACTTTCCTTTGCATTCCAGCATTACATAAAAAAAAACTAATTTTCAACGCGGGCCATGCGGTTGACTTTCACAAAGGGAAAACCTTTTGATTTATTGTTTTAGACAACTCCCACACAAGCACAGCCAAGGGTTGACCTTCGACAGCTCAAAGTAGCGACGAAAAAACTACAGCAACAACAAATTAAATTACATCGCTACATCTTTCTTCCCGACTCGACCTAGAGCATAAACAAGACATCATTTGTGGGTGTTAAATTGGACCCAAAGCCAACAACATGGTCTGGCGCGGCGGAACATGTGTGTTTTAGGACTGGGTGGGTTTTCGTGTTTTTTTTTTTACTTCTTTATTGAACATTCTCGCCTTTCAATGCCAAACAATTATTTACATGTAAACGAAACGGTCCGGCGGAAGAATGGCCGCACGGAGCCAAGATGAGTTGCAAGAGTAAAATAGGTTTCATTATAGGTATGTTGTAGGTTTCTTATTGTGGTTCGTTGTATCGCTAGACTTAAAAACAAAATTGATCCCCGTTCGTGTTGTCTTAAGGTAAACGTGTTCCTTTCTTTTCGTATGCTTGCACACTGGACGTTACGTTTTTTTTATAAACTAATTCTAAACAAATCATCGTTATTCCGTGCCAGGGTCACGAGCTCCATCGCGTGATTGTGTTTATGTGTAGGTGTCCCACTGTTGTTGCCCCTCCTGGTGGATGTTGGATGTGTCCCACATTTAACTTCCTTCAAGGTGCGTTTCGTGTAGCCAGGAAATTTATCTAAATTTAACCCAAGTGGACTAAGTCCTTCCCATTTCGTCTATCCTCCAGCTAAAAATGCCACCATTAGGAAGACGTACACCTGGTATAAAATCAGTCAAGTGTGTGACACATCGAACACTCCTACAAGAAGAGAAAATCCGGAGACGCAATACCTCGGTACTTTAGTTACCGATCGGGAACATTTTCTTGAACAGCTGCAGCGTGGACTGACGATCGAGCGGGCAGGTCGAGTACATGTCGTCACACGAGCGGGCTGTCTGCATTTTTCCATTCTTGATCGCCTCCTTGATCGCCGTTCCGTCCAGCATGTAGTCGACGATGGAGTTCCTGGAAGTAAGGGTTGGACATAATTATACAGAGGAATTCATCGCAAAGCTTTATGTTAGAACTTACTCCGAGATGGCCAGGATCATGTGCTCAACCTGATCAGCTGTGCCGACCTGCGCGTGGTAATCGGACGACCGGATGTAGCTGCAGACGGCCTTCTGCATGCAAGCTCCTGAGTCGATGTTGTTCTGCGCCAGATAGTCGTCAACCTTGTTCATCAGCTCAGACAGACCGGTCGGGTCGCTATCGGCGCTACGGTAGTGGCCAGTGCCCCCATAACCGCCTCCGATCACGTTCACCAACTTCGGTAGGAGAAGTAGAGCGCCAATGCCGACCAACGTTCCCAGCACGACACCACCGAGATCAATCTTCAGCGGAGTGTAGGAGCCAAGTCCAGAGCTGGAGTAGCCGTATCCGTTGACACCGCCGTACCCGGTGGTCAGACCAAGCCTCTGGCTACGATCACTGGCAGACTCCGTTGCGAAGCTGTCGTTTTGTCGTCTCCAAGGGTTGCTATAGAAATACGATGGATTAAAAATTTGAGGTCATCCAGGAATTTTGTTCTTGAGTTGACGATACAGGCGAGAGTGTAACCGAATTGAACAAACTGGACAAACGTCTTTCATAAAGATTCATAAGTCATAAATTATATGGATTTCATAATTGGATGTGTATCCTAAAGAAGTATAGGTACGAAACATAGAGGTCAATTTTGGGTTTTTGAAAAGAAACGAAAATCATAAAACTCTCCATGAGAAATCGGTTTGCGAAGTCAAACCACAATGTGGCAAGGAGAGTTCAGCTTCTTTTTAAATTCTTCTATTAAATGGGCAGAGCCTCCTTTATATCCTCTTGTTCCGTTAGGACTCCCTGGTTCTAGGAAACAATCCAGCTCTTTATCCAACACTTTCTACTACGGTGCTATGAGATTTCTTAGGTGCGTGCACTTTTGGAACACGCATAATCTAATACCACTGAATACACGGAATAATTCTAACTAGCATTCGACGCACTTATCACTTTGAAGGAAGTCTTCTTGGAAGAATTAATTTTATGCGCTGAACTTCCGAACACTCTTACCTTTGCGCGGCCGCACACTGCCAACCGATGGTGGCTAGCACCAAAACCGTTGCAACGAGATATGCTACACTGGACTTCATAATTTCGATTTATAGGCTGGTAGTCCCTGGGATTTCTTCCTACTTGAAGTGACTGCGGACACTGTTTTAACCGTTTGCGTTTGTTCCTACAAGAGCTGTCACTGAACGGAGCGTTTGCACTGCAATGAATCCTTCTGCTTTGGAGAGTCATAATTTATACTAAACCTCACGTTAATCCTGCCCTCGCACGCAAATCAGCGCAAACACAATGGATAATAGAATTAGTGGCAAGTGTCGTCTTCACGTCTTCGTCTAGTTGGATCCCTTCCTCCATTGAAATCGTCTCGAGCCTCAGGAAAATCATGACTCGTGACAACCGTGGTGGTTCACGACCTTTGGAAGGAAATGAGAAAAAAAACAACCCTCCGCACTAACATCTCTTCCACAAATTAAAGCATCCAAAGACATCACACATCGCGTTTCCTGGCCAACCTGGCGGGTTGGGGGTACCAGCAGCGGTATACAAAAGATGTGCCCTGTTGCGTGAAATTTTTCTTTCATTCATTCGGCGCGATTGTTGGGACCGCCGCGAACATGCCGCGAACCAGGTAACGCACCGTTTGAGCAGCGCCATGAGGCCACTTAATGGGCCGAACAGACCCGCCAACGATCTGCCCGACCGAGATGGAACCATACCCGGCCCGGGCCAGGCGGGAGGACACAGGAACGGTACGGCAGGCAAGAAGCCGTGAACGTTTAATGCGGAATTATGGTCGTCATTATGGCGCGATTACGGCGACCGACCGGGGACACGATGTGCCGCAGATGGGCGACATTTTGTTTCCTCTGGTGGGCCGATCGCGGGTGGAACGGGTACGCGGTTTGTTGTGACAGTGGGGTTGCTAGATTTTCCTGGTTTTCTCGTACGCAACGGCCGTGGAGCATGCCGATACTTTTTGTTTTCTTTTTCCCTCTTTTTGTTGCGCAAGGGAAGATACAACTCCGGTCGCTTCCATGTTTGGCTGCGTGACAATCGGAAAACATTTTTCACTTTCCGCGCACGTGCGCAAGTGTTTTCCTTTCTCTTTCACTGGAGCAGCTAGCGGGGTTTGGTTTGGTTTGGGTTCCATTTGGGGAGGTTTTAAAATATATTCGTTATTGTATTTTTATGTGCGTATTTCCCTGAAATCTATTCGCACTATCCTTTTATTCAAATCATCATTACGATAACCCGCTACATTTTACATGGTTATACGAAAATTTTGCTTACGAGTCTCATTTATTAGCCTCATGTTTGTTATACTTTATTGACCAAAATATACAATGATTAATGAAAATAATTTACCATCCCAAGGAAATATATCCAAAAGGGTTTTTTGTTAACAGATCACGACTTCCAACGAGAAACACAATACCAGACATGAGTTGCGTCATTTAGTTGCTGATGAGCGAAACGATGTCATAATTGCTAGTGCCGGTAAAATGTGTGTCACGTGCACTAGCAGATGGAGTGATTTTAATTTTCCACGCCAAATTATCCATCCTCCATGGAAAACACTTTCGTAGCTCAAGAGAATTCAAACCACGAGGCCTCATGCCGACATCGAACAAGCTTCCGTTGCAGGTGACATTGGCTGCAGCTGCATTGCATAAATGGTATTATGAAAACTGGAGGACGGAAACACAGATAAGGCATAGAGGAAACTATAATCCGATACATACGTACAAATCAGTTAAGAAAAATAATTTAAATTTTTTTTCAAAGAAACCATCATATTTCAAAAATGCAATGGGAATAGAATAATAATTCCATGTAGATTGAAGTTGTATTAACAAACTTTAATACCAACTATCTATATTTCACCTTTTAACATGAGTAAAAGAAAATAGTGAGTAACGATTTATGAGGTATTTAGTTGATTTCAATCTTCATTTTACAAATAAGGTAATACCTTAGAAAAATGCTATAGGTTATCCTTAATTCACGTCTTCATAATGGATTGTAAAAAGTGGGGTTCAAAATTTTTATAACCATGTTTTTATTCTAGATTGAATTCTGAAATCAAAATGTTAGTACACATTTTAACATGTCTTGGAACTGCACATGACCAATTTATTATGAATTCAAACGAAAATGTTTGGAATAGTTTGCCATCAATAGTTTAATTTAGTTAAGTTGCAACTTATAGTGAACGTCTACCCAGTCAACGCTAAAACCCAGCTTTGGCCTACAACGTAATTGCAGCGTGACACAAAGTTTGAAGGAATCCACCCCACAATTGTACTGGCACGTTCCAATGAAAGGCACCGTGCAGCGTAAGCGTAAGCATAAACCGATATGCGATTACGCCATCTGTTTGCCTCGAAGCTTTTCGGTGTCTTCCCACAACGTTTTGCTCTACTTTACCCAATACAATACCCCGATTGCGATCCTGGGCATCCCGGAGAGGCTTTTGCACCTGAACCCCGAACGAAACAAAACAACCCGGAAAGTGAAGACGAATCGTTCGCATATCGCCATGGCCACCGAGTGCTAGCTGGAGCGAGAAAAGTGCGTCAATCGAAAAGCGTTCGCCAACGATCGCGTAATGTTTGTAGGGCGACTGTGCCGTGTCCCACTGCAGTTGCAGATTGGCCGAGAACATCGTCAGGGCCGCCGAGTGAAAGACAATTTGCGCAATGCAGCCAGTTTAGCAATTGCACTGGAACCGTGAGGACGACGATGATGTTCACCGTGTCGATTCTACCGCTGGTCGTGCTCCTATCCGAGCGGGCTCCATGGGCATTCTGCAGTCCGACGTCCGACAGCAATGGCGTGTCGTCGAATGACACGACCAGGACGAGTGGTGTCTGGGTCCGGCCCTACGGTGCTCTGGCGGAGGAAGACCAACGGTTCTACACGCTAGACGACGGTTCCCCCCGGGCGACCACCTTTAGGCCACGGGCCCGGTCGCCTAAGAAGTCGACCAAGTTACGCCGCGAGCCCAGGTTTATCTCATTCGAAACGAAGGACAACAGCATTGAGGTAATTGGACGGTTTCCTTCGCCGTTCGAATAGTATACTACAAATTTAGCTATCTTAAAGATTGCGCTTGTTTTCGTTCATCCACTCGCGTCCGGATACAGGTTGAGATCGATTTCGCCATCCCATTTCTGTCGATTCCGATCCAGAAGTCTATGAACGGAGTGATGAACTCGGTGCTTCAGGTAAGCAAAGGGCCTGACAACAACAGCGTGTCACGCAAACGGGGCAACAAACCCTCACCAATCCACACCGAGTTGGAGGATACACGCAGACTCTAGCACACTGCGTCAGCTCGGGGCGGCGATACACTAACGATCGTTCTGGACGTTCTGAACCTTTGGCCGTCTTCATCCGCAGGGAACGCCGCTGCTGAACGTCAACCTTGGGGCCGTCGTGCTGGCCGGCGTGTTGACCGCCGGCGGAGCGCTGGTCGGAGCGGCCGCGCGAACCTTCTCCAACAGTTCGCTCCTGCCGGGCTGGACCTTGCCCCTCACCCGCGACCAGCGATCTGAAAGTAGCCAAAGCCAGGTTGAGCGTGGTAAGTTATGCGCCATCGTCTACCGGGAGCGAGCGTTGACAGCGCCATACACACACCTGTCTCGTTTTGATACCGACAATGGGTAAAATTAGTTGTGACGTCGATTGGTGTGAAAATAGAGGGCCTCCGAAGTCGGCAACAGTTGGACATTGCATGTGATAACGCTTGGTGACGTGACCAATGAACGAAAAAAAACAGTGAGGTGGAAAATGAGGTGAAAGGAACTCCCATGAATAGCTACAGAGTACGTGAATTTCTATTTTTGATCGCAAGAGAACCTAAAAGGCACTAAGAGTAGCATTTACAAAGAAAAGTTTGTGTTCTACGACGAGCTCGCATCCTTGCGTTCCATTTTCAACCGATTGATGGTTCAAAACGAAACAGAAGTATGCCAGCATTCCCAACTAGGCCAACCAATTGGATTGTTAGAGGATATTACTTCTTCGCCGCGACTTTCGCTTTTGCTACGGAGATTCTTACACCGGTGCTCTTTGCTTCGGATACTGTTGGCTTTCCCTTCTTAGCAGCATCACCTCCCTTTGGCGGAATACTTTTACGCACCTGACCGGTACTTCCGGGAGTTAGTTTGTCAATGGTCTCTTTTGGTGCCCGATTTGCACCGTCACCTTTAGGTTGTTTAGCATTGGTTTCCGTCGGTGCACGCATCACTCCGTCGCCTTTACCGTGACCAGAACCAACGCCTGGTGTACGACTTCCGGTGGTTTTACTCCCGCGAGAACCTTGTACTTTGGAATTACCGACCGCCTTTTGTGGATCTTGTTTCTTGGAGGGCTTGAGCTTGAAGTCATCCTCGCAGTATTGCGTCTCCGCAAAGATCACGTCGGGCTGTCTCGCATCCGGCCGGATAATGGCTGACGGTGGCGTAAACTCGACGTCCAGCTCACTCTCACTCCGGCTAGGCATGTCGGCGGCGGTTGTGTCCAGGGGCAATCCGAGACGTTTACCCGTCCGTCGTATCTCTTCCACCAGGATGCGCTTCTCGCGTTCACTTCGATGCTCGCAATTCTCCAGCTCCCGGCAGCCACACAGCGTCAGACCTTTCTTCTTCAGCTCATCGCGCAGCATGTACAGTTTGGTCAGTCGGGGGTCTTTGGAGAGACGGAACTTGATCGGCTTGCAGGGCAGGTATGGGTCAGTGGTAGTCTTGAGCGTCTCCGAGTCCTTCAGCGGGTTCATAGTAATTGAATATTCCCCATGCTGCTTTGTTATGTGCAGCGTAGGCTTCTGTTCCGCCAGATGGTCACCGGTAGCTGGTGAACGGTGGTGAGTCCCCCTCGGTCCCGAAACCGGCACATTGTCCATTGGGTAGCACGTGAGGAAGTGTTGCATCAGCTGCATGATAGGCTTTCGGACTGCTCCTGGGCGCCAACCGGGACGTCGTTTGCCGATACCCTCGATACAGGTGTTCCACCGCCAACCCATGTGGGCGGGTACTAGTGGGTCCTGCTTCATGCACGACTTATGGCCTACCGATATCCCCGGGTGTCGTCGGCCAAAGCGGTAGGAGTAGAGGTTCTTATTCTGTTGCCTCACCTTGCGCATGAAAGCGTTGTAGTTCCGCCGAATTTGTGGACCACTGAGGCGGATCTTTCCATTGGTAGGTTGTGGTTCTGCCTTTGGACCCTGCCTGGCCGTATACACTCGGCGCAACTGCTCGGACCGTCTCGGTGATGGAGGTCGGACCGGCAATACTTTCCCTTCTTGCAGTCCCTTCTGGCGTTCGTGAAGGTTCGTGGAGTGTCGCGTAATGGGTCTTACTGGTGTGTCATACCCAGGATTTAGGATTTCTGAAGTGCCGGTCAAAGAACTACACGGCTCTGAGTGATGTGTCCGATAGGCACAATCAACACACCGGCACCGACGAATATGGCAGATCGAACAGGAGTTCGATGAAGCCACCAGCGTATTCGTGCCACTCATCATTGGTGAATTCGTTTTATTTGAAACGATTCCTTCGTCGAAAGGGAAGTTAGGGAACTCCTTTCTTCGTTTGTTAGTGTCAAGATCTGCATATTCAGTTTTCAGAGCTTTGTGACCACACTTTGGGCATCGACAAACTTCCGGCATCCAATTTAAGCTCGTCTTACATCGCACACAACACCTGCCAGAGAATGTAAATTGTCTTTGAAAAATCAAAACGTATGATTTCAAAATGTACTTTCCGGTACGACTCTTACCGAGCAGATGGTTTTGAATTTTGTTTGGCTTTCATACATTCACCAAAATTTCTTTGGCTGGACCGTCGATGCACATGTCGCTTGTTGCCAGTGGATGGTTTACTCTCGGCCACACTTGGTTCCGTCAGTCCACAAGTGACTCCAGTAATCGTTATCCCTCGACAGAGGCCGCATATCTTTCCACCGGAAACATCGCCGTTTGTAGAAACCGACTCCCTGTGCCCGATGGTTTCATCCAATTTAACGTCATTCAGCTTCTGCTTAATTCGTTCGATCTCCTTTTGCGTGCTGTTAACGGCTTTGCTATGCAGAATCCCATGTATCAACTCATATTGGCAGCTAAAGTCATCCGAAGATCGTAGGATGTTACATTTGTTGCACACAAGGAGTTGCCGCTGTAAATTTTCCTGCTGCTCTGACGTGCGTCGTCTATCCTCATTAACGACATACAAGAGGTCGTTCGTATCGATCTTGACTTCTGAACCCGATTCGGCCGATGGGACTGCACTACGTTCCGCACGTAGTACCATCGTTACCATCCCAATTGGCTCGTCGTTTCCATTAAGGAGTGCAAATTTTTCCAGCACAGGATCGCCTATCACACGCTTTGGGTCGAAGTGGACAGCTCCAGTGTCTTTCAAACGTAACTGACCTCTACCAACCGTGGAGTTGTCTCGCATAAGCGTTACTTCGACACTACTTTCATTCAAAAAGCGTACGAATTGTTCAGCGTTTGTATGAAGGCTGTGAACAAAGTTGGATTGTTATCACATACCCTTCGCATCGCTCCTTACACAACCTACCCGATGATATTTGCCAATTTTTCTTCGTTCAAAGACTCCAATGTTCCGGAGGCATCTACGCTGGTTTTGCCACAGTTCAAGAACAGCTTGAAACGGGTCGCCTCGTCACCAGTTTTCGGATCCGTTAACTCCAGCAAATTGATATATATAGTCAGTGAAAAATTATTCAATTCTGACCAACCGTTTGCCTCACTATCGAACGCCATTTGTGTGCAAAAATGTGTTCAGCGAACAAGCGTATGTAACGAACCACGACGGCTAAACAAATCCTCTCCATAACTCGATGGTTACTTAGATGCGATCGATAGGAAACGTACTAACGCACCATTTTGTCATCCGAAAAGACCCACAGGAGGCGAGTTTGGTATGGAAACTACTTGGCTCACTAGATCAGACGATGGGACGGTATGACATCGATACCGTTGCCTGCGCACAACGCACCATCTGCTGGTACGTGAAGGAAGCCACGGTAGCAGTGAGTGAAGGTCGGGCCGGGTCTGTCGATACCATCGTGGAAGGACTTTCGAGGGCCGACTGGATGGGAAGGTTCACGGCCGGGACAGTCATCGAGCCAGCGATTCAAGCGGGCAGACAACAGACAAGCTGCGAACAATCCTTTCCGGACTGTGCAATAACGAACTTCGTGGAGACAATCGTTCGGTTGGTGAGAAAGAGGTAACTTGTAGTGGTAGTTAGATGGGATAGTTTAAGGTGTACACAATTTGGTAGATGGATCTTACAAACAACTCATAGATTTTACCACCTGTAGAAATACTGCAATAAAACTGTAACATACCGATGTGTGATCGAAAACATTTATTGATTGGGCCCTACATGTTCTAAATCTCTTCGGCTGCACTGTTAAGCACAACGTGGGATAATCATTTGCCTTATTCCCGGCTTTACCACGCATCGGCTCATCGACGATTCGATTAAAAAAGTTGTTCATTCAATATACAATGAAGTCTGCTCATGGCCTTATTCCCGAGAGTACAACACATCCGCTCATCAACGATTCGATAAAAAAAAGTTGTTCATTCAATATACATATAATGGAGTCTGCTCATGGCATTTCATTCCGTATGTTCCGTTATCCGAATTATCACAATCATATTCCTACAGAAGTCTGTCCGCGGTTCGCCTTAATCGAACGAATCCTCCATTGCTGGACGTTTGTCAACATCGAAAGACAACTGGTCCCCCCGCACGGCATCGCGAGCCTCAAGCACTTCTACCACCGGCACGGCATTCACCTTCATCGCATAGTCCAACGGTGTCAGACCGAGATAGTCGGGCACGTTCACTTCGGCGTAGTTCTTCAGCAGATACTGTACCACCTCCACATGTCCATACAGGGCAGCAAGGTGTAGGGCGGTGCGACCACACGAATCCTCTTGCGACAGGTCGGCACCGGCCACCCGGTACGATTCGAGGCGCGTCAGTTGGTTACGTGCGGCAGCCGCACACAGCCCATCACCGATCGCCCGTATCGAACCGGTCAGATGGGCCCCACATTTGATCAGCAGCCGGATCGCTTGGTGATGATCGTGCATGATCGCGTCCATTAGCGGAGTTCGATCGTAACGGTCGCGTATGTGCACGGCTGCACCATGCTGCAGCAGATACTGTACCATCTCGATGTTGCCCTCGCAGCAAGCGACGTGCAGGGCCGTCCGGCGGTCGTAGTTCTCTGCCGACATGTTCGCTCCGTAACCCTTCAAATTCGTCAGCTAGCAAAAGGAAAAGGAAAGATAAGAGTAAGTGAATTCAACTGGCAGCTCGTTTCCAGCAACACTTTATTACCTTGGCAATGTCTCCTGCTAACACCGCCGTGTTGACCATCGCCGGAAATAGGGACGATTTCAATTGGCTCAGCTCCTTGGTTGACGTCAGATGCAGCGTACGGGCCACGGCATCGATGAGATCGTACTCCTGCATTTCCGGTGGCTTTTCACAGGTCAGCTCACCCCGAAGATTGCTCTTCATCATCTACCAAAAAAGAGGCATAAGTGCAACAACTTTCTTCTGCCGTCTTAATTCTATTTGTTTCCTACCGTACCTTTTTCTTCATTTCCCAATCCCATTCCTCTTTGCTTAGCACGTAGGACATCTTGGCAAGGGCCGCCTCGGGTGTCATGTCGTACCCGGGAATGATACCAATGTCTTGCAACTGTCGACCCGTCTCGTACAGGTCACACACGGAGCCCTCGCTACACTGGGTGCAGTTGACGATGAGCACCTGGCGTGCACTGGCCTCCTTCAGTGCCTCGATCATGTCCGCCCGGTTCGTCGGGAAGTTACCAGCACCGTACGTTTGCAGCACTACACCCCGCATAGGTGCCTGCAGAAACGCGTGTACCGTTGCGACGGAAATGCTCGGAAACAGCCGCAACAGACCAACGTTTTCATCCATCTCAAGATGCACGGTAAACTTGTCCACCGTGCACGGCCGGAAGATGACGCGATAATCCACCTCCACGTTGATGCCCATCTTGGCGAGCGGAGCCGAATTCGGTGAGTTGAATGCGTCCAGCGACTCGCTGCTCACCTTCACCGTCCGATTGCCTCGGAACAGGCGACTGTTGAAGAACACGCAAACCTCCGGGATGACGTAGTTCCCGGCGAGGATGAGTGCGGACGTGAAGTTGTCCTTCCCGTCGGTGCGCGTCTCAAAGATCGGTATCTGCGAGCCGGTGATAATGATCGTCTTGCCCAGATTCTCGAACATGAACGACAGGGCGGACGCAGTGTACGACAGCGTATCCGTGCCGTGTAGGATAACGAACCCGTCGAAGAACTCGTACGACTGTCGGATGTCGGTTGCAATCCGCACCCAATCGGCGATGCCCATGTTGGAGGAATCGAGCAGCGGCTCGTACTCGGAAATCTGGTACAGGATGCGTCGGTGCTGGCCTTCCACGTACGGGAGCACCAGCGGTGCCATATTCTTCGCCGGCCCGTACCTCTTCGTTGCGTACGCGTCATCGTGCATATTCGGGTACTGGCGGATCTTACGTACGAACTCATACGGCCGCGGCTCCAGAGCTAAAAGGAAAACACCAATTGTACACCATCATGGGAGTGCTAATTTACCGCAAATACGAACCATTTTTCTCGTTCCGCATCATCCCGATGGTGCCACCGGTGTAAACGACCAACACCTTCGCCTCCGGTGCCTCGGGGGGCAGCTTGCCGTAGCTCGAATTGCGTCGCATCGACAGCTTGCTCAAGTCGAGACTGCCGTGCGCATTTACGTCAATCATTTGCTTGCGCTTCCAGGGCGATCCGGAGGATATCGGAGGCTTGCCGTTTTGCGCCGCAAGCTTCATGGCGAGGGGAGGCGACTCGTCATCACTGTCCGGCGAGGGGTTCGGGGTATGGGGCTGCTTCTGGTCAACCTCGTCCATTTTGATCGCGCAACTTGCTTGCCTTTAATTCGACGGCCTAAAAGTGTTCTATCGAGAAAGAGGTCGAAAAAATAATATTTTAATATTTGTTTGTAATTAAAAAAAAAATGGCTAAAATTAACGTGACTTTTAGAATTTTTAATTCCATTTATCTCAGCAACAGATTTTTTCTGAAAGATTAAGAAAATCTTCTCTTTTACAATTTATATTACCATCTTTGTAGGTTTTACCCTTTTTTACATGTATAACATCACCTTTTTCACCCAGAAGTGTTGGTTGCACGAAACGGGCTGGTACTATAATCTGTAAACCACTTTGTATTAAAAATTAAAAATTTACTAAATATTAATGATCACGAAAGTATACTTTGTACAAAACATTACAAAAATCCTTTTAAATCAAAATAAATAAAATTAAATTAATCAATTTTAAAATAACTCATAAGTGAAACAAAGGTGATGTTATACTGTTAAGAAGTTACAAGAGAGAACGACTCGTCTGCAGTGGAAGATTTCATCACAATTTCAATAGCTATTACTTTTTACAGCTCACAAATTCTATACAAAATTAAAAAATCACATATTTAAAACCACTGCTAGATAAATCGGCATACAGGAACGAAATCCTTTGGTAGTTCTGCTTATTGTTTATCCTTACAAGGGACACTAATCCTTTAGTTGGTTTTCCTGTTGTTTATATTTAGCAATTCAACGAGCAAAACGGTGTAAATTGGGTACTAATGTGATCCCACGCTGCTGATTGGGGTGTGTGTAGAAATAAGGGCATCCACTTTCCAACGGCTCACGACGCTACGGTCGCGTGTTTAACGAGGTAAATGCCTATTACGAGTAGTTCGAGCTGCCGCTTACTCTAAGTGAAGGGCTACCGGACGCGACCTTCCGTAGGGTCGTAACCTTCTTCGGTGGACACGCGCAAAATTTCCCTCCCCACGTCTTAACACCTCTCACTGTACCGCGCCAATTTTACGTCATCATTGCATACTTTCTTATGGTGTTAAAACTATACCAAAGGTAAAACAGGTACTTGGGCTCATGAACTGCATACCGTTTTGAAGGGCATTCGGCAGTACATACACTTCGCAAGAAAAGTGAAAAGGAAGTGCAACGAACGATGTAAAACCCGAGTGTCAAGAAACTTCACTCAACCGGCCTCGTGCGCCGGCACAAGGCGAGATTTCACTCAATGACTCCGAGAACACTGCCCGGCACTGACTGGTGTAACACTGGTTTTGGACTGGTTTGTGCCCAAATTTTCATTTCCACGTTCCGACGTTCTTTTGCGAGTTCTTGCATCTTGCTCTTTTGCTATGCTGTTGGGTTTGTTCAAACACACGGAACACGAATTTTATGCGCACGCAGCGGCAACATAATTACATCACTCTGCAAACACCATGCTTCCTTTCGCGCCTCCTTCACCGGTGTAGATAAATTGAACCATGAGGCATGAAGGTGGAGGAAACAAATATAGGTCAACCACGGAACATATGATACTTCCTTCCCCTGGATGGAATTGTGTTTCATGCCAGAGCACACTTTTTATGCCACAGAATACTCCTCAAAAATTGATAATAAAGAAGGGACGTGTGGTGACTTTTGTTTAGTTTAATTAACTAATTTTATTAACCCGGGAAATTGCTTCAAATTTTCATGACCCACTTTACTCTTCCACTGTACACACTTACACTCGTCCACGTGTTGCTGCCGATCACTGGTTCACGTTATCACGTCCAGGAACTAAAAACAATTTGTTGACAAACGTTGTGATGCAATAAATCGGACAGATTAACCTTCGATGTTATTTGTATAGAACTTGAAAACACGATTTGTTCTAAGCTACCTTCGCACTATAGTTTCATGTCTATCGTTAACGCCACAAATCCAGAGTACTGGAGAGTGAAAGGCATCCGAGGAACGTGTGTTCCTGGTGCCAGCGGTTTGCGATATTTTTAACTCACGGAAAAGTTTCTTTTCACGACTCCGGTACGCACTTCTAGAGAGAAAACCAACTCTTAAAGAACCGTCCGCCAAGACGCACGAACACGTTTCGACTGAGCCGCGGCGCACGAGTCGGACAAGTTGAAGGAAGGCAGCAGCAGCAGACAACCGATCAATCGCCCCAGACGTAGCAAGATGCTTCGTTCTTTATATCAGCGGGATTCGCTGCCTTCTTGGTCGCGCAACTGACTGTCAACAGAATCGGCAAACACTCTCGTGCCCAAGCTTCCGTGCCTTCCGTTTTCCACGCGCGTGCTGATGTGGGGTACACCTAGAGATAAGGGCGGACGCGTTCTCCTAACGACACTGTTAACACAGTTTTGATGGCTCAAAATTAGCGCGGCGATGCGAATGATCATCGTTTTGACTGGATTCAAAAAACACCCACTACTGGTTGTGTGAGGGGCTCGGGGAAATCTGGACCGGCGGTGTGCTACTCCGCTGAAGCAGTGTCTGTCCTATGCTGCAGAGGGGAAGAAAACGATAACAAGGGAGGAATGTTTAAAAATGTTTACTCCAGAGTAAACAGGTCAGGTGGGTACCAAGTTCGTTGTTGGTTTCCAAACGCCTATATACGTTCGTTTATCCTTCTTTCGTGAAACGTTTCTAAACAGGCCTCTGCTTTGAGCATGGGTTTTCTGTGGGATTTTTGTAGATTTTCCCATCATAACGATTTACAACCCTCAAACCTTTAAGATTCTTGACCTGAAGAGTGAGGGAAAGCTACATTCGTTCCCTTTTGTTGGCCATCCCCTGATCCCTTTTCTCAAACAGTTGAACAAACTTACATTGGGATTTTTAGAACGAATAATTTGATTTTATTCCGTGATCTGCCCCCGTCGTTTCCGCCTAGGTTGTATTCAGCGTTGTTCGTCGGCTGTAGTCTGTTTCTCATGGGTTTTTTTGAATGGTTTTTTTAACTTGTGTCTACTACCAACTACCTTCCTATACATAACTCGTACTCAGAAGTGCACTCCCTCAGATTGGAGCGCGTTAGAATTAGTGAACAAACAGACACGACGCTCGCGCACATTCGGCTCCGCATGACTGGTCTCGTGTTTCGATGAGAAAAACTCCTATCCGTATCCACCATAGGCTTTAAGCAGCCTCCTCGAATCGTTCGAGTCACCATGGTAACATTGGTCGATCGATCGACAATCAGACACACACCATTTTTATCGATCTCGCACCTTTCCGGTCGCTTGCACTCGAATATCTTCATTGCCTTTTCTATTCCAGGCTTTTATTTTAATCCTTAGTCCTAATCGTTTTGTTCACATTTTCAGCAGTAGGGAACCCTATTTCACTCCTACGTTGCAAAAAAGGCCTACCAGAGTCTAGGTTTGCTACTTTGCTCATCATGTGCGCCGACCAGGTGTGTTGTTGTGGTTAGTTAACGGACTTACGTTTGGGGGAATTAACGGCAGGAAAAACGACCGAAGAGAAACAAAGCACAACGCGTCAGTTTACCGGCGAACGTAGCGATGAGAAAAGTGGGTCATTTTGTGTTCAATTTTTTTATATATATGGAATAAGTCTACAAATAATCAGTGCAAAAAACAACGCTCCGAAACGGCGGAGAATCAGCTCCGAACGCCCAGTGATCATCATACATTATTGTGGTCGCCAATCGAAATCAAAACGTTTGTGTTGATCCACTTCTCCACTCTGGGATGCAACTGCACTACCGTCGCTTTTCTTTTTCGTAACCCTTCATTAATAAATGCGGTGCAAACAAGTCATTAATCTGTATTGTATCGTTTTGGTCGTAACATGTTACCCTGTTCTCTGTTCTATACTTTGACACACTTTGTTTTCTGCTTCTGCTTCATTCCTGTCCAGTAGCTCCCAACGGGAAGTAGCAAATGCACTTAAGATGAACTAAAATAAACGACATGAGCATCCACTGTATCGGATTGGTTTCTCTTGACTTCTTCTCCTCACGGGGAGGTGGATGGTTCAGTGCAAATGAGAGAGAGAGAGGGAGAGGATAAACGAATCTCCTTCCTGGTTCTGCACGCCCTTTCAAGGAAGGAGGGAATGGTACGGGCGTCTACCAAAGTGTCGCTCACTTGTTCCTCTTGCCCTTAACCACCACGGGACGGTTTTTGATCAAGCCCTTCCTTCGCTTGGACGTCTTGCGTGAGACGAACTCGCCGGCCGGCAGTACGCGCTCTTCCGGCTTAAGAGCTGGCCGGTTGAATTCGTGCGGTTTCTTCACGCGATAGATGCGCACCAGCCAGTGCTCGCTCGTGTACGCCTCCTCTAGGTAGGTCAGATCGAAATCTTTGTTTCCGATTACGGCATTACGCGTGCGATCGTACCCAGCTGGTCCTCTGTTTAGGGAGTAATAATAACAAAACATGATAATGATACTGCTAAAGCACAACCCTCCCTCATCGAGTCGTCACTCACCTGAAGTCCAACTTCAGCTCACCAAACTTGTAATAGCTCAGCTTGTACATCAAGCAGTTCAGCAAGGCCGGCGCACCCTCCGAATCGATACGGAACTCGCCCCGGTCGGTAAAGTAATCGCTCTCGCGGATATCCTTCGGATGCTCACCCTCGGCGATGCGCACCATCCAGAGGAACTTGTTGATGTCGTCCCCGGAGTAACCGATCACGCCCCCGAAGATCACCAACACGTAGTCGACGTCGAGCGAGGTCATGATTTCATACGCCTTATCCTCCGGCGAAGACATCGCTTTACCGACCAGCGCGATGTGGCTGTTGTTCCACGTATTATTGTCCACCAGTGTCGTCCGATTGGCCATACCTGCTATCTGATACCCGTAATCCCACCAAGACATGACGCGCGCATCGGGTGCCGTATTTTGCCACAGCCAGTAGTATGCCTCACGGAAATCGTCCAGAATATTGCGGGTACTAGAATGATTGCAGCAGGAATTAACAACATCTTCCAGTTAGTTGATTGTAACTTCATTGGTACTCATGCATTCAGTCTTGCACAACAGTTGAAATATGACCATAGTCACCTTAAAGGCTATTAATGAACTTACCCGTCATTGCTGTTGTAGAACGCCAGCACAATCGAGGGACTGCTGTACGCATTCGACGTAACCCAGGTACAATGGACGGCAAACATCATCAGCAGCATCAATATGACCACAATCACCATGTTCTTCACGTTCGAGCCAAGTCCCGTATTCTGCTCACCATGCGATCCGTGCGACGAATCGTGTTTGGGACGATGCTTCATCTTCCCAGCTTTATCGTACATTTGCTTCTTTTCGCCACTCGCATCTTCCTGCTCATCGTCCGCCCCACTTTCCTTTGCGCCACCCGCCGAATTGTCTTCCTTTAGGAAAACTTCCAGCAACCCAGAGAACGCTACGCCGGCCAAGATGCAAACCACTGGCGTGAGGGTTAGCATCAGACGCACCATGACACCGGCGAAGTAGACTGCACTGATCGCGTACAGTACCACGAATACGCGCTCATCGTTGATCTTCTTGATGCAGTACCACAGTCCGACGGGGAACGTGCACACGAGGATGTGCAGATCGAAGAAGAACGAAAACCAGGTCGTTGGCTGATGCTCGGAGACGGATGCGATGATTGGGATGTGAATCTTCGCGTAGCCTGTGTCCCAAAGCGAGTAGAAACGTCCACTCCAAGGGGCGATAACGCCCAGCATCGTAAGGAGAACGACACCGGCAAACACAACACCGGCCGCCAGCAGACCACCGACCAGGAATAGACGTTTGAACTCCTGCTTCGATAGCACCGTCTGCAGATGCTTCAACACGGCAACGGCGAAGAGCAGAAGGAACACACCGGACGCGGCCATGTGTTCACTGGTGCGGATCGGCTGGAACCCAACGAACGGGATCTGCATCGACAGGATCAGCCCGAGAATGTAGAACGTCGTGTAGGAGGTGAAAAGCCGGGGCGAGTAACGGCCCATGATCAGCAGCACGAACACGTGCAGCGGGATCAGATTAATGATGAACACGTAGCCACCCCAGGCGGACACCATGTAGAAGTAGGATAGGGCGGTGCAGGCGGCCCAGTACACGCTGCCGGTCTTGACCGACTTCACCCACAGGTAGTAGGTAAACTGGAGGGCAAAGATCGCAATACCTTCGTTATCGTACGATCCGGCCACCGAGCGGCTAATGTACCCGGGCACGATCGCGATGAAGCTGGCCGCAAACAGTCCAGCGCCGGCCGACCAGAGCTCCTTCGTCAGCAGGTAGGTCGAGATGGCCGTGAGACCGCTGAAGATCGGTGCCAGGAAAACGCAAATGTCCCGAATGTGCACCGGAATGTTGAGCGTATGCAGCAACCAATGGATTCCGCCGGAGGTAATCATCAACCCCGGATACACGGTACCACCGACGATGCGTCCCAGCGGATACCAGGCCGATTCGTCGAACCAGTTAAGGAACTTGTAGAATCCTTTTTCCACCATATGAGCCGTGGCACGGTAGTTAAACCTAGGGAAAAGGAAAAGAACCGGCGCAGAGAAAATGGCATAAATTAGAAGTTGCATGATAAGCATTGTGTGCGTGTATGTATGTGTGCTCGGTGCCAGTGACGATCGGCCACGTACGAAACCAAAACAATCGTACAGCGACACGTAATCAACAGCGGTTTGCCTCTTTTTTGCAATTTTCAACCGTAAGAACCTTAGTGTCGATGCAAAAGAAAGTTTCCAAACGCACTTACCAAGGATCAAACTCATGGATGATGCTCTCGAAACGGATTACAGCGAAGAGCCGGCTGGAGAAGCCACACAACCAGGCCAGCAGAAGGACGGCGAACGTTATCAGACTCGAGTAGCCGGCCGTCTTTCGAAGCGTGCTCTTGGTGGACCGTTCCATCGTTGAAGATTCTTCTTATTCGCTATGACGCGCTAAACTTCGTTTCTCCGAGGAGCAACTTGTTTTTTTATCGGTGATTGTCACCGTTTTTCGCGTCGCCGGATCACGTTTGGGGTTACGGTGGAGAAGAAGGGTTCAACTCGACACTGCAGCGCAGAGGCTCTCGTACACACACTTACGTACGCGGTACGGCCCGCAAATCAAAACCAAAAGCCCCGCAACTAAATATGTTCAATATCTGGTCCGTGGCGGAACTGGACAAGAACGGTGAAACAAGCTGGTCTTCCCACAATCGGTACCAGTTGCCGTTAACAGGGCATTTTGATACAGCCGTGAAAACCACGGTGCTGAACCAAAGACCGGGGAAATGAACGCAACACTGTGTGGTTCAACAAACCACCGCCAGCAAACTGACACGTAATGTAGAAGTGACAGAACTGAAAACTGCGAGGAAGGAGCTGGAGCGAATGGTTTGATCCAACCCCATAAGGAGCTGTTCAATCCGATCCTAATTTCTGTATGAGTATTTATGCTGGATATTGGCAGATTTTTACTAGTTGTTTGACTGTGAACCGTTAGAAGGTTTAATTTTTTTGTTAAACACACGTATTAGGTTTTTTTATTCAAATTCTGATAATTTTTCTAAACCCAAGATTCATACAACTTAATTTATTGCAATCATGATATCACAAATGTATGCCCCTGCTTTGCGATTGTAATATTAATTGTGACTGAATTTGTTTTCCCCATTTGAACAATACATCTCAAATTGTGAAAATAATGCATAATTTGCATTTTTGCCATCGATTTTTGAACTGCCACGACAGCTTTTTATTGCAGTTTCCAGCCCGTACAGCTTCGTATCCATCAACCTTGACCATCGTTGTCAAAGTGGCTACTCCAATCGAAAGCAATTTTGGATTCTTTCTGACAGTAGCCATTGCAAGGAACACGCGGTGTTCCGTAAGTTCAAGAAAATGGGTCGCCGTCCAGCAAGATGTTATCGCTACTGCAAAAACAAGCCGTACCCCAAGTCGCGTTTCTGTCGCGGTGTGCCGGACCCGAAGATCCGTATCTTCGATCTGGGCCGTAAGAAGGCCGTGGTGGAAGACTTCCCGTTGTGCGTGCACCTGGTGTCGGATGAGTACGAACAGCTCAGCTCCGAGGCGCTGGAAGCGGGACGTATTTGCTGCAACAAGTACCTGGTCAAGTACTGCGGCAAGGACCAGTTCCATATCCGCATGCGGCTGCATCCATTCCACGTAATCCGCATCAACAAGATGTTGTCCTGTGCCGGAGCTGATAGGCTCCAGACTGGAATGCGTGGTGCCTTCGGTAAGCCACAAGGAACCGTGGCGCGCGTCAACATCGGCCAGCCGATCATGTCGGTGCGCTCGAGCGATCGCTTCAAGGCTCAGGTCATCGAGGCCCTGCGTCGTGCCAAGTTCAAGTTCCCGGGTCGTCAGAAGATCTTCGTCTCGAAGAAGTGGGGCTTCACCAAGTACGACCGTGACGTCTACCAGCAGCACCAGGATGAGGGTCGCCTCGTACCGGACGGATGTGGCGTGCAGTTCCGCAACGATCATGGTCCGCTGGCCAAATGGGAGCAGCACCAGCTGTGGCGCCTCAATGCCTAAACAACCTGCGCGTTGATAAAGGATCGGTGCAGCATCGGACATCGCTGCAGCCATCCCAACCGGGAAGTGGAGTTTCCATTGCGTGAACTTCATTGTATTCTTTGCAACAACAAAAAATAAAAGAAAAGTTTGATTTGCATTTCAAATAGAGTTTAACTATTTATTTTGATACTCTTGGTACAATTTGAGAATGAAAATGGTTTCGTCTATGCCTATCTCGGCACTGTAAAGGCTTTTCACTCGTAGTTTGACCTTTTGCAGGATCTCTTGCTCCGGTGGGGTCAGTGTTTCGAGGATTTCATTAATGTAGGCCTCCGATTCCCCGCGCTCCTTCATTGTCTCAACGATACTATCCAAACGTTGGCTCTTTTCGATCAGCCGTTTGTTAACAGTCTTGTCGTGTGTGGAGCGGGTCATGGAATTGTATAGCGCTTTGTAGCAGATCTCCAACAGCATCGCCACAATTTGCGACTGGTTAATGTAGAACAAGAAAAACGACTTTGGGGCACCAGCATTGCCACCGCCTGGCTTGCGGAACGTTTGAATCTGCAGAAAGTTCTCCTCCATCAGCTTGTAGGTAAGTTGTTTCGCTTCCTTGGCCGGTACCATCGCTTCTTTCTGTATATCCTCCTGTTCAACGTAGCGCTTCATACGAATGACCCGGAAGATGCGGGCCGCTTTCGAGCCGTACTTCTCGACGATGATGTTCTCAATACACGCCCAGGTTAGTTGCTCGTAAATCTTCTTTATGTTCACCGTAAATTGCCCACCTCCTTTGCTATCACACTTGGAGAGGAACTCATACGATTCCATCACGGAAAAGTACTGATCCAGATAGCGCAGCATTTCAACGTTCGCCGACTTTTTCTCACACCTTTGCCGGAGGTCAGCGAGCGCGATCGGATTCGAAACGGCTTCCCAAGATTTGGTTCGTTCGTCCATCAACTGCAGCAGGTATTTCATGGCCTCGGCCGCATTCGCGTCAATCATGCGCTCAATCGCGCTTATCATGATGGTATCCCGGAAGTCGACGTGAAATCGCTCCACATTCACCAGCCAGATGATGTCCTCGTCGGGCGCCTTTACACCGGCTTTTCCCTCGTGCAGATCGGTCAGAATGCGCAAATCTAGCTCGGGCATGGCAAAAGGATTGGAATTATCGTAGCAGAGCTCCATCAGCTCAGCGTTTTCCGCGCATGCCTTCGGTTCCGGTGCCCGGATAATGTAATGTTCCTGAGCAAGTATAGTGAATTTATCACGCAGCAACGATAACGTGTTACGGTTTTTGGTGTCCACATTGGACATCGATTTAACGATGATGTACGACGCAGATTGTGATCCGCAGCGCAGCAATTCTTCCATCAGCACGGCCGATTCATGATCGAATTTGGTCTGTATTAAATGCATGTACCGAGGGTAGCGTAGAATCATCACAACGCGATCGTGATTTAACCGGTACTCGTAGCCAGTTTGAGCTTTGTTCGGGTTGAATACAGCCAGACCAAACTTTAGTAAAATGGCCAATGATTTACAGACCTACAACGGAAGTAAAGTTACAACACAGCCGAATCGTGCGAATTAATACATCCCACCTCCGATTTAGTAAGGCCAGTCGATCGCACTATTTGCGACAGGGGTCTTGCGATCGATGCGAAAAGATCATCCGCCACGATACGGACAACCTCCCCGAAGTGCTGTTCGATGATCCGGGAACATAATTTACCCAACTGGATGGACATTTTGGCTGCAACTGCATCCGAAGGATTCTCCCGGAAAACTGGCGGCACGTTGTTTTGTTTCGTTTGTTTTCATTCATTTTCCGACCGGTACATTTTTGACAGCACGTGTTCATTCGTGAATGTAAACAGGTATCGTTGACTCACACCGATTGTTCAACAAACAAATCGATATTTCCTAGCTTCAAGAACAAGTTTCCATGGTCGAAGCAGAGCCATTGATCAAATACCGGTTAATTGCTGATAAGAGCAAATGAGGTTGTACCAGCGATGTTAGATGTTCTCCAGTCAAAGTAGATCTTTTCAACACACCACGATGTATCAACCACTGAACAAAGAAAACCTGTTCACCAAATACAGTCGGATAGCCGGCGTTGTTGCCGCCTATTGGTAAGTAATGGAACGCGGCCCAGAAAATATTCCCTCGTGACACCATTGGCAATACCCTGTACTTCCTTTTTTTTTAGGGTTATATCTATTTTGACCGTCTTCGTGAACAAGGCACTGCTCAGCGGACTGCAGCTCGATGCTCCACTATTCGTGACGTGGTTCCAGGTGCTCACATCGTCATCAATATGTTTTATTATGAGTTGCCTGGGCAAGCGGTATCCGCAGGTGATTACCTTCCCCGAGGGAAATCCCTTCGATAGGGACACGTTTCGCAAAGTGGTTCCGCTGTCTATCCTTTTCACTGCCATGATAGCCACCAACAATCTCTGCCTCAAGTACGTCGGAGTAGCCTTCTACTACGTTGGCCGCTCTTTGACGACCGTTTTCAATGTGATATTGACCTATCTTCTGCTGGGCCAGAAGACCAGCTCCAAAGCATGCCTATGCTGTGTGCTAATCATTGCCGGATTTTGGATCGGCGTGGACCAGGAAAGCTTAACCGAATCGTTCTCGCTTATCGGAACCGTTTTTGGAGTGCTAGGTTCGCTAAGTCTTTCACTGTATTCCATCTATACCAAGCGGACCCTTCCACACGTGAATCAGCAAGTTTGGCTGCTGAGCTACTACAACAACGTCTACTCCGCGGTTCTGTTCATCCCGCTGATGATCGTAAACGGTGAGGTGCAGGAAGTGTTGAACTACAAACATCTGCTTGAACCTTGGTTTTGGGGTGTTATGACGATCGGCGGGGTGTGTGGATTTGCCATTGGCTTTGTGACGACCCTACAGATTAAGGTTACCTCGCCCCTGACACACAACATATCCGGTACGGCGAAAGCTTGCGCTCAGACGGTGATTGCGTCGTCCTGGTATCAGGAATCCAAATCGTTCCTCTGGTGGACCTCGAACGTTGTCGTACTGCTTGGTTCCGCCTTCTATACGCGCGTCAAGCAGGTCGAAATGGACCAAACGCATCGCGAACAAATGAGCAGTCAGAAGGTTTGAGTAACAGGGTATATTTTAGGTTTTTCTTATACAAAAGTACAGGACTAAGTTAAACAAAACAAGATCAACTTAAAATAAAACATTAACGTAGCAGAACAATTCCATAAATGTGTTCTGTGTGATTCTCCATTAGCTTAATGACTTCACCTTTGATTGGGGAATATACTCGTGTCCTTTGTTCTGCTGCCACAGTTCAATCGCCGCGTTGACTATCACATCGGCCGTTTCCTGTTCGTTTTTTATCTGTGGAAACGCAATGCTGATTAGCTCGTGTTGGCCAAACTAAACGCAAACAATTTCTACTTACGCTATCAATACATTCGAAGAGACTCTTTTGATCAACACATCGCAGCACTCGGCGCCGCAGCATGCGCAGTATTTCGATCATAACAAAAACGACTATTTTAATGGCACCTCCGCAAATTTTGTCCCATATTCGTATCAGCGCCGGTTCCGAAAGTACGCCGGCAAAGAAAGACCGGTACCATTCGGACAATGGCAGTGCGGTAAGCATATCACAGGACTTCAAGTGGATGTACAACCCGTTATCCTCCTTCTCGAGGATTGTGTACGTCAGATCGGAAAGCTTACCCATTTCCAGGGTCACTTCCTCGGAGTAATCGTAGAGACTTTTCGCCATCCAGTACGTTTCGATGTCGTTATCGAATATTTCCAACAACACTTTGGTAATGTTGCAAAAGTGGCTTTCTTGCTGCGGTAGAAAGAGGAACATTGAGAAACAGGAGTTAGGTTGAAAGGGATTGCTGTACAAAAACCTCACGGATGCTTACAGTTATGTCTCGCCCCAGGTACAATTGTTTCTTCTCCAACAACCACATCGCGTAGAGCACCCTGGACGTTGGGGTATTCTCATCCACAATGCGCATGGTTTTAAGTGCCTTAAGTAAATCATTATACACTGCTACTCGTTGCTCCATTACATACTCCCGCGATTTATCGTAAACTGGTGTAACTCCTAGAAAGAGTGGAGCCATTATTTACCGCCCCGGAAACAGATCGGAGGAGATGTAAATGCACAATAGTTACCGAGCAGGGAATTCCATAGCACGGTGCGATGAATCTTGGGCACTGTGAACCGTATGCAGAACTGTGTCAACTTGGTCAGATTCAGGGGCTTCTCTTTGAGCAGAATTTCTAGAGATTTACGTTCCTCCACTCCACGGCAGCCGACCTTTTCGTAATATGTAGAACGAAAATTACGTTCGTCGCGGGCCATCTTTCGTCGCTGATAAGCCGATGGTGTGATGTTCCGCTGTCGAAGACTGCCAGCTTGACAAGCAAAATATTTACCTCATGACAAAGGTAACTTGAACAAAGCTTCTAGCATCAACTTTAAATATTTGCTGAATTTCTCAAATTGTTTAAATAACTTTTTAGTATTTCATCCGTTTTTCCATTCCCTACAATTGCTGCTCCCCTTCGACTGCGTTTTGTGAAAAAAAAGTGTCAGCTGACGAGATAGTTTGACTACCCTGGTTCCATATGATCACTCTACGGTAAACACGTGAGGGAGTCGTTGGATTCGATCTGCTGAATGATTCCTACCACGCTTGCCGTTAACCACATGATAATTTAATATTAAGAAAATTCTTTCCTCTGCCATTTTGGAGTTATCATAAAGTAAAATAACTGAAATACGTTTTATTTAAAGTATTTTTATTTTAAAAATTCAGTCCACAGTATCAATGTCGAAATATGAGCGTCTTATATCAAGTCTTACCTTTCCTATTTCACATAACCTATGGGACCTTCAACAAAATTCTAATAACGTAGCAAATTTGTCTAGTGCTAAAAGCTACACATTACATCTTCTATTAAGTGTATACTGGTTTTTGTGAAAACTATACCACACTGCGGGTGAATTAGTAAGTGAATTGGGACCGTGAAATTCCGCGATTAATGATGTAATATGATGTATGCATGTTTATGGCTATCAATCCTCTCAAACCGTATTGTAACGACTTCTATAGTCTGTATTTTCGTATTCCTTCTAATAGGTGTAATTGTAAACAGTTAACCAAGTTTTAAAAGTGATTTTTCTCTACGAAACATATATCCTTTGCTTACAATAGATTTCCATTGTACTTTGTAAAAGCTTCGTCCCAGAACTGTAACCTCACCGCTTCTGGGTTGGTTTTGGGCTCGAGTGTCTCGGTGATGTCCAGGTACGGCAGCTCCGTCATCGTGTTCGGTATGACCGAGGGCCAGGTAAGTCCCAACAGCAGCTCGTCCTCACCGAACGGTGTCGGGTTGCTGTACAAGATACAAAGAAGAATGGGGAAAGATACATGGAATGGATGCTGATAAAAATTACATTACAAAAGGTCGCGGGATCATCAAGCTTGGCAAAGTGCTAAAGTTTAATGAGTTTTTCTACGATCGCAGCAGCTGATGATTTGTATTGGGTTAGTTTCACTCAATGGGCGACAAGTGTTGCACCTGTGGCACCGATAGGACACCCGGCAACATCCCTTTTTTGCAGAGTTATTTGATGAGTCTTTTCTGTACAGTGGTGCAGAATATTACCTACAGATGCCCATCGTTGGATCCATAATTGTTAAATCTTACACATTCCCGCGCTACGATGTCTATGTGCACCGTATCAAATTAACACGTGCTTCACCTCGTTACCAGCCATCAATCATGCCCTTGTTGCTCCACGTGGAGAAGGGGACTAACCGTTCCATTTGGCGAGAGTTGGCTCCACTGGCAACTCCACAGGTTCGCTAGATTCCCTACTGCTTCTATCCTGCACCGACAAATTACTGGCTGCCTCACCATGGCGTTTTTCAATTGCACGCTGGTACAAGCAGAAAACTATACCCCGTGGCTCCACACCATTTGCGTTTTTTAATGTTCTTTTTCAACGCCATGTGTTTTTGTCTGTAAATTGCTTCATGTGGTTTTTGACATTATTTATCGCCCATGGTAACTCCCCTCGCAGCGAGGAACCTACTTAAATTAGCTGGCATTACTCTATTAACGATTTCGCGTCTGTCCGGCGTGGAAAACTGTTAAGCGCAGCGCACCCCAGCTCGAGGATAGCGCAATCCTGCTGTAGGTGCAGCACTGGTGCCTGGTGTCGGTTTTTTCGGTGTGGAAATGAAGCTATCCGAAAATTTTCAGCTAACACCACGTGCCACCACTCCATTCGAACAACCGGAAAGGGCTTACGTAGGGCGTACAAAAGGGGTGTTTCGAAAAGGCTATCAGCAGAGTAGGGCCACTTTTAGGAGCCATCGCCAAGAGTCGAGTTGCTCCGGCCCATAGGCGAACAGTTCGAGGGCGACTAAACGCCAGGAAAGTCGTGGCTAAGGTTTCCACCACTAGCACCAATCCGATCGACGGGCGACGGGCAGCGTGTGCATACAGTTTTCGCGAATCATGCCTAAAAGACGCTCCGTGCGGCTCCAACACCGATCAGCGAGGCTGTGCTGAGTATGTTACGTAAAAGGAGGCGAAACAAACCAAACATCCACCACGCGGTCCATCGCGTTTCTGCACACACAGAGGAGCCACAACCGATAGCCACATACTCACGCAAGCACACGCGGATCTTGGACACGCTGCACCGACCGACAGACCGACCGACCGACCGATACGTTGATGGGTGTGTGAGGCAAGCAGCATGGCAAAATCCGGCCACCGGCCGTTTTTGGGGTGCGTGCAGCGCCACTTGGACGGGCTGCGGTAGGACGCCTTCGGGCCCCTGGCTTTTCTCGGCAGGTTGTTCAATATAATGTTCAAGTCTTCTCCAAGACCGACACGGGCAGGTGTTATCGCCTAACTAACTCGCATTGTGTGAATTGGGGCTGTTTTTTGCATAACCACCCCTTGAAGCAGCGATCCACAAGAGCTCTTATGTTTTCTTATGGTCCAATGTTTCGGAAGCAAAACATGTAACAGCAACAACATGATTTCGTTTTCGTTCCTATCAAATAGAATTTGGCACGTGGGAAAATCAAACTTTTGCTGATCGGAAGCTGATCAATACATTTCTTAAGTCGGTTATTTTATATGTTGCACCATTTTGAAAAAGGTTAGAAAAGTTAATTTTAAATCCCACATACACTTGTGCGTTCATCGCACCTTCTCTCATGAAAAGCTATTTCATTTTTGAAGACTCTATTTTTTCTCGTAAAATCTAGAACAATTTCCATCAAAGACAGGAATGTTATTTCATATTACTTCTTCTTCTTCTTCTTGGCGTAAGGACCTCTTGGGGTACGGTCTCGGTTGGGATTCGAACTCACGCCGTCGAGGTGGAGGAGTCCCGGCGCTCATGGGCCGATTTTCTAACCGGCGCTACCGCTCGGCTGTTGTGGACCCCAATATTACCCCAATATTATACCTCATATTCCTATACTAAAGATTAATCATCCATAAAAGTGAACCGTTTTAAAATACCGTTATAATAAGATTTAACATATTTCGAAGTGTTGAAATCACAGTTTCCTTTCATATTCTTCATCCATAAGTAATTACATTTTTGCAAGCTGTTTTCATGATGGTTGAAAGTTTTGAGGTGTTTATATCACATTTAAAAAAAAGGAAAAACTTTCTATTAAAAGGAAAACTTTCTTCTAAAGAAAACTCTCATAATTTAAAATTTATCAATCAGATGAATTTAAATTATGTGTTTGCAAATTTAAATTTGCTTTCCAGGACATTTGTTTCATGAACGAAAAAAATGAAAAACAAAAACAATTTCGAAATACCAAATAGAAGACGTGAACGAACCGCTAGTTGAATAACCAAAAGCGCATTGCACATCGAATAACCTACGTTTACAGCAAGTGAGTATTTTTTTAGATTTTGACACAATTTTACACTCTCAACTGCAACCGTCCCGAAAAGCTATTCCCTTTCTAAAATCAACACCAACCCCGTGGGGAGGAGGGGAATTCGGAAACCAAACGATCAACTTTTCTCTCCTGGAGATCCCACCATTCTACGGCCACACAAGCTCCTATCGACCAAGGACGCAGTCGAGGCCGATCTTCGGTCCGTGGGCGAACCGTTGCGCCCGGTAGGTAAGTGTACCTATATTTTTCGGGGAAAATGAGGTCACCCTTTCGCGCGTGCACCGGCAGCAGTTGATTACGGCGCGCAATGCTGAAGGGATAATTTACCGACGGTAATGAGCGGAGCCAATCGGTTACGTATATGTACGCACGGCTCATTAAACTGATGGCAACGCCTGTCGTCGGCCTGGAGTACGGATTTTCCTCCGATCGGCCGGAGGAAAACTCGCCACTTTCGTGATCGATGTTGAGTGGAAGATATCAATTGACGTTGGTCGTTTTTTGGTCGATTAGCTATCGGCTGTTTTACGAGCGCTGACAAATGCTTCCAAGATCGTGATGCCAAGGAATCATAGGTGTTTTCCCATCTCGGTAGAGTTATCATAATAGAAGACGCAATCGGGCCTCGGTAACCTTGGTGGTGCAAACCGTCCCATCCATTCATCCATCCGCAGCCCAATGACAACCATGACCTTGTGCACCTACCTAACGGTGTCCGGCCCGACTGATTAGTATGCGAAAAACCGCTACCTAGCGGGTCTCCAAAAGCGATCCTCCCATCGCGGGTAGGCCACGGATGTCGCGGAATCTCTTGTGGACAGCAACAAAAAACAAAAAAAAAAAACAAACAAAGAGACAAAAAAAAGCCCCGGTGGGTTTCGAAACGTTGAATAATCAGCTACCATCAGCGAGTTTTATCATACTGTCATAAAAATAAAACGGTATCGCAACAGCGTGATGCGGCGACCCGTCTGCCTAGGTGAACACAGTTAAGCAAGTAGGAAAAAAAAACTCCCCATTGGAATCCTTTCACCCGTCCCCTTCGGAGTGGACACGGAGTCTTCTTGGAACCAGCCGACCGTTCATGAGAACTGACATTTTGGCAACTTTCCACACACACATCTTTCGCAGCTCCGATCCCGGGAGAAGACCAATCAACTTGGAAAGGGCGAGAATCACCATCCTTTTACAACACTTCACGTCGGTGAGCCAAAATCTCCTTAACTAGGGCGTAGTTGGGCTAAAGAAGAGGGACACAGAAAGCTGGACCACGATGTAGCCTAAAAATTAGGCAAACCAATGATTACTTACCCATATTTGGCAAAGTTAGACCACATGCGGGTCATCTTTTGCATAATTTGTAGCTCGGGTGAGCTACTGTCCAATCGCAGATTCAGGAAACCGAAGTGGAACAGGTAACCGAGCTCATCACCGTGGCAAGACCCGGGCCAATCGATGCCCAGTATCCGCTTGTAGATGCCGAGCGCACCGTCGTACGCGAACCGGTACACCCAAGTTGAATTGAGTCCATTGTGGGACGCATGCAGCCGGGCATAGTCGGTGATACCGTGGAGGAACATCACATCCGACATAAGCTGAAGAGGAGAAACAAATGGAAAAGGAAGAATAGTTGCTTGAAAATGCGGACGAAGAAGGTCCTTGCAATACTTACGTTCATCATCTCCTGAATGGTTTCGTTCGAGACGTGTCGATCGCCCATGTAGAATTGCTTCATCTTGGCGGCAAACTCGCGTCCCTCATCCGTCTCACGGTCTAGATGCAGGTTGAGCGGTATCAGCCGCTCAAAGTCTTCGTCGATCGTTTGGAGGAGATTGGGATCCTTGCGAACTCCTGTCAGGATGTACCTTGTGAACATTGAGACTACTCAAGAGGGTGTGCGGTTCCGCTACTTACGTCGCATGAAGAGCATAGCCTCGTGGGAGTTAAACCCGACCATAACGGGCACGTGGCTATAGCGGCCACTCTTTAGCAACTCGAGCGGTTCCTCCGTTAGCAGAGGTTCCTCTGTCGATGCATCCTGCCCGGTCCAGTTCTCGAGCGATGGCACGAACGGTAACCCGATGCTACGGCGTACGTCCTCCGCTGTGAGTGTCTTCAGGGCCGCGTCGACAATTCGTTGAGGTGAGGCACGCCGTAGCTGCAGCAGGAGGTCCTCCGTGTCATTGGTCCGAACGCCCAGAAGTTGGCCGAGCTTGAACGCGCGGTCCTGGGTGTCCCGTGCAATTGCCCACGGGTTCAATACGGAGCCACTCTGGGCGATCGCTTTGTGGAACAGCCCCTTGGCAAGCGGGGACAAGGTAAGTAGCTGCACCGAAACCGATCCGGCCGATTGGCCGAAAATCGTCACGTCATCCGGGTTACCACCGAACGCGGCAATGTTCTCCTGAACCCAGCGTAACGCCAACACCTGATCCTTGAGGCCTGCGTTACCCGGAGCGTCCTTACCGACGGCAAGGAACCCGAGAGGCCCGAGTCGGTAGTTGAACGTCACCAGCACGACCCCATTCGGTACGAGGTAGTCCGGGCCGTAGAGGAACGCGTTGCCCGAGCCGAACGAGAACGCTCCTCCATGGATCCAAACCATCACCGGGAGCCGTGGATTGTCCTCGCCGATGGGCAGCTCGGGTGAGTAGACGTTCAGGAAAAGGCAGTCCTCGCCGCCCTTGAAGTTGTCCAGTATCATGTTGCGGTGCGGGCAGACCGAACCCTCGCGATTCGCCGACCGAATGCCCGTCCAGGGCTTCTCCGGAACTGGCGCCCGGAAGCGCAGCTCACCGATCGGTGCCTGCCCGTACCGGATGCCCTTGAACGCGTAGAAGAACCCGGACCCGCCGCCCTTCACCTGCTGCAGTCGACCCTCGAGGGCACCGTTCTTGGTGAGGATGATGGCACGGGATTCCCGCTTGAACGAGCTCACCACGTCCCGCACGAAACCCATCGTTGTGCGGGGAATGATCCGGACGAGCGAGTTGAGCGAGTCGGAGTCGCGTGCGATTCCGGTGAACGTTTTCCATGCCGCCGTTTCCTGCAGAGTAGGAGGATGAAAAATGGAAACTTTTACTACCTCCGCAACACACCACCAGTTAGCGGGTGGGCCGCGCAACAAATGATCGACGATCAAAGTTCCATTGGCAACAGCCATTTCGTGCCACTTCCTGTTTTTGCGCGCTATTTGAACATCGAGATTCGATTACGATCGTATGCGGTGCGCAATGGGTAAAATGAGTATCTTTCCACAGGAAGAAACTTTAACTGTACAGTTCTATGAGTCATACGGTTGATATTCTGGAAAAGGGAAAGCTCTCTAACTAGAATAATTATAGATCCGATGCAGCGCACAACAATTTTCCATTCAAAGTCTATCAAATTTAAACTCATATTGTTTCAGCTGATCACTTAACAATGAACAATGAATATTCAATTTTTAACAATAAATATCCAACGCTAGATGTTTTGCCAATATATTGTTTATTAAACAAAACCATCTTTGTCGATTTAAGTAAAAAAAATGTAAATATGCAGTTTAAACAGTGTAAATGCATACAATTTAAATTACCTAGAGCCAAAGTGCAATAACCCTGTGATCTGATTACAATAGTACCCTATAATTCCTATGAACGGCGCGATGAGGGAGGGGGGTGGGGGTGGGGGGGGGGGGCCTTATGCTCAGTTAGAAACTATCATTTACTGATCATTTGTATGTGATCATGTTTGTTCCAGAAAATTCTGCATTTGTTCCGTTATGGTGTAATTGTGCTAGATTTTTTTTAAATTCATAATGTTTGTTTTTTAAACAACAAAGTGTTGGGCGATATTTTGTATAAATTTGCTACAGTATACAATTTATACGGAACTGATGGTTATAAAAATAATGAAGAAGTAAATAGTTGACAGGCCTACACTGGATTGTAAAACAAAACTCTCGATAGATTTTCAAATAACTACGAAGCGGGCCAGAATGTACTTTAAATCCAAAATGTTACAAATAGTAACTTCAATTATTTCTTACTTCTTCTCGGAATATTTGCGTTTCACTACTTTCTACATGGCAATGAGTTAAGTTGAGCATACGCAGCCTGTGAAGCACGATGCACCTGCGACATTCGCGCACCGAAGCGCACCTCAATTAGCAGTCAATGCTCATGCTCCATGCTCATTTGCGAACACGAATTCCGCCCCGCGCGACGGTACCCATCCACAATCGTAACCGGCACCGAGCGTCTTAACCTTGCCATTGACTGAGGTTACCCAAGGGAGGGGGAGGGGTTGCCGTTTACTTTTTCTTCTTTTCACCCTACCCAGGCCCCTCTGGGGGACGAAGGTAAACACGGCAGAATTTCACTGCTTCTAGCGCTGCCCTTCCCTTTCATTTGCTCTGGGGAGGCCGACGTCCGCAGTTAAGCGTTTCCTTTGGAGAAAGAAGAACCGTCGGCGGTCGTGACGCGGATGATGATGAAGATGATGATGTATGATGGGGTAATTGTTGGTACTTGGGTCGGGGTCACCTTCGGGTAAGAGTGTCGAGTGTGCCATTTCGTGTGTCAATTTTTAAAGCACACTCCGCGGGTCCAATCATGCTTCGAAAACTGGAGGACGTCGAGGAACGGGAAACAAACCAACCGATCCGACGCTAATGTGCCTTTCATGTTAGTGACTCAATTTACCACTAATGTGCACAACCTCCCTCCATTAGGAGTCCATGTCGCACGAAGCGGTTTAGGCGGTTTTAGTCAAGAAAATTTTCCACATTGAAAATTGAAATTGATGAGCCATAACTTAGGAGGTTGAACGTGAAACCCATCCATACGGTCGTCCGTTTTGTAACGGATTATTTTTTTTGTTTGATGTTGTCCCTTGCGCTTGGGCCATCCATTTAGCGTCTTAGTGATTCCAAAGGGCAAGGTTGCGGGTGAGCACAACCGTGGTCTAATTTTCTTTGATACTTACCCGCCAAGGACAAGTGTCCCGAAAAAAGGGCATTGTTCTTTTCAATCACACCATTGTGTGTCAGGTTCGTCTAGGTCATAAATTATTTTTCTGTCACCACCGTGTGAATAGACCCTCAAAGCTGATCAGCAAGATGTACAGTGAGTTTGAAGTAAAAAATGAATGCTAGAGCACTCGGTCCGGGGTCAACCGGTGAAAGCCTTCGCACCGTCACGCGCAGCTTGCTTTCATCGAACAATCCCCTCAACCTCGGCCATAGCTGAGGTCTGTTGGCTACGATGCTAGACGACATATTTATTCCAATTTAAATTTGCTTTCTTGCCCGATCTGGATTAAACAACAAGATACACTAAAGAGAGCAAAGACTCCCAAATGGGCTACCTGAACAATGTCTTTGTCAATAATAAAATTTTTAAACTTTTGAAAATAAATAAAAATAAATAAATATTTTACGAACTCTTGCGGTCTTAACTCAAAAACATTAAAAAGATGAAAAATTATTGCACCACATCAATTTCCCTCTGAAATAAATTTCAGTAATGCGCAGAAATAAAATTACAAATGGAAGAGATAAGATTATTTATATTATAATAAATGCAACACGCATTAGTTTAAACTATTTATGTGTCTTTGTTTTACCATCGTAAAGGTTCATCAAAATAGTTCAAATTAACAGTCATATCTATGAGCTTGTTAAACAAATGTACGGAGTTAATTTATGCGAAACATAAAAAAGGTTCCATTAAAATTCTCTAGCACGACCCACAAATGCAGCAAACTTTTTCCCCAAACAAAAGAAAGCAACGCAACGATAAGCGACGAACCTGCCTCGAAAACGGTAGCATAACCTTCATTCGGAGTTTAGATTTTTTGTTTGCTTACCTTCAGCTTATTCGACAGTTGACCCGCGCTGGCCAAAGCTTCCCCAAACGTGGACGGTGGCAGGGCATAGCTGGAGTGCACGCCAATGGCAACCAGCGACAGGATCAGCACCCGGATGGCGAGCATGATGGAGGCTGGCGCAACGGCGATCTTATTAACGGGGTTCAACAAAACTAGACCACTTTCTTCACGGCGGCACGCGAAGGGTAATTTAGAAGGGGTTCCAAAATGTTGTCCCCACCGTTGGGGAGGCTCACTTTATCTTACCCGCTTAGCGATCACTGTGAACGGAAGAAACAAAACAAAAGGTGGTTTAATATGTTAATTCCCGTTACTCAAAGGGCATCTAAATTCAAACGAACGAAGCACGACACCACGGAAATAATTGGCCACAATGAGGAACATCACATAGAAACAGTCTATCCAGCAGCATCTTGCCAAACACAGTAGGGAACCTTGAAGACAACCGCGATTTCGTGTTGCCTTTCGTTCCGAACCCTTGACTTCCTTGAAGATAAACATGGCGCGATTTTGACACCCGGCACGCGTACACTTTTTCCCCCGCCGAGTGGCAACCTTCGCGTGCACTTTCCCACACCCAGTGTTGGTCCAGTGTACCGGAGAACCGGTGCACGATCGAGCATCGTTACGATACCACCTCCGATAGCGTTTGGAGAATGTAGTTCGAACACGCACGTGATAAACGCAATCAGCATGACCGAAATATATATCCGATTGGGACAGGATCTTCAAATGCACGAAAAGGCACCTGTCTTCGTCAACCCAGCCTGATTTTATCATGGTTCGACCCACTTGAAATACACGATCGCGATCCACGAATCTGCAATCGCTGCTTGCAAACAAATCGAGGTTTTCACGCGCGTATACGTTCGCGAACCTGTGCGGGATTGGGAAGGAGACACTCGGGCCCAAACGCATACACATGCTTTTCTCAGCTGGGACGGAAACTGGTATTACTTAACACCGGCTGTGGGGCGTGCGTTTGCACAAAATGGTTCGCAAAAACCCCTTCGAAAACTGTTCCGTGTGCCACTTCTTTTTTTCCCTGTGGAGTCAGTGGAATAATTTAAATAAATTTCGAAACACAGGCAGACACAACAATAAGGTGTCTGTGATGATCTTCACCAGGCGCACAATTTGATCATAATTTTTGAACACATCGACCTAGCGGCTAAACACTGCTTCTATGCTTACAAAATGCTTTCCATCCGCTTTTACTAACCAACAAAGGCACTGCTCCACGTGTTCGACAAACCCGAGGTAACCGCAGCCGTCCGAATGGGGCTGATGCTGGGGCTCGACTGAAACCGAAAGCTCAGCGCGTGCTGGCTCATATTGCTGCTGCTACGGCGAAGAGAGTGCGCGCTTCGCGAAACTCCCCCGATGATGCCATTGCATAATGGAGCATGGCTGTGGGAAGGGGTAGTATCAACAACGACGGTACCGCGAGCATACAAGATCCGCCAACGTGTGGGGTACAACTACCATGTCTCTGAATCATTCGGTTGTAATCTCACACTGCAATTCGTTGCGATCGCGTCTCTCGTTTTCGTCGGAGATCCTCCTCGTTGTTGTCTGGCGCATTTAATTTCACGACCTGACATCGTAGGTGCTGGAGCAAATGAGAGCATGGCATGCTGTATCTGAAAATATCTTTTATCAGCTGGTTCGTTCGAATCGTGCATCGTGAGTCCCTATCCCAAAACCGTGCCGCCGATCATCGAGTAGGCCAAAAGGCCAGCGGCCAACAACGAGCGACTTGTAAGCCGGTTTCGAGCGGCTCGATGGCCGAGTGTCGATAGAACTGGTTTTGTTGTTTTCGGGTCCATTGAAAATTCCGTTTTATCTGGGTAAAACATCCATCGAACGTGGGGGTGGCAGGGAGCGAAGTGGCGTAAGAAGAACTTCGGGCGATGGGAATGGGAACCGAATGCGTCGTGTACGATCCACTCTTTTGACGATGTACCGGGAGGAAGGTTTGCGTGACTGGTCCGGGTTTGCAGGTGCAGCGAAAAAACTTCAATAATATTTCACCATGTCACTTTCGCAATGTAAAAGCATGAAATTAAAGGAATAAGGAACATAAAATCCCAACTGTGAAGGTTGCAGAAAACTGTGGAACAGCTGAAGTGTTTCCGTTCTACAACCATTTTACAACAATGTTTTCCTAGTAGTCCAAATTTCGATAACAATTTTTTGGTAGCATACATTTTGATGAATTTGATTAATAGTGCTTATTACGAAGTAGAGTAAGACATCCATTCGATCCCCCGTTTTCTAGGCTAGATAGCATTAGATTTGAATGTATCGAAATCTACTCTGACAACCTAATTCTTATGTGGGTTACTGTTCCCTTACCGCTCGAACAAGGGACTACGAGAAGGTTAAACAGTAAAACTACATGAAAATATATTACTTAAAAAAACAACAGATTATCTCTTTTGCCAGATGAACAGTAAGTTGATCAGTTGATTGATTTCGATTTTATTACACTATATCAAAAAAGTAGTTTGTGTAGGACAACGTGTTCGAGTGAGTTTTGTATGTGAAGGAGGGGTGTGTGTTTGTTTGTGGATGTTTGTTGCAGACTGAGCCTTACCATCGCACGGATTGCAATGTGCTTTGGTTCCAGCCTTCTGCATTCAGATTTCGTAAATATAAGAAAGTTCGTTTGTTATGTATATATGTATATATATAAATATAATAGAGAATAATCTTCAGAAAGTTCTCATCCGAAGAAAGAAAGAAGAAGAAAAAAAACATCTCGCTCTGGAGGAGTGTCCGGTCGCGAATTCTAAACTTTCTTCCAGCTCCTGTCGCCGTCGCCTGTCATTAATTACTACAATATTCATCATTTTCGTTCTTGTTTGCACTACGCTATCCTCTACTCTCCTGCCCTGCACTTTAATACGGTATTTGCACGAGCTTTTGCACAGATGTCTGCCTCTGAAACTGATATCGGGCTATTGTTGGTTCTGAACGAAACTATTGGCGCATTGAATGTTATTCTGCAATTGATTTCAGAACACTTAATAGTACGAATAGTGTGAAACGTTTCCTACACTTGCGTTAAAACTGAGTGTGTGACCTGTTGTTGGTAGTATCTCGTTCATTATTAATTAGTTTCCAAAAAACTTTGTCTTGCTAAAACAGATTTCGTTTTTGTGATAATTGTAGCTGACGACGACGATGATGATGATGATTATGACGACGTTGAGTGCAGTGCTATTTTTGCTTGCATGATGAGGGGGCGACAGGAGTACACTTAGATTGGCCTCAATGATGGCGACATCATCACATCCGGAACCGATTGAAGAACTGTGGCAATCGTGAGTTGGTCTCACGAATTAAACTGAACATCGCTGCCACGCTGCAGTACGATGCACAACAGCACTCCTCTTCTCCTCCGGGGCCACTAGTATTCCCTTGGCATCTTCTCAAAACCTTCTGCCGGACGATGGTGGTCCGTACCCGGAGACGGAGCTACGATAGGATTGCGGTGCCGATGCGGTTGTAGATGCACTAGAATAGTGTGAAACGGGTCAACGTTCAATCATCGACTTTTTTTCACTTAAAATTAGGAAGACAAATGGGGAAGAAACTTACCGGTATCCGGATGAGCTACCACCGCTCAATGGCGGATAACCCTGACTGTAATCTGTGCTCTGGGCAACAGCACTTCCATCCGATGGCCCTTGGGAGTATCCGCTGGCATACGAGCTGCAGAAGAAGCATAAAGAATGCAGGGTGAATATGAGGACATATATTATGGGTAGATAAAATTAGCAGAGAACCATCTACTTACTAGCTATCAGCCGAATTTGCCGAAGAGGGCCACCGCTGGTAGCTGGACGCACCCTGTGAGGTATCGTAACCGTAGCTGCTGTAGCTATCGTAGCTTGAATATCCATCATAACTGCTGCCGTATGATCCCCTGCTCTGATCGGCCGGATAGGATGGCAGTGTGAAGCCACGCCGATCTTCGCTGCTTGCATGGCGCGTACTGCCATACCCGCCTCCATTGCTGCTGTACCCGTATCCGTACGGACTGCTCGAGGAACTGTACCCGACGTCACTCCTATAGCTCAAGTAGGAAGATACAAAGAAGCAAAAAAGGATAAATGTCGTTGCTTAGGTAAGCATCAGCAATAAACATTCAATTCACGCTTATTTTTACCTATAGCCGCCATCGTAGCGGCTTCCAGTGCCATAGCTTGCACGAGGCCCATAACCTCCCGGAGCACGTCCAGCCCCGTAACCAGCGGCAGTACCGTATGGCTGGCTCCTCATACCGCCGCGAGAACCACGCATCGGTCCAGCGCCGGGGCGACCGCGCGAGCTATCCATGCCCACACCGCCCACACCACCCGGCGGTCTCTCGCGGACGCGACCGCGCTCCACCACGATCGTCACACCCTTGAAGGTCGTGTTGTGCAGCGCCTGGATGGCACTCTCCGCCATGTCCTGATTTTGCATGTGCACGAACGCGCACCTGTTCATTACGTCGCATTCGGTCACCACGCCATAGTTTTCGAACAACCGGCGTACCTCCTCCGGCTTGGTCGCTGGCGGTAGGCTGCCTACAAACACTTTAGTTCTCTGCGCGTCCATCGTCGGCCCGGTTGGTTGTTCGGTGCGGCACACAGCGTACGGGGATGGCGGACGCGTTTGTGAAGCAGGGCGGGTAGAAACGCACAAAATGGATGCAAGATGGAAAACGGAATGTGTTATTGCAGCGCTCTCGTCATCGTCGGCGGACGGTACACGGTCGGACGACGGCACCGGAAATGATACACCTCACCGCCGCCGCGCAGACAACACAAACAAAACACTTACCGGAATCATCTCATACGTCTTTTGCTACGTCTGTGGCTTACTGCTACTGCTAAGCTAAGGCTTACGATGGTAAACTTAAACAAAATGATAACTAAACAGAACCAGGATGATGGGAAAAAACAAAAATATTTTGCCTTCTCCTTCCAGGGTTGCGCCAACGTTCAATGGCGTCTGCAGCGGGCCGAATGGATTTCACTAGTGTTGGCAGAATTAAGGATTCGGAAGAATTGAAGGCCCGATCTCAGCGCGGATCGGATTGGATCCCATTTGACAGATTCGATTCAGATTCAGGATTGATTCGATTCGTCTAAGACTCGATTTAATTCGATTCGAACACTATATGAGTCGATGTAAATTCGATGTGATTGAATTCAATTTACTCGCTTCGAACGCTCGAAAAATGTAATTTAATAATATTGCCTTGGTTGTTTATCAACTTATTTAAAAAACTAACTTTTTTGGAAGAAATATGCGCAAAACATAGTTTTATGTTCTTATAGTCTCTCGCCGGTTAACGGAGTAGGATTCGGTTTGGTAGATCTAGATCTAAGATTTAATACGAATCCCTACAGGCATTTGATTTTCCCACCACTAATGTTAAAATGCCGCTTTTGACAGCTTTTAACTTTTCGAAAATTGTGGCAAACGACGGAGAGACAGCTTGAAATATTTACAGAAACAATTCAGCAAACAAGATAAAATTATTTACCAATAAAACCAATAAACAGTTAAATAAATCTTTACAATTTTTATCCGTGCTCCTACTGGGAGTTAAATCGTATGAACATTTGGAGTACCAACCGAATAAAACTTCTGAACAATACTACATATTGTGCGAACATGTTTTAATAGTCAGTATCAATTCTGTAAATTTGGAAATAACTTGAGAAAAGATGTTGACTTAACATAGATTTTATTCCTATTATTCCTATAAATACCTAAAACGGTTCATTAAACAATACCGGAAAAATGTCATTTCGTTTGACATTCTCGTAATTGTTGATATTTGTCGAAATCGCGGGCTTTGTTGTTGAACACTTGTGAAAAGCATTTGAAAGCGGTGTACATTTTCTATTTTCATGATAATCCTGTCGTTGGGTGTTCGTTTTTTATTCAAGACAATGGTAGATCTGGTTTAAATTGACCTCAAAAGGTATCTCACTTACAAGGTTATTTTTTCCAGGAAACCAAATCGCCGTACTTTTCTCCGAAGAAAACTAGAAACTTTACAAGAAAGCATGGTAGCACTCTTCTGCAAAAGATCACCAATTCGAGTAAGGTGGCTCTGGAACAGAAAGAACCTTATTCAAATAAAACTCCCAAGGCCAATCCAAGTACAGCTTATAGTACCAAAAACACTTCAACAGCGCCGTCTACAAAGTCAGTTAAGGGCAATAAAAAAAATATTCGATGCGATGCCGTTGCTGTGAATCAAATCTGTGAACCACAGCAATCGAACGAAAACACTCCTACAAAAAAGGATCCTCCGAGGGAAAAGACACCAACGGAAATTGGCATAAAGATGGAGAAACTGGAATCACAGAACATTGGATTGGAGGAGGGTAAGGATACACATACACAAGACTCGTTTGCATGTCCTACAAGTTCTGTAACATTTGTTTCCTAGATTCTTCAACAGTGGAAATCAAGATTAAAGTGGAACCAGCCGATGAGTACCAAGAATTGAACGAAAAAACACCATGCAAACAAGAAACATCAGACTCTCGTTCCTCAATTAAACGCGAACTAAATGACGATTCGCTCGACGGTCATCCCAGCAAGGAAGTTAAGTGGGAGCCTAAAAACTGGCGTCAACTAATCGAAAACATTCGCCAAATGCGTCAAGCAATTTTAGCCCCGGTTGATACGATGGGTTGCGATCAGTTTACATCAGATGCCGAAACAATGATCCCCGATCGTCACAAGCGGTACCACTGTCTCGTATCACTCATCCTCTCGAGCCAAACAAGAGATCAAGCAAACCACGAGTGCATGGTGCGGCTGAAGAAGCATGGACTCACTCCAGAATCGATTGTGTCGACTGATGATGCTGTGTTGGAAAAACTGATATATCCCATCAGTTTTTACAGGGTAAGTGTATATCAGTACTCTAAAATAGATTTTTTTTCCTGGATCTTTATTACGGTAGAAGTGCGAAACAATTCCAGTTAAATGTAAAACAGCTTCCCACGCGCCATTAACTTATACTTTACACAATGCTAAGACATTTACACATTTTGACCCTTTTTTGCCAACATTTCGGTAGCTATCTTCTCCAGATCGTCCAAGCTAAGTTGGTATAGTTTTTGCTCAAAGTCATCCATAAATTTGTCTGTAAGTCGTTGCGATTGCTCCTCCTGCAGGTACCGTTTAAAGTGTCGATAAATAACGTCCCGTAGCGGATCTGGTTTCTTTACGACTAAGGTGAGCTTGGTGCCCTCGGAGATATTACTGTACGAAGAAACAGTTTTCTCGTCCGCCAGGGCCTTTCCAACGAGTAGTAGCTTCTGATGCTCGACCGGAATGCTGCTTTTCTTTTCGATCTCTTCCTTTATCTGTTGAATCGAGGAATCTTCGGTGGTCTGCAAGAATGTGAACAATTGCGTCAACAAGTGGAGTAGGCAGCAGGGTGTAGGTGTACATTTACCTCGATTGTGTATTCCTCTCCTTTAAGTATTTTTACTAACAACTTCATGTTTGTTATATTTTCACTACTGTACCGTCCAAATACTTGTAGAACTTAGCCTACACTCCTGTTTCGTAGCCTGTTTTGTTTTGCAATTTTTTACTAAACGAGAGAACTGTCATCGCTATATGACATGACATGCAATGAATCCTAGATGGTGAAGCTCGCAAATAACAGTGTTGCCACGATTTTTCTTTTTCAGAATAAAACAAAGTTTATCAAACAGATGTCCCAAATTTTAATTGACCAGTACGATGGAGATATACCGAACAACATCAAGGAGTTGCTTAAGCTGCCTGGTGTCGGAAAAAAGATGGCCCACCTCTGCATGCGTTCGGCCTGGAACGTTGTAACCGGGATCGGAGTTGACACGCACGTGCACCGTATTTCCAACTGGCTCCAGTTGATCCCGGAGGAAACGAAGCAACCGGAGGCGACTCGCATAGCGCTGGAGAAGTGGCTACCGTTTGAAATATGGGATGAATTTAATCATCTGCTGGTGGGATTCGGGCAAACCATCTGCACCCCAAATTTTCCTCGCTGTAATGATTGTTTGAACGCACCGATATGTCCGGCACGTGGTATGCGTCCAATACGCAAGACTCCGATGAAGAAAGCAATCAAGCCGGAAAAACTTGAGTTCTAAGCAAGTGGAGTGAAGTCACCGCTCAGTACAACTACAGTTAATATTTGTTTTTTCGTCCGAAATAAAACACATTACGTTAATTTTGCTAATATATTCATACGCAAGTCATTTATTTTAATAATAACCAGTGCAGTAAAAACCCCTGAATGACAATCTCCAACGAGAAACAGTTAAAAATCAGCCTTATAAAATGTCTTGACAAACATGGGATAACTTTAGACGAATAGAAACAAAAGCTTTTCTGGTAATTAACCATCAATACGCAGGTACCACCGTTCACTACTATTGCGTCGTCGTACAATCGCCACCACGGCCAGAAAGACCAGCATTGATGTGGTTGCTAGGAGCACAATTCCGATCAGACTGCTGGTGGAGTTTAGATCCGCTTCAACGTAGCTCATTGAGAGCATCGACAGCTGACATTCGCTTTCCCAGTCCTTAGGAATAATTTCGTCGTAGATTTCAAACATCTTTGCCAGCGGGCATCGCTCGCCACAGCCAGGAATGGGCAGACTAAATGGTACGTCGGCAGTGGTGTTTTTGTAGAAAACCTGCACGTACGGTTCGCCTGTTCCGTTAGCTGGTTGGCGCAGTTCTAGAAGAACGCACGCCGCGAACGGTGGATTATGCAGTTCGAAAATTCGCAACGCGTTCAGCAAACTTCCAACCGTTACATCGTGCGCACTGTAAATCCACACCGAACGATTTGGTTTGAGACTTCCGTTTGCCTTTGAGCGAAATCGGTTCAGAATCTCCTTCACCAGTGGTCCCATCTTCAAGCGGGCGAGTTGGGTATTATTCGTTTTCACTGCGAACCCCATTGCCGAAATAGTGCGCAGCGGCTCCGGGTAAACTGACTTCGTCCATTCGGGTAGGGTAAAATTATTCAGTTCCTCTATTAGCAGACAGCTGTAAAGGTTCTGCGCGCTCGAGAGGGAATCATATCGCCGACCGGTCTTTTCCGTAATGTACCGATAAACGGGCTCCAACGAACTGTTGTACGAATGGTATGGTTCTGACTGACGGTACACCTTAAGAGCGTGATCGAAAGCTGGACAGCGCTTCTTTGTCGCCAGCACGCTATCTAACTCCTCCGTAACCGTGTGTACCGGTATCGGTTGCCACGTAATGCCGGAATCCCACACGTCCGCCCCCTTTGGAGGGTACAGTCCGGCAAGGTTTGATTCAGCGCTCATAAGGGTACGGTCGACATCCGTGGAGCGAACGTAAATCTCATCACTAGCGTA
The DNA here is from genome assembly GCF_943734765.1 of Anopheles ziemanni. NCBI lineage: Eukaryota > Metazoa > Arthropoda > Insecta > Diptera > Culicidae > Anopheles > Anopheles ziemanni. The sequence goes on along the minus strand of NC_080706.1, from coordinate 33,997,946 downwards.
AGTTTCCTTCAGCAGGTTTGAATACCGTTGACGCAGCCACTTTCCCAGCAATAAATGATGAATCTTGCCAGCCTGCATTGAGAACAATTTTTTATATCAACTATTCTTATGTTTATCACAGGATTTATCTTACATTCGTCAGCTGTCCCCAGCCCGTGGTCCAATGGCTAGGGTCCTTCCAGGGGTCATTAGGATATGGGTCGATCGGGGTACGATCGCCATGACGAAACAGCTGCAAAGAGAAGACATTTTTTTTTATCTCATACCGTTTGTTAGCAAATGTGGCCCTACTTGTACTTACAACATGGGCGAAAATAAGCTTGCCAGCCTTTTCCCCGGCCAGTTCTTCGCCGGCGCTACTGCATTGTGAACCAGCTAATGTTGTTACTAACAAAAGCAACGAAGTCAATGACCGCAAACGAGAACCTGCGGTAATGGTAGACACCATTTTGTGATGGCTAGCTTTTTGGCACAAAAAAGGATGCGAAAAGCTGCAGTAGTGCCCACGACACTTATGAATAAATATTTTCACGATTGACGAAAACTTGAAATTAACTACTTAGTGATAAAAGCTGCTTAATTTCGAAACGAATCGACACTTTGGCTACACGTTCCATATGGGACCCGTAGTCCCTGCTATCTATTTCTGGATCTGGTTGTTTTCGTCAGTCCTGCCGTTTTAGCAAAGGGCGTAAAAATATTCCCTGATCGGGACAAACACCGTTTTCACTCTGTCTTTGATAAGAAGAGTCTCTTTATCATTCGCTCGAGAAAACGAGAAAAAAGTTAGCGCTTTGTTCCGCGCTTCAACAAGTGCACGTCTGTACCGCAAACTGCCCGGTCGCGAAATGTACGAATGATCTCTTCTTCTTCTTCTTTCGCTATGCGAGTCGGGGTATATCCTCCTACGCTAAGTCGAACGTTTGTTCCCTTACTCGTAATCAGAGGCGTACCGACTCTGTCCGAACTCCTATGAAGGGGCTCGTCCTTTAGGACCGGCTAATAATAGCCATATGTCCACCCGCCGGCCACGGGAGGGATAATTCCTTCCGTTGTCAGGACACAAGAACTCGTGGTCCGCTTGATTGACTCAAACAGAACGAGATGTGCGGCAGCTAGGATTTTTCTGACCTGAGCTCCAGCTCGGCGTGACCACGCGGTCGTGCCGTAACCTTACTTTTCCGCTAACCCTTTCAGGAACTGCACTGCTAACCTCCGCTCTGATTCACTGCCGAACTGAAACTGACGAATGATCTCAAAAACATAATTTGCACAGGGGCGAACAAACCGCCAAAAAGAAAACCAATGTGTCAAACTCGATGCCACCTTGTCTTGCAATATTTCCTCAATTTTCACTACGATGAACTATTTTGTTCGAAGATTTCAGTATTCAATTGCATATAAAAAAGCGATATGAACATTTTTTAAATTAATTTATGCACTTGCAAAATTTGCATTTTTATAATTACGAAACAACCTTTTCTCTTGAACAACGTTGAAAGCGAATGGTGAGCTGTCAAAGTGCATCCTTGTCAGTTTGACATTGCCTGCGTAAAAAAGGCAGAATACTCACCGTCGTCTTCGTGTAGCGAAAAGATTTTTGCTAGTGGGTTTTTCTATTCACGCGTCGGCTTTAGTGTATTTAAGTGTTTTCACGGGCATATTATCGGCGAAATAGATCAGTGGACGTACCCGCCGGATGCTTCCGGATAGCGTCCGGCACCATATCGCGTGGATCAAGTAGCGTATGGTTGGTCTGTGGCGTATCCCATGTGTGCAGTACAAGTTCCACATCAACGTTGTCGCTGGCAAGTGTGAATCAACTGGCTTCTGGTGCCACCGATTTTCATGCATGAAGTTTGTGAGTAATACGGAGGACGCTCGTGCTTAGCGAGCCCAAATTTGCCGTCAGAAAATGTCAAATAACCCGAATGGTAGTAATGAGAACTATTGGCCAGCTAATAGTCAGCAGCCACCAGCGCATCATTACACGCACGCACAGCATCAACAGCTGCAGCATCCGCTGCCACAACCGGTGCCGCAGCTGTTAACACAACATATGCAGCAACATCCACATCCATACGCAGTTCCAACGGCGCCCGTGGTTCCGTCTTCTGTTGCGGGTTTTTATCAAAATGTTCCCGGTATGGTGGACACTTTTACTGCCAACCCCGCTGTGTACCCGCACCCTCACGGCTCTCAGCAGCTTGGGGATGAGTATACGGATGCGTATGGGCAATTGATAAAAGTGGTCTACAATCCCTCGCACCAGCCTGCGTCCGGGCCCGGGTTAATGGCACGTCCGCAGGATGAGGCCACTCAGAACCATCCCGGATCAAACAAACAAGGCTATGAGTTGTTTTCGAACAACAGTAGTTTTATGTTGGCCGCACCCGGTTTTGGGTTCACTCTACACAACCCACAACAACAGCAACAGCAACCTCAGCCACCACCACCACCACCGCCCACTACAGAGCACCAACATCTGCAGCAAACATCGCACCAGTCATCGGTCGGCTTAGCGGCCCAGTTCGCTTCCCAGGCGCATGGAGCAGTCAGTCAACCTGTGCTGCAAACACCCTCCGTACAATCCACGTCTCCGCTCTCAGTGGACAATGCGAATAACAATACCAGTGAACTGATCAGTCAACTGGTCGGCAATTGGGCACCAACGATCTCCGGTACGTACGGTAATGGACCTTCCCTTATCAACGAAACACCCGGCACCGCTTCACCCGTGCTGCTGAACGCGAATCACGATCCAGAGGGCAATAAAGGGACCGCTTCACCGACCAAGGCAGGCGTACTGAAACCTGCCGTAAATCCGGTTCCTCCTACCATTACCGGCACGACGGGTTCTTTGCCTGTGTCTTCTGCTTCCTCGCAACCGTGCCCACCGAAGGTATCTCGAGCGAATGCGGCCGCCACAACAACATCGGCGGCAGCGGTGTACAACCAACAGAACGATGATAATTCCGCCAAACTGGATCAGAACGTGAACAAAAAGCAACGCATTGTGGCGGAAGTAAAACCGATGCGTATGTCATACTCTGATGTACTGAGCAAGAACGTATCCTCAGGAGGTGGTGGAGCGGGAGTAATAGGGGCTGCTGGAGTCTCGATGAGCGCTTTTGCCGGGAACGGTAACGGGTCATCAGCTGTTGTCAACGGCGATGGTATGAATGCTCCTACGGGAATGGCGGGCAGTGGAGCAAAGCAGACGTTGATCAACGGTGTTAATGGGAACGTTAACACGGTGGCGAAAACTTCCGGGAAACGCGAATCAAAGAAGGGATCTACAACTAACGGTAGCGAGCGTAAGTTTGGCGCTGCAAACGTGATCAATCAAAAGGATCGTAGCAACGAGGGATCTTCGAAAAAGAGCGATCGTATGAACGGTGGAGGCACGAGTGCAGTGGGCTCCAGTGCTGTTTTAACAAGCGATGGAGGAAATGGTAAAACAGATAGTACCACCGTTTCGAGACAGGGTCAAGAGAAAGGAAAAAAGAACGAGAAGTCTACCTACAGAAAGGACAAAGGAACTACACGTCCCATTGGCATTGAGGGAACCGATTCCGGCTTGTTGGGTAAGGCACGTCGTGCACGCCGGAATGACGAGTCCGAACTAAATGGACTCCAGAACGGAGACGACGTGGCACTGCCGAACGATGAAACCGAGGAGGAACGTGCGGATGAATTTTATGAAGATGATTCCGAGGAGTACGATCAGGATAGCGTAGAATCGGAAGCAGGAGCTCAGCTAGGTAACCGAGGAAACGCGAATGGACAGCAGCAGCAGTCTACTCAGTTTGTGTACAACGTGAAGAAAAACACAAACGGATCGAATGATACACATATCGAAAAAATAAACCCACCCCGCATGGGAACGTACAGGAAGGGAGGAGGTTCATCGGGTCGCGGAGCAGGTGCAGGGTCCCGCACATCCAGCAAACAGCAGCAGCAGCAAGACAAGCTGGCCGGACTGTCCTCAAACGGTGGCAAAAGGTCGAGCCGGTCGCGCAAAAATCAAAAATATGCGTTTTTGGAGAAACTTCTTTTGAAATGGCTCGAGTACACGGTCCTCGCGATTCTCTGGCTGTGGTCCCTGGTGAGCGATGTCGTGTACCTCAGCTTGCGCTTGGCCTGGGACTACGTACTGTCCGGCTATCAGTATTGTTGGCAACATGCGCACACCCTTCGGCAAGATTTTAGCAAAAACTCGGCACGTCCTGGCGCTTGGTTTCGTGGTGTGTGCCTCGCGTTCGATAACCGCTTCGAGAAGGATTCGCGGTGGGCGTTTTGGCGTAGATGCCGCCGGCAGAAACCAACGCTGGAGACTACGGCCGGAAAGACGGGCACCGGAACGCAGCACTACAAGGATGGACGGCTACCGTCGACGGCGGATGAAGCGATGTCATCTTTGCTAAACTGCAAAGGCAAGGACGCGTACAGTATTCTCGGCGTCAGTCCGGAGTGCACCCAGGAACAGATACGGAAGCACTACAAGAAGATTGCGGTGCTAGTACACCCGGACAAGAACAAGCAGCCGGGAGCGGAGGAAGCGTTCAAGGTACTTCAGCGGTCGTTTGAGCTGATCGGAGAACAAGAAAGCCGCAAAGAGTATGACCAGAGCCTCGCGGAGGCACTGAACGCGGAGAAGGCCTGGTCGGAGATTAATGATCTACTAACCCAACTGCACACGAAAATATCCGAGGCCGCAAATACCATTAGGTAGGAGAACTATACCCTTGTTCGACATTCAAGTGATTTACTCCATCGATTATTGCTCCTACAGATGCAGCAGCTGCTGCCTTCGCCATCCGCGCAAACCGACCGGACGGGCACACTACGCCGCCAGAGAATGCAGTTCGTGCAAAATTCGTCATCCTGCTCGGGAGGTAAGGTTTTGTAGGCGATCGTCGTGTGCAATGGATTGCAATTTAAATGCTAACTAAAATGTTCGTTTGTGCTGTCATTTCTATTTTAGGGTGATATATGGGCTGAAACGACTTTCCTCGGTTTCCGCTGGAAGTACCTCGCGATGATGGAAGGCAACGTGTACGACATCACGGAATGGGCCAACTGCCAGAAGGGTGCCCTTTCGCACCTGCAACCAAATTCGCACATCGTACAGTATCGCATCGTGCTCGGTAGTAGCTCCCAGCAGCAGCAACAGCAGCAGCAACACCAACAGGCACAACAACAGCAGCAACATCAGCAACAAGGTCAGCAGCAAGAGAAAGAATCGATTGGACGATCGCGAAAGGAACCAGCATCAAAGTGAGAACACCGCTTTTTACTCACCAGTGTGGCATGCTTTATAATTTTGAATTTTCTTTCTCAGCGAACCGAATCTGGACGATTTTCTGAACAATATTTACGCCGGCCAGAACCAGCAAGCAGCATCTCAGAACGCTTCCTCCCGACGGCGCTATCGTAGAAACTAGAATCTGAGCAAGTGTCCCGGTTATACGATTTGATCTGAACAGCGTCGACTTCGGCAGAGCATGCAGACATCATAAAAGCTTCCTTTCTCACTTTACAAATACATTCGTTACGGCTTAGTAGCGTCCTCCCGGTCATGATATTCGGTTATTCTGTCGATTATTAGGTCATCTTGTTTAGTGACTAAACCAAGCCAGTACCGCGCGATAGTAACACATTATCCACTTTAAATCCCCTTCGTTAGCTCTTTCTGATTGCTAGCCAGATTTTCTCAACCTCCGTCGATTCTATAGTGTATCTCACCTTGTAAGAGCCTTATTTTATTGTTTTATTTCCATTTTCGATTCCAACCGATTAAAACGAGCCAAACGCGTTCTGTACGAGTGAATGAAGTTCTACCCTTCCAATCCATTGGTTAAAATCAGCGCCAATAGTAGATGTATCCCGTTTTATCGTATTTCTTTTCGTTCGTTCAATTGATCCTTCAAATTGCCTCTACACGTCCCTACAAAATAAGATAAGCGATGGCGCCCGGATTCGTGAGATTAGAAATGTGGAAAAAAAATCAGTACAAAAACTTACCGAAAGCCAGCGCCACGACGACGGCAGTCAGTACGAGTCATTCAGTATGAGATCTATATATATATACATATATGTTGATCGCGTTAGCACTTTTTAAAGTGATTTATTCAACATGAAAAACAAAAAATCTCTTATCGAAAACTACCACTTCGGAGGAGGATGATTCATCGGCGTTTATCGCAGCGCGATGAATGCTTAGCTTTTGCAATATGAATGTCTAGGCGAACGGTAATTGAATCCGATCGTCCCTCCCCTCAGCGCCAACGCATGGTTAGAGTGTGTTTATTCATGATAAAGCGAGATAATTTCACGTAGTAGTTCTTCTTATGCAGGTAACGCATAGTATAGACATATAACCAATAGATTAAAATTATCAACCAACCAGAGCCAGCGCCGGTATTGTAATTCAAAACAAACGATTGAATAAATGTGTCGTGTATGCAAAATGGGTTTTTATGGCCGGAACGATAAAAATAGTCAGGCTGGCATTGATGACATTGTTGCGAAACATATTCCCTTCTCGTGCTTATCATGTATTTTAAAACAAACTAATGGCACACCGTAGATAAGAGGGTAATCGTGAATGTAGAATCTCCAAAATTGTATTCTTCCCAACGGTTTTTTAAAAAACTTGTGCGGCCTTTTTTGTAATTTACTGTAGATGCATTTAATCGAGTTATGCTACATGGGCAACGATTTATTTGTTTTGATAGTGTGACAGTTCAACAAGAAAATATTTTTGCAGTTTTCCGACTGCCCAGGATTAAAGAAGTACGGTTCCCAATGGCCGAGGAAGCTATTTTCGAGTTTTTGCATTCAGAAATTGTAAACTACACACTAACCAAGGATAATAGTAAGGTAAAAAGAGTTTAAAGGGAGCAGTCTTTACGATTGGTTGCTTCGACCGAGATTCACGTTGGCCTAGAACTTTCAGGAAAATGATCTCTCTACGTTGGAATACATCGGATTCACCACGGGCTACAGAATCATCGAGCGTTTGACCAGAGAGTGGCCACGGTTCAAGGATGAACTGGATACGATGAAGTTCATCTGTACCGATTTCTGGAGCTCAATCTACCGCAAGCAGATCGACAATCTACGGACGAATCATCAGGGTGTGTATGTGCTGCAGGACAATGCATTCCGCTTCTTAACCCGGCTGTCGTCAGGCTCACAGTATTTAGAACATGCACCAAAGGTAGGATGTTCCGTTTCGCGCTACGCAAACTTGCGTCTAACCAAATCGAACGTTTTTAAATTTCGTTTACAGTTCGTAGCGTTTACCTGCGGACTAGTTCGAGGTGGACTGGCAAATCTTGGTATCACTAGCACCGTCACGGCAGAAGTGCAGACGATGCCGTCGTGTAAGTTTCATATACAAGTTAATCGATCATAACGGGCTAGGAATTTTAGACGGGGCATCAGCATGAAACATGAATAAATTTAAAAATTGATTACGACTAAAACCCAGTCTTTTGTTTGCTACGTGTCTTCCAACGGAAACGGGAGGTGGGCGGTTTGTTTTGTTTACAATTGTGAGAAACGTCAGTTGGCGGTTAAAGACGCATGTTTTTGTAGATCACAATTTGTAAGCTGCAAAAATGAGTGGATCCTGGAAAAAGTACGTCCTCTGGTTTGCCCAGGAGCATGTGGACTTTCGTCAAGCTGTAAGTAATATATAACAATTGTGGAAATCAATTAAACTGTGCGGGTCTTGATTTTAGGAAATAGCCTCACTCATGCGGCTATGGAACATTCAAATGAACACCCCAGCTAATCACAACCCGGAGCGACCGTTTTGGGTGGTGGAAATGCAAAATGACGAGGCAGCACGCAAGCTTGCATCACGTTCCATGTCTTTACGGTGCGTCTTTGAGCTTTGGGCTCATTCGGGCCAGGGATTGCAGTGCTTCCACCAGGAGCTTCGACGACACGTTGAATCGAACCAATCACTAGCAGTTCACTTCCAGGCGGACAAATCGTTCAAAATCACCGTAGAAACTTACAACAAACACTTCAGCCAGAAGGAAAAGGTGGAAAAAATCGAAACCATGCAGTACCTCCCCATGAATGGGCCAGTAAATCTCAAGAACCCCGACGTGCACTTCTACTACATAGAGTTTTGGGGCATGGATCCGATGCAGGTGCCCGAGGAACCGCACGAGGTGCTGTTCGGCCGGCGGGTGGCCGAAGGAAAGCGCGACATGATCAATGAGATTTCTCTCAAAAAGAGAAAATTCATAGGCAACACTTCGATGGACCCTCAGCTGTCGTTGCTGATGGCCAATCAGGCGCTGGTACGCAATGGTGATCTGGTATTCGATCCGTTTGTTGGCTCCGGCTCGTTGCTAGTAGCCGCCGCGAAGTTCGGAGCGTACGTGTTCGGTGCCGACATCGACTACATGATCGTGCACGGGAAGTCGAAACCGACGCGTGTCAATCAGAAGGTCCGGGAGAAGGATGAAAGTATCTACGCGAACTTAAAGCAGTACGGATGCGAAAGGTTGTTCGTAGACGTACTGATAGCAGATTTTTCCAGAAGCATTTGGTCGGACAATATTGTCCTCGACAGTATCATCACTGATCGTAAGTTATCACATTTCATAATCGGATTGGATGTTGTCGTGGTTCTAGTTATAAACTTTTTTAGCTCCTTACGGAATTCGTGAGGCAACGGAAAGAATTGAATTCAAAAATTACCGAAAAACTACGGTGATGACGGAGGACGCTGTCCATTACCCGTCCACATCGCCCTACAAACTGTGCCAGATGTACAAGGATTTGCTGCAGTTTTCAGCCCGCCATCTCAAGCTTGGTGGACGCTTGGTGTGCTGGTTTCCCGTGTTAAAGTAATATACTCTAGATATATGCAAGCGTTTACATCAAATACAACTGTATGTTTCTCACCGCCGTTTTAGGAAAGACTACAATTCTAACATTCTGCCTCGTCACAAGTGCCTCCAACTTATCGCAAATTCCGAACAACCCCTCTCCGGGTACAGTTCCCGAAGACTTTTGACGTATGAGAAAATTTCCGGTAACGTTGACGATGACGATGGGTTCGAGATGCCGACCACCGTGGTGGAAAACTACCGCCAGCGATATTATACCGAACTAGCGGTAGACAATGGCACACGAAAAGAGCGGCGGTTGGCGATGCGTGAGGTTATTCGCAAGGCAGCAATGGAGCGTGGGAAACAGCAGCAGCCGGATGGAAAGTGGCGTTTCCCGAAGGAGCAACCGGATGCGTGAGAGAGTCTGGTGGAAAGTCATGCAAACAATAAAATGCCCACACATACATACACTTGAACATGATTAGGGTTACTAGGATTACTTGAGTGATTTTTATTGAAGGTCAGTTTTCGGGTTGTGTTATGCCTAGTTGTGCTTATATGGCTTAAAATGTCCTTAAATGAAGAAGGATATGGAAACACTATGTTGCTTTTTTAAGATTACCTATTGATCATACCGCTGACGAATCAATTAAATTATTGTAGTAGACTGTGCCAGACATATTCGATCGGTCAGGACGATAATTTACATTCTGGCAACGGTTATCTTTTGCCGTGGTACCCTAATGTGTATAACCCGACGCCGGTCGCTCGGGTGGATGAGGTCCAGCTTTTGACTCCATTCGTACTCCTTCCAGTCCTCTTTCCTTTTCTTTCGATCAAAGTATGAGATGACGCAACTGACCGGTATCCAGAAGAGCGCCGTTAGCATTACTACAGCCACTAAAAAACGAGATGAAATTTTAAAACAGTGTAACTCAATGATATTTTGTTTCTATGATACTTACTGACGATGTTGTCGCGCAGGAATCGCAACACTTTGTTGATGTTAATCTCTTCAATGATGTCCCAAAAGCGTTCAACTACATCCTGGATCGTCTTTTCACACATCCCCTTATTGCAGAAGCCCTGTATACACGGTGTACCGTCCGGCAGTACGTCCGGCGGTTCCACCGGGAAGCACGTTTCGTTGATACTCTGCCGGCAGCACCGTTTGCATGCATCCGCAATAATATCGCACATGCAGCTCTGAAGTCCCTGAGTTTCGCAGTACGGTATACATTTGCCATTTCGGCACTGGCCGCGCTCCTGACACATGGTACCATCGCTCATCGGAGGGCTCTTGGGGCACTCGGCGTGGTTACCGGTGCAGCGCGCCTCCTGTTCGCATGTCGCGTACTGCGCCTCCCGACACTTCACACCCGCCATCATGTACTGACAATTCTGGCAACAGGGTGAATTTTTGTCACTACAAACCGCACCCTGATTGCGGCGCAGTTTACAATTCTTATCGCAGCACGCATCGTTGTCCTCCGTTCCGAGCAGCCCGGCATCACACTGCTCATCACCTTCCACGCGCAGATTGCCGCAGAACGATTCCTCCGGTTCCGAAAAGCAGCGCCCCGATTTGGCCTGCAGCACCTTCCGGATGGAGCGCAGCGAGCAGGGTGAAAATTTCTTATTGTTCACATCGTACCCGCTCACAGAGTAGGTGTACATCAGGAAGCTTCCTCCTTGGGAGGCGCTGGGAGAGCACTCTGGAATATCCGGATCATGCTCCGAGCCCCAGTTGTGTCCGAACTCGTGTGCCGTAACAAGATCGGCTTCGCGTGTAATCACCCGTTGCCCGTAGTGATTGCGGGAACTACTTAGACCAGAGTTCAAATACAGTGTGTAGCCATTTTTAAAGTATTCTGGAAGGAAGAAAGAAGCAAATATAAGTAAACGCACACTTATAAGTAAGAACCAGCGCAGCAAACAGAAATAATATTTAAACATGGTCATAAATTAACACCTGGAGTGCAGATGCCACCGACAGAGTTACGACGCGGAGAACCAACGTAAGCCAGCCCGAGAATACCTCCTTCAAATTTCAGATCCGTAAACAGATGAGCCAAACAGAAATCTTTGTGGCTGTACTCACGAGAGAAAACCTATTAGTTTGGATAATTTATATGCACATATACCCCAAACACCCCAATCCGTATCACGTGACGCAGCATAAGGAGGAAAAATATATTCGCAAATGTGTTAGCAGTGTTAGATTGAATGTAACTAATTTTTACACTAAACACTTACCTCAAGTAGGTTGCGTACGTCCCACTTTTCCCGAACCATGTTATAGTGAGCTTCACCGCCACGCACCCTTGTCGGTTCGGAATGGACCACGATCTTTTTAATTACGAAACCCATGCCCTTGAATCCCTCCTGATCGGAACGGTCTTGCCAGATAGTATCGTTGTAGATCTTATGAACACGATCGATGAGGCTTATCTGCAAAAAGAAGAGCATTCCGTTATACCACAGGAGTATTATATGTTTGTTAACGCCAACATACCAAGTAGTTGATGGTGGTCTTGGTATTGCTTCCTCCCATTTCCTGAAAGAATCGATAATCCGCCACCAGTAGCAATGGGCATCGCGTTTTGGTCGGCGTGTATTCATACTGGTCCGCCTGCCTTTTGCGTCGATTGTGTCTGCTCTCCTGTGCGTCATCCACGTGCCAGACGGTTTCCGGCGTCGGATCACTTTCCTCACCGTATACATTTTCGTTTTCCTTCGCATCTCCCTCCTCATCATCACCTTGCTCGAGCTCCAATCCTTCCTTAACGTAACCGCAGGTTCTTGGTACCCCCAGTTCGCCACCAATCGCTTCGACGTCGTCCCAGCTGAACTTTATGTCCGACGTACGGTACGCTATCATATGCTTATCACTCAGATGAGGCAAGTGCCGCCAGGAAGGTTCAATGTGATACGTTTCATCCGGCAGTACGACGGACGCAGTCATAACACCGTCATCGATGTGCGCATTCACGTGCGATTCCATTTCGCCAAAGACGCGCCCCTTGAAGAAGTTACCGCGATCGAGGTGTACGATCGATTCACTGCCGTTCCCATCGACGGTGTAGGCACGGAAGTTGCTGTGCAGCACGGACGCATGGGGGTGCAGAATCAGACGGAACTTCCTACCAAGCACCTTGAACTCCACCTCCTTGATGGTGTTGAATGGGTGATTGCTGTGCTTTGCTCCGCGCTTTTCGATGCGATGCGAAAGGTCTTTGGCGTGTAATGTCTCGTAGTACTTGAGATTTTTATGCAATTGGCCTGTTTACGGGAAAGCAAATTAATCTCATTTCTACCAACAAACATGGGGTGGCAAAGAATAGGCCTCATATAAACTTACCTTCCGCAGGATTTACCAGCACCGACAATGAAGCTGCCAACACCACGATCAAAAAGATGCCCTGGTGGGACATGTTTCCTCCGGAAGCCACCGATTGCAGAATCTTTGCGCTACAGGCAATGAGTGTTTCTAAAATTTCGCATGAAAACAAATCTTTTCCACCATTTAATATTTTTTCAGTTGTCAGTTTTGTTTTTCCTAGACGAAAGGAGAAAGAACATAAACTGTCAAATGTTCTATCTCGCTTTGTGGAGTGTGTCACTCCGATCAGCTGTAGTTTGTTTTGCTACCAGATCACAATCGGCTGCACTAGCAAACAGGCGGTTTTTCTGACTCGTTTTAGTTGATGAAGCTATTGAGACGTATGTGATAATTGAAACAAGTTCAAGGTTATTTTTTCGAATAGGCCATTATTGCACTACTCTACGTCGTTGCTTAAAAGTTCAACTACATGCAATTAAAATGATAACAAAGTGGATTTTCTCTAGATCGTTATCGTCGCAAGTGCATCATTCGTTTGTTACCACCCCTATATTCTACGTTAATGCAGGTAGGTGCACTTAACAACTAATCCTTTCTCATGATAAGCAAGTGTACTATGCTAAACCTTGATAGTGCATGTCGTAAATTATATTTTGCATTCAACTATTACCAGTTTACTTAACTATTATATTCATTCCTTTTTATACAGCACCGCATATTGGACATCTTTATTCGGCGGTTATTGCTGATGCTATTCACCGGTTTAATCGACTTCGAAGGCCAACATCGTCAGAGGATTGTTTTTTAAGCACGGGAACGGACGAACATGGATTAAAAATACAACAGGCTGCAATCCAACATTCTACATCTACCGAAGATTATTGTAGTGCCATTTCTTCAAAGTACCGGCAAATGTTTGGAAGATTTCACATTGATTATTCGCGATTCATCCGGACAACGGATTCTGATCATCGGACTGCCGTGCAAACATTTTGGCGGTCCCTCGCGGACTCCGACAGTATTTATCGGGCAAGCTATGCTGGGTGGTACTGTGTGCCCGATGAAACTTTTTTAACAGATAGTCAGCTTAAAGAGAACGAACGTGGGGAAAAATGTTCCTCCGAGTCGGGCCACCCGGTAGAGTGGACGGAAGAGCAAAACTATATGTTCCGCTTGAGTCGCTACCAGGACGACGTGCGGCAGTGGGTGAATAGTCTCGAGGGTCGCGTACAACCGGAAAAGTTCCGCCGTGTTCTTCTAGACTATTTAGATGAACCATTACCTGATATTTCTATTTCGCGACCGGTCAACCGGGTCTCCTGGGGTATAACGGTTCCATCTGATACAACTCAGTCCGTGTACGTTTGGCTGGATGCGTTGGTTAACTATCTCACTGTGGCGGGTTACCCGAAGGAATCTTTCCGTGCACGTTGGCCTCCAAGTGTGCAAGTGCTCGGGAAAGATATACTTAAATTTCATGGTATCTACTGGCCTGCGTTTTTGATTGCCGCCAATTTGGAACCCCCACGCCAACTGCTGGTCCATTCGCACTGGACGGTCGATAATCAGAAAATGTCCAAAAGTAAGATGAACGTTGTTGACCCTAACGAACGAGCGGAACTATACACCCACGAAGGATTACGATACTTTTTGCTACGAGAAGGTGTGGCCCATAGTGATGGCAGTAAGTATTAATTGTGGGCTGAGTATGGATTATTGAGCTTATAGAAAATTTGTTTTTTAAAGATTATAGTGACACCAAAATCTTACGGATACTGAATTCAGAGTTGGCTGACACTTTGGGAAACTTACTTTCGCGATGCTGTGGGAAAGCGTTGAATCCGGGTTCCATTTTTCCAGCGGTTGATGAGGAAGCGTTTGATCGTTTGAAAAAAATCGATGTCACATGTCGTCTGCTGGAAGCCTTAAATGAAATGCCAGGTAGGAAAACCCTTTTTCATTACGAGGAAAGATTGAATAATTGTGTTTGAAAATTTGCTTGCAGGAAAAACGCATCAACATTACGACCAGTTCAATTTCTATCTTGCGGTGGATACCATCATTCATCTTCTACACACTACCAATAATTTCTTCGAAACAACCGCCCCGTGGAAGCTACGCAAGAGTGATAGCACTGCAGATCGTGCCATGTTGAACAGCATTCTGTCCATCACGATGGAAGTGCTTCGCCAGACCGGCATCAGTTTACAGCCCATTGTACCGATGCTATCGAAACAACTACTGGATAAGCTGCGCATACCTGCCTCGGAACGATGCTGGAGCAATCTACAAGTTTCTTTCCGTACGCTGGATGCGCCATTAAGCGAAGCGGAAAGTGTTCTCTTCCGGCGAATCCTACTTCCGGAACAGACGGCAACGAATCATCAGGAAAAACGTCCAGCCAAAAAACGAAAGCATGTTACTTAATTTTTTTATTAGGGATTGAAGATAGAATTCGAATACAACACTTATCATTATTTATTCTCCGTTTATCGGGGTTTCCTTCTGGGATACGAAGTTGACTTGTATTTTTCATAATTTTTTTTAAAATATCGCTGCGTACTCTGGGTTGTATTTTTCATAATTTTTTTTTTAAATATCGCTGCGTACTCTGGGTTTTCCTCTGATAGAATGTACGCAGCCATCCAGTTGACGTGCGTCAAACAAATGTTTGACATATCAGTCCACGGTGTTGACGACTAGAAATACGATTTCGTGGGATTTTTGCCAACCCGTCCGAAAACGATTGGAATTAACAAATAGCGTACCATTCGTGCTCGTTTCCTATTGTTTTTCTGTGTAACAGAACCCTTTGACTAGTTTTTCCTAGGCAGCTAGATGTGTTTTCCTTTAGTTTTTCTCTGCTCGATCAATTTGTACAAATCGTTTGCTGTGTAGCGCTACTGTATCCGCCGATTGATATCAACCAGCATCCTAAAAACACCTCATCATCTAATCAATCCGGTTGTGCCAAGTTTGGAGAAAGTGTTTTGGGGTCACCACTCCCAAGTGGACCGTTCCCTCCTAGTGTGTTGTGTGTGCATTGTCGTTGTGTTGAACGTGAACATCCTTAAAAAAAGAACCGCGACGGAAAAGAGTTTCGTATTGTTTGCGAACAAACTTTCCAACTCCGTTTCTCAAAACCACCAAACCAATATATTGAAGTTCATAAAGAGCGCAAGGAATTCTGATAGTGGAACTACAGTAAACAGGTGCATTTTTGTGGCTCGAGCTCGTTGTTGTGTGTACGTGTCGGCAGCGGTAGTACAATGGCTTCCCATGTGCCTGGCGATAATGCAAAAAGTGACACGTCACGGAAACTCCCGGTGATAAAGAATCCACTGTTGAGCTCCCAGGTAACCGGGTTGACACTGGACGACTTTGCACCGGTGGCCGTACTCCAGCCGGCGGCCCCACTGCCCGCTTTTACCAAGGATCCTTTGGCGGAATCAACAGGTTAGTGTAGCGCATGGTAGCGGGAAATGGCAAGAACGGAAAGTGAATACTTTTACTTTCTCCGTCGAATTGTTGAAAACAGAACACAGCAATCCAGCGCAATATTATGGAAAACCTTCTCGCATGTAAAAAGTTTTAAGATAGAGAAACACTTTTTTAAAACTCAATCCTTTAAAAGGTAAACGATATTTATTTTGCTCGCGATATTAGAGGGCGCTTTTGGTATGACTATCCATATTAAAGAGGACTTAGATGGTTAGTTGTCTTAAAAACTATGGCGCGAGGAAGGCTTACAAACGAAGATGAAATATTTTCTGATGCATTTCCGCCCCAGAGCGGATCATTTTGTCCGCCGCGTGCCGAGCGGTTCACCACCCCGGTAGATTGGCAAATCCTTGGATTGCCGCCGTTTTCGGATGCAGTACCGGATGAGCAGGATCAGCAGTATGATAAGCGCAATGAACAGCAGTACTCCGAGCACAACGGCCGCAATACCTGCCTCGTTCAGCCAAATGTCCGTCACGTCCAGGTTGAGGCTGCGCACGTTTCGGCTAACGTCGTACGCGGTGACGGTGACACGTGGTTGGCAGCAGGAGGCGGTGTAGCTGGCCCGCACCTCGTCCCTGGTACCGGCCGTGAACGGCGTTTTGTAGATCAACCCAACTGGACTCGAGGAGATGCGCATCAGGCCCGTTTCGTAGTCGCGTGCCGTCACCTCGAGTGTCCAGAAGGCACCGGTGCAGGTGGCCGGTGTCGAGCGACCCTCGCAGCGGCTCGAGTAGGTGTACCACAGGGAGGGCCGGGTGGTGTCAGCCAGCCCCGCCGAATCGGATACCGTCACCCAAGCGGCCTGCGCCACTTGGTCAACGCCGGTCGTCGAGAAGGTCACCTTATCCCGGCTGCCGACCTCGGCCGTTGGTGCCACAATCAGTGTCACGACCACGTTTACCGACTGGCCGGGGTTTAATGTGGCCCTACGGGAAATGGCGAGAGAACGAACCAAATGAATGGATGATGCTACCACAATTGTATTAAACGGACATTCCCTTATGACACTTACTGTCCCGGGTTAAGCGAACGCAGGAAGGCCAGCTCATCGGTCACGCGGAAAAAGTACGTTATAGGCGTCTGCCGATAGTTGGTCACTTCGAAGTACAGTTGCAACGTCTGTCCACGGGAACCGATCAGCTGTGAGTTTACGCCGACGTCCACCTTGGTGATGGCCTGGATCGAGGCGCGGCCACTGATGATCCCACTGTCCTCGTCGGTCAGCTCGGTTTGGCGAGCGAACCTATGCTCCTCGCCGTTACCGCTAGCCCTCGGTAGTTTGGAGCTTTTGTTGTTGGGTGAAACATGAAAGTATGTAAAAATGTATCCCCATGAACACAATATAATTTAAGTTTTATTTACCTGCCTGTTGAAGCAAACTTTGAATCTCCTCCGAGATTATTACTTAGCAGCTCGACATCGTCTTCTTCCCATCGTTCCTGGGTAGAGGCTGGATACGCTCCATCTTCGGGGAAGATTGAATGAAATGGAGATAATTAAAGTATAAATACAAGTGCTATACAGTTGCTTCTCAGAATTAAACTCCCTTCCCGGATGATTCACCGGCTGCCAATGCCAATTTCTTCCCCAACACAATCTTAACCGGGGCAAAGGTCACTCTTTCCAACAAGGGAAAGCAGCTGCGGACCGGTGGCGTATGATTGTTGTTTCTATGCTTGCCTTCTTTTTGATTGTCCACAATCCCTTTGTCCTTCTGTTGACTCACTTCCGACTGTATTGGTCATTCTCATTTACCCGTAAAAGTGGAGATCGGACAGCATTAAATGGAGTAGGAACAGAGAGGCTGTTCCACAGATCTGATGCAATAGTAATTATGTGGTGCGCAGAAAACGTTTGTATTTGTTTCCAATAGTTTATTTCCACTATGTGCCAGGGAAATGAACAAGGAGCGTGAATAGGAACTCAAATATAAGGAACTAAATTCATACTCAATTTTCCGTATCATTTCGCAACCAACTTGCTTTGACCTTTATCACACTTTATGCGATTTAATTGCAAATTTTTGTCCAAAAACTATTCCGCCTCGAAGTGTAACTTATTTCTCGACGATTGGAACCCGTAACATTAACGATGACTTTTCAAATGAGTTGGTTGAGTGAGCAACATAAGCATCTTACTTTGGATTTAGTTGATTTATGAAATTTATAATATTATTTTCTAGAATTTTTATTTGTTATTGTTTTTTGAGGAAAAGCAAAAGCGTTCGTTATTATTCCACTCTTTGTTATTTCATTACATGGCACGTGCAAGATGTGGTTTCATCGCGCCGGTGTCGATGTTCAAATTTAATAAACACTTTACCATTGCAAACACATGGCTGTTTACAAAATGCTTCCTCAATGGCGCATAAACATTTGAATATGATGCGTAACCATAATTCTATTGAGGTCAAACCATGGCTACCAGGTTTATAGTTCTTTATCCGCCCTTTGGCCGCCCATACTGCCAGCCCCTTCCGGGGTTCCAAATCAACCGCCTATCAATTTCACCCAGCAAACTTCCAATCCTACACACGACGTATGCAGCACATGGCATCGTACACATACAACCGCCATGCGCCTACCGTTCACACACTCTAACGCCGCCGTTTGCCTCCACCACTGTTTGGTGGCTGTGGCGATGATCCGCGCCCCCGGGGGCTTGGTCCGGGTGTATAGCAGCATAGGACAGCGGAGCAAAAAACAAAAAAAGCCCGCCGACCGGATCGCGCGCTCGATCTTTCGTCAGTCGTTCGAAAGTAACGGGACGGAACGGAACGTAACGAAACGGATCTTGTCAAGCGCGCATCGCTCTTCCGCGGGTCGTATAAAGTCGTTATTCGGTTGCGCATTCGTAGGGTTTCCACTGGGGTGATAACCTAACCGCGTCCTTTGTGTCTGCCTGTGGAGTGTTAGAGAAGGTTAGTTGCTGTTACCCAAAACGTAGAAGAATCGAAATGAAAAGTGTTATTCGCGTGATGACGGTTTTCGCTGGAGTTTTCTAAGATTGTAGGTTAATTTGAGGTGGCCATTTTCCCAACGTGCGCATCAGGTTGTCACAAATTGATGAATGATAGCCCAGTAATAGCATCGCCATGACTCACAAAACCAAACATGTTGTCCAACCCGCAAGAGTGCAAAACATCAGCAAAAACACCTTCACCCCTAATCGATGGGGTGTTTATTGATGCGGTGTGATCTGACCTAATCAGAGATTGTTTACTCTCTGTTGTGTTCGCTTGTGGCCACCCCGCCTTCCTCCCTGCCTGCCCTGGGAAGGCACTGAAGCATGGACACGGGTGAAAATGTTGTAACATTGTTGCTGCGGTGTGTTATTTCGCATTTTCCTCGGTACGGTCGTCCTATCTGACCCCCGGGGCGGAACGATCGATTCGGGTGGAAAAGTCGCGCATTTTTTCGCCTTATCAACGATCCACGGACGGAAAGATTGAAGGGTTCACACGTCAAACCGGTGGTGGATCGTACAAATTCGCTTCCAGATGCTAGCAACACAGATTCATGTTCAGCGTGTGTTTGTGTCCCCCCCTTGAACCACGTCATTCCGGCCCTTCGCCTGTCAGCGTGAATACGAATTATGACGCATGCAGGATGACCTTCGTTCGCCGCATGGCGCCGTCGTCCCCGCGTGGATTGGAGGGATGATAGCTGGCTGATTGTTTGTCCGGGTGGTATTTGTGTTGGATTACGCGGTTCGAACACTCGTATTGACGCCGTCTGTACGTACCGTGTTGGTTCCCGTGCCAAAAGAGTGGCGAAGATTTGACGGTGACTCCGTACGGCGTGGAGGGGTTGGACGTATACAGGCGCAATCGATACGGTCCGGGTTGCGTCCGGTTCAGCGTGTACCACGACAGCGGTGGCATCGTCGCGATGTCGAGAGGTCGTTGGATTTTCCGGCCGGCAGGCCCTTCGGCGGAGGGGGGTTTCTGCTGACTCTCGGCACCGTCTAGCAAATCTATAAGGGAGCCTATTTGCAAATTTCAAGTCAAAAAGAAAAGCCATGCATTAAGTTCTATAATACGTTGGCTACAGTTGGTATTTTGTTAAATTGATTAAAATAAAATTGGTTTAGTAAACAGTACACAGTAAACTCCAGTGAAGCAACGTGATTTATGTATCGTTATCTGTTTGCAAGTGATCATAGCAATGAGATTATACACATTTTAACTCTAAAGCATGCATATCCGTGATTCCCTTTGACGGCCTCCTTCGAAGTGGTGCGCTTCTTTGGCTCCCTTTCGGTTGCTCCAGACGTAAACAGACACAAAACAAACGGCGAAACGAAAACCTTTACAAAACAAAATGCGTAATAAAAGGGAGGTGTGGAAAAGACAAGAATGGAAGAGGGAAAGTAATTTATGGTGAAGCTTTTCCAACCCAGTGGGTATCCCAAGGGTCCGGTGGTGGGGCGAGGGGACTGTTTATTTACGTCCGAGCCGTCCAGTTCCTTTCGTCCGTTTGTGCTAGCAACTTAGCTTTGGGATAAAACAGCTGGTTTTGTTTACGGCTTCCCTGTAACTTCAGGGTGAGGAACCCGTGGGGAAATGAGGGAAACGGGTGGAATGATCTGGATCTGCGGAATACACACGATGCGTGTGCGCATGTTTATGTGTGAGCAGAGAATGTTATGCTTTAGAGGGGAGCATTATGCTGCGTGTTAGGGGAGCATAATGAGGTGCGAGAGAAAACTAACATGTTTTAGGGGTTGGCTTTTTCTTTGAAGAGAAAGAAATGAGAGACGAGAGAAATATGAACAGAGGGAGAAAGAATCGAGAGTTCTGTTTACATCGGGGGTTTTAAAGGGCGTTGTGGTGTTTGTTGGTGGTTTGTTGATTAGAAGGGAAAACTCTTCCAACAGCACCAGCTGTTAACTTGATAGTGAAGAACCTGCGATAAATCATTATATAAAGTGCATGTATCCTACGAATTCAATTAAATTAAGATACAAAGAAACCATTACGATCTCTTTCGCTCCCTCCCGTTGTTCGTTTTCTACGTTCTTTCTTTTACATGCACGGTCCACTCTTCTGACCTAATTATGGTCCAAGTCAATCTCCAGCGAATACAATGTTTGGATACAAGAGAGATACCCTCTAATTATACCAAGTTGCTAGTTGATGGCGAACTGGGAACAAATGAGAGGGAACAGATTATCTTTTTACTTCCGTGGGATTGTGTTACCGGATGTTGTGGTTAGATCTTCCAGGAAATTAAAGCAACCTGTGCCCTTTTTGGTTTGGTATCCTGTTTCGAAAAAAGCTACAGTGAGCACTTTTTGACAAAAATAAACCGAATTTGCGTCCTTATTCAAAATTGCTTCAATGATTCAAAATTGTCGTTAAAATGCATATTTTAATTTCTTTTCGTTTCCTTCTATAGTCTTTAATCTTCTCGCCAAAAACGTAACTTATCCAAATAGAGTGGAGTATCAATGCGTGGGAGAAAGGGAAAGTGAATTAGCGTTACCCCACCACCTCGACTAGCAAACGGTATCCACGGCGACGACCCATCGGAAATTTCACTTTCCATGCCGTCGAAAAATGTTTCCAACGCGATTGCACCGCCGCTGTTGAACGGCTTCGGACGTTACTACTGCGTGCATTCATTCCGTTAGCCTGAGTTGAAACCATCGTCCCAGTCACGGTTCCGTGCTTTTTAGTGGCTTGTGAGTGAGGCGCGTCTGCCCGAAACAGTTGAAATTTCGCAGGCCATCGACCGACCAAGACAAAATTGTTGCAAAACTATGCTGTACGATAAAATCCACTATTTTTTGTACGGTCGATGACATTGGCTTGCTACTACTTTATCTCCCCACTATCGAAGTAAAGTGCTAGTGATTTCGATCAGGTTGTGCATGCCGGCACCTGCGCAGATGGTGCGATTTTTGTTTTGGTTCCCCATTATACGGCACCGTGGCTAAGGGTGACGTCATCTCTTCTCTCGCGCGCTCTCTATCGCGTGAAACGGTCCAAATCGTACACGCGACGGCAAACATCTCAGTGGCCTTTGTAGTGTGAGAGTGCTAGAAGGTTGGAAAAATCCTTCCGTCATTTTCATCGAAACGGCAAGCGAAATTAGTTACATTACTAGTTCATTTGGTTTTAATCCTGTGCTTAGGAAAGTGTAGCGGGAACGGTTTGGCGATCAAACAGAAGTAATTAAACGATTCGAAGCAGCATTGCAGTTTATCATAGATAGAAAATTCTCCGCAAATAACAACGGTAAGCATAGTGTGGTTTATTTATATTGCTCGTTATATCCCGTTTCCCGGTGCATTGAAGTTGAACTTTGGAACTGTGTAAATTAGTGGTCAACTGTTCCGTGGCCACCAAAAGAAAACCCCGATTGGGTTTCGAGTGGAGACGCATTATTTGTTAGTCATCGCATTTGAATGTTGCGTAGCTAAGCAACGTAAGAAGAAGCGACTTTTCTCCGCCAGTTAGTGAAATCGACGTGAAAAACTAACCGCAGTGTGAGTGTGAAGGGTGCGAGAGAGTCAACAAAAACCATCTGACGTGGAAATTTGCAAGTTATTGGCGTTGAATGTTTCGGCGGGGAAGACGTCCCCTGCGCCAACTTTGTCGTTGACTCTCGGCATGAGAATGCACGAGAAATGTGTGTTTTGATTCTCGGCGATGCCATGATAGCAACGGGGTTGATTATTCATGTTCGATGAAATTGTGTGTGACGTTCTCCAATCGAAAGGCTGTGGGTTTGAATGGTTTTCTTGAGTGAGTTTTGGAAACAAATTTTTCCACCAATAAACGGCACCGATTGGCATTATTCTGCGTTTTGGAGTAAAGGTGTGTTTGTTCCTTGAGCGATCCTAACACGTGTAGAACCTGTTTTGTTCGCAAGTGCGCAATCGCCGCGTCATATGGCCCTCAAGGTTACGGACGACGCGGAACACTAAGACAGCGGACATCGTAGCGGGGATGCCGGCAGAAATCTGAACTATTTTGGACTGCCGGCGCGTCTACCGAGTACGTAACCGAACCGGCTTTACTTACCTCATAGCGAACATAGTGCAATTCATGGCACTCGATTATGTCTAAAGCAGAATTATATATTTAAAACAATTACGTATTTACCCCTACCATTCAAGTTCAAGGTTGGGATAAGTATGAATTTTTTGGCAACGACAGAAATGAATTACAAGTAGCAAAACGCTGATGATAGGGAAGGCAGAAGATAATGACATATGATTTTTGTTTCGGAAACATTATGCTGTAACAACTCACCATGAATTAAAAGATAACGATAGTGGCCCAGGAACACCTTCCCGAAAGGACAAGGTAAAGCATCATTAGAGTTTTGCATTGTGTTAGCGAAAGGACATCGACGGTTGTAGGTTGAACAAAGTGGACACACACACACACAAAGATGTATAATATACATAAACATAAAACCAGAATGAAATTCATGATATATAGTAGGGATGAGATTGTTTCTTATTCTTTTCATATCAATTATATACAACAACATATTCAATCAATAATGTTAACACGTAAAGTAGTTGGCTTAATTCTAAAGGATTTGTTGTTGTTCTTCGTTTGTAGGTCGTTTGTTCTTCTCGGTAATCGTCGGTGGTAATGATCAAGATGAAGGGAGAAAAGTGTCTAGCCTGTTTTATTGTTTCCTTTGAAAATTGATTTAAAAAGTCTACAGCACACTGCAGCAGATAGATCGATAGAAAAGGGAAAATTGAACCAAGTTTCGTTTCGTTAACTGAATCCTTACTTATGTCGAATTATGCCAATCATCGAATTGGCTGATCAACAAAAAAAAACATCGCTGCTCTTTTCCTCTTCATAACTGCACTAGTAACGGGCACGTTTGATTTACTTCCATACGGTTGCCTTAACGAATAAAGAATTTGTACTTAAAACCGAATTGGAAATCGCGTCCCGAGGACAGAAACGCAAATGATGCAGCTCCAAACGTTCCATGCGATGTTTTCAAACTCGTGGAGTGTTTTCTAGTTTTTCTACTAGCGAACGAACCGGGTGACGAATACATTTGCATTCTGTGCACCAACACACCCGCATCCGACGTGTACAGACACGAACAGGGACCCGTGTATGGCCACGAACCGATTCAATGACCTCCAAAGAAAGATCTTCATATACCGTATTTTTCCGTGTATTACGATTCCCTTTTAGTTCAAAAATGATGAAAGTCCAATTAAGGGGGCCTTTATACACGGGTAGTAACTTTTCGATTCGATCATAGAGTGGAGGTTAAAACAGATATAACATTGTTTACAAGTGATGAAAGTTATTAAAAAAAATTTCTAGTTTTTCATAAACATTGAACTTTTCTTTTTGGGAGGTCGTTATACACGGAATAAAAAGTAAATGGCCCCGTATTCAATTTTTCAAAAAATTTCTCGATACGAATTCGCCTTTTCGCCCCAAACACGAGCGGCGAAAAGGGTGAGCTAGTTGCGTGCAAGTACGGTACAACTTGCATACGATTTCCCCAATCTCACCACGGTGCCAAACGAAACCGATTCGACTGAATCGGTTGGTTCGGCGATCTCGGCAAAGAGAACGATCTCCTTCAAGGATATTTTCTTGCTGAGGTGTTCTGCACGCAGATCAGATACGTTGATCACTCGCTCGTAGTATCTGCTTGTGGTCCATTCTTTCTGGTGCTATACGGGTTCGTCTCACGGTTGTATCTATTCATCTTATTGCCGAAGAACATAAATCATAAGACTGCGAAAAACACGGGGTGAGGGAGGAGGGATCTGAGAAGTTTCTCTTTTATGTTGCCTTGTATTAATAGTGGGAAAAGTTATACCCAATGGTTCACAACAGCCACGGAACAGTCAACCATAAGCAGTAGGGTCACCATCAGCACGCAAGAGGCCCACGAATGAGGAGCATGATGGAGAGTGTCGCCAGGAGGCAACGGGTGTATGAGTTTCTGTGTTTGTGTGTGTGTGTAAATGATGGTCATCTTAGGTAGACAAGAATGAGCGACTTATAACAAATGGAAGGACTGGCGGGACGAATGAAACGGGTTCGCTTCATTTCGGAAGTGCATGAGAAGTGTGTATGTGTATTTAGTCACCGTTGGGAGTCTCTAAGGTGGCCTGGTCCACGTGGCCCTGTAGTTTGAAGTACAAACTGTTCACGCCTTCTCCGACACCGATCGGAATGTTCTGGGAACCGTGAAGTTCGTGCTCGGCTATGAGCGTCGTCTGCAGATGAGAGAAGAGTGGTCCATTGTAATATGCTAAAGGATTTGGAAGCTTGTGATCGGACTTACCAGGAGCGGGTTGCTGCCAAAGTACCGATCGACCTCGAAGTGTATTACCCTTCCACCGGTCTTGTGCGCGAGGTCGTGTAGGGCTGTTTGGTTGGTTGCCGGTTGGTCCAACTGTTGCTTACTATCCATCAGCTCCTCGCCGAACCAGATTACATAAAGCTACGGGGAGGATGGGATGATTAACGTACTTCCCTCACGATTAAGTTCGGTGCGCTCTTACCCGAATCCTTTTCTTGAGCAACGTTAGGGCCGTCATGCGGGATAGGTTCGCGTCGGTGGTTGCCCTGCTCGTGGCCAGAAAGATGGCACTGTCGTACGGTATCTCCTGGGAGGTGCGCATGATGTTGTAGTACTCGCTTCCGCCTCGGTCGTAGCTCGGCTGCAGCAAGTTGATCGCTTCCATCAGGCTTTTCGTGTTGCGGAAGCTAACCGACTTGGAGATCCCTGCCGAAAAGGGTTCGAAAAGGGAAGGGCAAAAAAAAAAACACGTTGAACACCATTTCCCTTTTCCTTCTCTTCTACTTCTTGTTCTTTGAAGGTGAACTCCTACGCGGAACTCCAAACGTCAAGGTCTCCAGTCACAACATCCAGAGCGGTTTGGGGCAGCACGTTTTTTGGAATATAAACTTCGCTGCAGGTTCGTGAGGTAATTTGCAAACAAAACCCGTGTTTCTGTGTGTGGCAGCGTTGTTATGCTATCGTGCCGCGATGCCAGTCTTGGTACGTGAGCCTTACCAAATGCGTCTCCAATCTTCTGTCTCTAGAGGTACGTGACGGACGACCTACCGTGGTTTGGAGTTGAATTCTCGACAGCGAGGAGAAGAGTATTTCATGAGGGAGAGTAACTTACCGGTGCTGTTGTAGCGTAGCAGAATCGCGTCCAGGGGCGATTTTGGTGCCAGCGATGCCTCCAGTACCTTCTTGGTGAGCGCGAGCGAGTCATTCAGCGTGTCCACCAGGAATGCGATCGGCATACGGAGGTTCTTGTCCGCGATAAGCTGCGCCAGAAGTTCCGGCTTCGACAACTTGCTCTCGTCAATGCCAACCCCTGTGGTGGATGGTTTGGTGGGACGGTGGGCTGGGTTTACCCCGGGCGGAAGGTCCACGTTCCCTTCCTGGTCGGGACTGGTTCCGGCAAACGGGGCCGATGCCGGCGACACACTGGTTGTTGTCGCGAGCTGCAGAATGTCATCCTCCTGCGTGTCCTCGACGCTGTTCTCCACGCCGGATCGGGATACCGCAGGTGCGGGATGTTCGGAGCTGTCGTTTGAGACGTTCCCCGTGTCACCGTTGTCGGCTCCGTTGTAGAGTAGGTTAGTGGTGTCCGAGGGTAGATCCGGCTGCCCGTGGTTGTGGTGACGCTCGAGCGCACGGCTGCCAATAGCCGGTGGTTCCTCTCGGCCAGGGTGCACCACCCGATGGTACGGTGGCATCCGGTTCTCCTCGCCCACCTCGCCGTCCTCCTCCTGTTCACTCACGAACGCTTGTGGGACGCTTGCCCGTGCCTCGTTGTCGGTGAACACGTTCGCCTGCTGCTCGGAACTATCGTTCCGTTCCACTGACGAGGGCGCCAGTGACCCAGTGCCGTAGTCCATCGCCATGGCGCTGGTGGTTAGATACTGCTCCACGCTGCTCCCTCCGCTGACCTCCGAGCTGTTATAGCCCCCGGTTTCACCACCATAACTTCCCCGTCCTTCTTCCTCGCTGCTCGACGGTTTCTCCACGTGAAGGTGCGGTTGATAGTAGACACTTTCCATCGCCTCGCTCGGCGGTTGCATCTCCGAGGACGCTCCGATTCCCGTGACCGTATCGCCGGGTACGGTAGCCGGCTCGTCCAGCACCAGACCGGTGCTGCCGTATGCCAGCAGGTTCCCGGTGGCCGAACTGCCGACCGTGCTGACCACGTACGGACTAGAGTAGCTGTCGCCCTCGCGGACGTCATCCTCCTGCAGCTCCAGCGCCGACGTCTGGCGGGAGATGGACACTAACGCTAGCACTAACACTAATATCGGTGGATACATGTTGCACGCTTCGGTCGCTTCGGTTCGGTTGCTGCCGGTGTTTACCGCGATCGGCACGTCAGCAGAATGTCTTCGATGGCCGCTTGGTTCGTCAAGGATGGCACACTTGGGTTACTCATTAAAAATTGCACCTTAAACTAGTTTCCGCCGCTTGCACCTCGTCTCAACACTGCACTTGTAACACTGACCCGCCTGCGTTTGTAGCTCGCCAATCTGAAGGAGAAGAACGAAAATCGATAAGACGCACTTTCAAAACAAATGAAAATGGTTCTAAAACTCTTGGTCTCTTCCGATGCCCTTTTCACTTATTTCCTCAGTGCAACCGGTTTGTATCGCAGCAATTGAAAATTGAGTTGTACCACACTTTACACCTGGCCCTTGTGGACAGTCGGGTGGCAAACTAAACAGCTGAGTTGAGCGGCTTTTTCTGAGGCACAAAATGGTCACCCCATCGGTGGCCGGTCCGTCCAGGTACTGCCAAGTTGTTGAACACCTTGAACGTGGCTCCCGCCGTGGAAGTCCGTACACTTTCGTGAACCGTCGGTACGAACCACCTCGCGGTTTCGTGCTGTTGTTCGGGCGTATGTTGTAAACATTACCGCACACACAGAGTTACACAGAGAAAGAGGGACGGAGGTTTTCTTGCGATTTTTCTTACCACAAACACCGGTTTTATGTTGTTTTGTTGTGACCCACCGGTTTTAATCATAGGTTAGATATTTTCGACACCAAATGCAGACTTACGAGCACGTACACAGTCGGTCACAATTGCATGCATGAATGGGCTGTTGCTTGGAGGAGAAGAGATGATAATTTATCAACCACGATCAACGATCGAGCCTTTTTTTTGTAGCTTCTCTTTGATACACCAAAGCACGCTAATTTTCATATTGCGAAAGAAGATCGGCGGATAGTTTATCCCCGAAATTCAAGGGGAATCACGGAACACACAAACTAATAATTCACACATTTCACGCACACACCGGGTTGGCCGAAGCTCGACCGCTTTGTATCAAGTCTCACAGTGTTGTTTGGAAATAGTAAAATTTTTGGAGCGAAGGGGCATATCAGGAGTGAAGGATATTTTCGAACTAACCTTGGCACATAATATTTTTAATTACTTTTGATCCAACTTTTCGCTGTTATGATGTTTCGTTACGCATCGTACGCGAAACATCCTATCCCATTAAATTGTCTTAACAATATGGGGTTCCTGTAAGGTATACCGAATTTGCTTAAACGGATGCCCAGTGGCGAATTTAACGATGCACGGACTGAGCGACCGCGGGGGGCCCGTACCTCCAAGGGCCAAATTCTTAAGATTTATACTTAAACAAATATTTTATAAAATTGATCAATCTTCCATGGTGGTCGATAGGTAATAAATTGAAACGTGGTCAATCTTTCAATAAGGATGATTTTACTGTATCCTATAAAAATGAATGCTAAGGACCATAACAAAATCATGAAAATAATGCGTTGAAAAATATCACAGTTTCATCTAACTAATTTCAAGCAATGCGATTTTGACATATCCTGTTAGATGTTGCCGTACATTTTAAAGGTAGCTTATCATTCTAAATAAAAATCGCTGTTCCCTCTAAAACTTTATGCGGAGCCTAATGGGGGAAGTAAAATTGTATATTGAATCTGATTTATTTATTGAATAAGAGTTGTTAGACAAAATTGATGAAATCAAACTTCGAGGAGTTTTGTTGATTGCTGTATTAAAGGAAAAGCTAAGATAATAGCTAACAACTTAGACGAAAATTCAAATATTTTTTTACGGTATTGCTTAGGGGCCGTGTTCATTTTTTTAGGGCCGTCATGAGTGTAAATCCTCCACTGCGGGTACCTTATCTTGAATAAAGCATGGCTGGAACGATAGATGCAGTTGAAGGTTCCAAAAGACACGAAAAAGAAAAGCTGCACAATTAAAAAAAATCTAGCGAGCTTGAAATTTCCTTTTCCCCTTGTGGGTTCTTCATTTGTTACAAAATGGATCTCATTCTTCGTAATCGAAAATCATTTCTTCATTGCTTTGATGTGATGGAGACGCATTATGATTGACGATGGGAAAATGGTTCCAAGCACAAAATGTTGAAATTCTCGTGCAAAACTGATCCGACCTGGAGCGGAGGGTGGGCGTCTAATCGCTTGATGTTACAGTTGTTACTGTTCGATCGAATCATTAACTTTCTTCATCCCTGGTCGGCACCACACACTACGTTTCACTGTTGCATTGTAATCCATCATTCGGCGCCAGTTCACCAACAACATGTTCACGAACGTATCGATGTTTAGATTTTTGTTCTCCAGCTCTCACGGTTCCTCTATGGGCGACGGGCGGGGGAATGCTATTGATCACAAAGCGCTCGGCGTGGCGCCCAGGTTTTTCGCAACAGTTCTTTCGCTAAGAAATTGCTACCCGGCGTTTGTGCAGTGGTTGTGACCCAGCACACCTGCCCCTCTGGCTCCCCATTGCGTGGCGTGCGACTACGCGGCCTATGGTTGGACCACCCCGGTGGAGGAAATTTATTATCCGAACGAAACCCGGGACTCCAGGGTGTTGGACTGAATGTGCGGCAGAATGGCTGGCATTACCATTATTGCTTCGGCTCAGTTTCGCGCACCTCACGTTACGCCGCGTATTAGTATCGTTATATTATTGTGAGAAGAACACAACAACCGGGGCTGGTTGGGAGTCACAGCGTCGCGGGTGCGTGGTTTATGGACCAGCTTTTTCCACTCGTACTCCCATCTCACCTTTGGTGTCTTTAATGTTTGGTCCGTTGCAGTTGCATAGGTGCTTCATCTGCATATGCCGTTTCGCACTTGTTCGTTGGCGATGCACGTCTGCACAAGAACGTGCCACATGGGATGGGAAGCAATGGAGAGGGAAAGAGACAGACGGACTGGGACCTCCAACTGTGCGGCCTTTCCTCGTGGTGGACAAGTTCGAAAAAGCCGGTACACCTCCAGGCCACCTTAAACGCCCCGGGGCGGCATTCAAACGCGCCGTTGTTGATTTGTTGAACTATGGAAAGTGTGACACCTTATGTCGCCGCCCCACAGAGACTCCCGGCAGCGGCAAACGGGGATAACATATGAAGCGCCATCACCACCATGACCACCAGCCCGGCCATCACCAGTGTTTTGTTCATTTGCGATGGAAATGATGCAGATTGCGTGCCGCCTAGGTTCGCCAGCGTGTGTCAAGTAAATTGCTGTACATATTATTGATCCCGAATTTCAATAGGACGGCCCGGCACAAGAATGCCGCCGCGTCCGAAGGTGTTGGCCCATTGGGTCTCGGCTTCGTGGTGCCCTTCTTATTATGTTTCACCATTTTATTGCGCATTGTGCGGGGAACTGCAGCGTCTCGTTCTCGGTTCCAGCATGGCTATATTTCATACCTGCAGGGCGACCTGTGGCAGATTTGCGGCGACATAACGCAGTTGAAACAGGTGCGAAGTGTATAAGTCGCAAGAATTCAAATGTCCTTTCCAACCGGACGATGTTGGAACTCTACTCATCAAACAAGAGGAATCCTGCCTATGCGTTTATAGAGGTGCTTAAAGTTGTAGTGGTCCTTAAACTACATTTAAGGCGTGAAGAACCTTCCGCGAGAGGTCAGATCTCTCACATCTTAGCTGCGTTTAAAGCCTTTAATCATGTTCTCCACCGTAATCATATCGTTAGTGAATGCCGCTTAAGGATCTTCGATATGTAACGACCCCAAAACCGATGCGTCATCCCAATCGAAACGATTCTATACGGCTGCTCCAACAGCTTAAGCCCTAACGTTTGCTGCCATTTTTTTTCCAGAAAACCGACCTACATCGGCGGTGACGGCGTTGACGTGTCCGCGAGCGTGGTGAGCGGTGATCGGAGTGTCTTGTCTGATTGTCGCCTGACCAGCGCCCGGCCAGTGAAAGGTGTGACCTTCAACTGGGGTGCGGTTTCTCCTCGGCTCTGTTTTTTTTTCTTCTCTTTATTTTCACCCCCTTTCGCGTGTCCGGCGGCATATTGCTTAATGGTGATGGTGGCGAATGTTGTGTTACACGGGCGAAATCCTGTAATCAGACAATCACGCGCCCAA
Organism: Anopheles ziemanni; assembly: GCF_943734765.1. Taxonomy (NCBI): domain Eukaryota; kingdom Metazoa; phylum Arthropoda; class Insecta; order Diptera; family Culicidae; genus Anopheles; species Anopheles ziemanni. The sequence continues at coordinate 33,966,819 of NC_080706.1, read as the reverse complement.
ACCGTCATGCACTGGCGGGGTGAAATAATTGACAATTTCTTCCCCCTTTCCCTTTACGTCCTGTGGTTGTATTGCAACTAAGTGACAGGTCTCAGCTTATCTGTGGCCCGTTTCTAGAACGAGACGCCCTCCAAGGGATGCAATTGATGAAGTAGGGCCTAAGTGTTGTTTATTGAACGTAAAGTAAACATTCTCCAATTATTGGGATTTACGATCGATGGATTGTACGTGCGTGCACACATATTGTCATGGCAATACATGCACTCCTGGAGGCCTGGTCTGCCGGCATGTGTCACATGAACGGTGTGACAGGAGATTTATTACGTAAACTATATCTCGGTCCACTTTGGAGCTCCTCGTGACTTGTTTCTCTTACCCGAGATGGAGTTATAGAGTTACACCAAGAAGAATAAAAAGGGTGTCTGTTTTTTTCCTTGTTTTGCATAATAAATTAATCATCGGTTTGATATAAAACGAACTTGAGTGTGTTCGGAGATAATTCAACTAAAGTTGCCTACATTATTTTAAATAAATAGGGAAGTATTTCTAACATTGCAAGCCATGTTGATGTGGTGTTTTTATCATGACTTGTCTCGTTAGCAGAAACTCTGTTGGTCACTTCTGTAGAAACAACACTGAATCCATTCTAAATGGAACTGAATTAAAAAAATAAACAATGTTTAGAGAACTCACCTACTAACGGGTCAAACGGAACATGTATTTATTTAGCTACCGGTAAATGGCGGTGTTTAACCATACCTCATCACACCGCCGTTCCCCGTACCCGGGCTCCGACAAACGAAAACAAATCGAAGCAAAAATAAACCACCTTGACCAGATCAATATAGGCAACGGAACGGGGATTGCCCTTGCGGTTGTCACATTAGTTCTTGCCAACCTACCCGGCCACATTCAACCACACCACCCGCGTGTGTGTGTGTGTCGCAGCACGCGAACGGACATGCCACGAACGCGACCGGATGCGGTAACTTTTGAACCATTCCATCCGCCTTCCGAAACCAGACGCTCGCGCCGGTAACACTTTATGTGTGTCGTATTTTTTCTCGCACCGGTCTTCGGGAGGACTCCATGCTGAGGCGACAGGCCGCCGGTCCATTGTCGTGGTTTGAATAAAAAGGAAGGCAAGTGGAAGACCTGACCAGCACAACGGAGATATTTATTTTCCCGCCCGGGTTGGGTTTCGTTTAGCGCTGACCAAGTGACCAGTGTGATGCTAATGTTTAGAATGTGCTTTTGATGTTCGCCTTCCTCCCGAGTCCCAAGCAAACCCCAATCAACCGACATACGCGACGTGTTGGGTTGGGTTAAAAGTTCGGTGCAAAATTCTGCTGCCCCTCACCATGTCGGCAAAATATGGTAAACATCAAGCAAGGTTAAGAAGGACTACAAATAAAATGTTCTATTTATTTTGCGTTTCTTGGTGGGTGAATAGATTCCGTGGATTATTGAGCAACTGTTATTTACTTTAATATTTCTGTTTCATTTGCAAAGTAGAAAACCATCAAAGGAAATAGATGTCACACAAGGGAGCTTAAGTATTTCCATGAACACACTTGGTTTTTTGTGTGTATGCTACCCTCCCTTTCCGCTAACATTACCATATTTCGTAACCCATTTTTGCTAAATAAAAATCTCACCCACCGAGTAGTCCCCCCGTGTGACCCTGGGCCGAGAGGTGCTCCTCGTGACTCCTTAAGGAGCAAAAAAGGACAGAAAACGGGAGGGTAAACGAAAAAACATAACACATTGAGAAATGTATTCCTTCCTGCTGCTTGTTTCGGTGCCGGTGTGTTTCCGCCAACGATCGTTTTGACGGAAGGAAACCGGGGTGATATAATTCACGTTTCTCCCGTCACCATCTCCATCGTGTCCTCTCTCTCTCTCATGCCGCACAGGAAATCCGGTGGCAAAGGGTATGATGTTCTTCCACAACCATTGCGTGACATCTTTCGCATCCTTTCGGGGGTGATTTCAGGAGGATGTGTGAATTTTTCGGAATTTCGTACCCCATGAAAGCTCGTTTCGTAAACGACGTTCCCTCGGTGGGTGAACCGCAGGTGCGAAACGATGTAAGGAAAGGTACATCAAAAACTCGCCCAAAAACCCCCCCTTTCGGATGGTGAGATGCTGGGAAGTGTTTATGCAAACATTCACACCATTAGGCCGCTTGAGGGGGCTTTTTTTCGTCCAGTTTTGCGCTCCGATCGATCAGACGGCACAAAGCTCAATTTGGAGTGGAAAACCAACCGGCAATCATCACCTGCCAGCCCGGTCGGTCGGCGGTTGTTGTTGTGTTACTGGTGGCCACGCCGGCTCGTGAAACGGGTTTTCGCTACGTGCGTACGACAAACGCCTGAACGCGCTCCGGTCCGAAAACCGTCGGCGTCGGGAGAACTAAACAATCAGTCCTGAGAGCTGGCTGGGAGCAACAGTGACGCAGAGGATAAATATTAATTTGAAGAGAAAAAAAAGTCCCCAAAAAACCGGTCCAAAGCTGGCGGTGGTGATGATGGGTCAGTGGCAAGCCGGCAGCAGGATTCCGGAGATGGAAGTTGCTGTCGCGGTGTGTCGTTTTTGGGGGGAAATAAATGTGCAAAGTTCGCTATCTCCCTTCTTATGTCTGAGAGTATCAGACGCTATCAGCAGGTGTTTGGCAAACGTGTTGAGGATCGACAGACAAAGTTCCGGTTTACAGACACGTTCTAGAATGTTTCCAAACCGCATGGAGACGCATCGATAACCAAAGCTAACCCGTTTCGAGTTTGAAACATTGTACCTACGAGTCAACAATCACAGCTAAGCTGCGGGCTCTTCAAACTTATCGTTACACCATCCTTGAACATCTGTTTCACCTCTGTTCGAATCGTGCGCAACATACGCATCTGGACCGAGCACAATGTTTTAGAGGCATTTTTCGTAATCTCCGGTGCCCATCTTCGTGAGAAAGGGACATGTGGGGGCTCTCGGACACGCGAGATGAAGATGGAACCCTTTGGCCTTTGTGCAGGCTCTGCACGGGGTTTGCCTCTGCCCCGGCAGACTGTTGTATGGTTTCGTCCAACTAACCCTAAGCCTTCCGTCGATGGCTCGATGGATCGATGGGTTCGGTGCTAAATGGCATTTAAATGCAAAGCAGCATCAGCCCGCTGGTGATAGTTGTGTGGTGGTGGTTATGACCAGCAAGCCTATCCTCCGGAGCCACCTTCTGCAGTGTGCGGCATGGTGGGGGTGGTTCATGCCGGGAGGTGAAGGCTGGTCTGTTGGAACTGTTGTGCTGTGACTCAGGTGACTATTTTAAGATACCGGTAAAGGTGTATGGAACAGACCTCAAATGTACAAATGTTTCGTCCATCTTTAGTTGAGAACTTGTAGAAACGATCTCTGATGTGTTTCTACACATCGATCTTTAACAAAACATAGGTTTTTGCATAGAGAATTCATAGAGTACGGACCCATAGAGTACGAGGATCATCGGCAGAAGACAATGTTGCTGCATCGAAAGCGTTAGTAAGGTTGCTTCATACTGTTTTATGAATACCCCTGTAGACACTAGGTCAACAAGGCCTTATGATGCGCCCTGAAGCCAATGCCTACAACATTTCTACGCCGGCTTTTGACCTTATTCCACACTTTCAGTTTGTTGTTGTATGGAAGGGCTAAGGATATCTCCAATGTATGTGAGCGATCATCAATTGACGGTGAGATCAGGCAAATCCTCCGGAAAGCCCTCAACGAAGAAATCAGAAATCCCTTGGTGGAAGATCGTCAAAAAATCTAGAGATTCCTGGGGCGCGATTCGGACTCAAAGTATCATAGGCATAATTCGCATACGATAGCCATCAAGCCATCCTCATTATGCTGCAACGCGACTCCAGGTGGCTTGGACTGACCCCTAGGTCCGTTCGGTTGCTCAATCGCTACACGCCAACACCCGACCCTCACGCAGGATTCCCCCTCCGGCGCCCTAATCCTAATGCCTCCGAAGGCATCATTCCCATCGACAGCGCGTGTATAAGGCATGTTTGTGAAGGCGCACCAGAAGCAGCTGTGCTTCTGCCGGTCTCAGATAGGCTGACCTCTCGCCGGCGATGAATGTTAAAGCCTCCCTCCCCCTCCTATCTTAGCATCCTCCTCCAGCCTAATGGTCCCCCCTCCCCCTTCTCGGCAGGCTCGTTTCGGTGGTTGGAGGTTGTAAAGATGACTTGTTGGGGTGAACTTTGTTGCCATTTGCCATTCGGCAGCGTTTACACTCGGCGGCTGGCTTCCCGTTACTCACTATAGGTTCACTTGGCTTCCCCTCACCCCCCCCCCCCCCGCCCCCTCATCACCACCTTACCATTCCTTTATGCCGGTACTTCATTTCAAAGGTTTGCCCATCGACCACCTTCGGTTCTCAGCCGCTTTGGCACAAACATTCCTTACAAAAACGTGGTGAGGGAAGCAAAATCACAAAGTTTAATTCTCACACGAACGGCGAGCGCGTCTAGCATAGCGTGCACAACATTTTGTGTGGCCCGTTCAATGTTTATGCTGCCGATGCCTGCTGCTGCCGGCCGCCGGTGGAAGCGGGCCAACGCACAACCCGCCGGGGGTTTTCCACCAACTGTTAACTTTGGCATTCGCGGCATCTCTGGCCGGGCTCTCAATCTCTCCGTTCCACGTGTACTTCCACACACATTCACACATGCCCCCGGGGTTACTTTTCTCCCACAGAGACAGACCCCCTGTTGAGGTTGAGGGTGGGCGGCGATTGCGGGAGGTGGTAGGCGGCAGGTCGGTGGATTATTTTGGGATGCTGAATGCTGGAGGAGCAGGTGGAGCCTGGGAGGGGTTAGTTCGCACGACGTCGCGCGTATGCTGAGGAGAGCATGTAATTGATCTTTTGCTTTCGGTGGAATGAAAAAGAGATGAAACGCAAGATAATAAAAGCAGAAAAGAAAAGACAAGTGCGATAATAATGCTCTGCTAGACGTGTGTTACGTAAGGACAAGTGAATTTAACCCGCCCGGCCCGAACCACCGGAACCCTCGCCCCGGGCCGTTCTACGATGGGAAACGTGTGTGTGGGTGTATGGTGTATGGTGAAGAGGTGTTGAAAAGAATGTACACACAAAATATGTACTTGCGGCCGCTTTTCATTGCAATCATAATGGCGTTTGTGGGGAGGCTTCTGGCGGGCGCGGTGTCGATTTCCATCCGTTGGAAAAACAAACGTATAGCAAAAACCAAAAAATCCTCTTCAGCCACACACACACACACACGCGCGCGCGCACCATCTCAGGATGTCCTTGAGGGAGGTGAAATAAATTCACCGCACTCAATCGTTCACTTATGAAGCTTTCTCGTCTGTGCAAGATGAAACCACACCGGCTACAGACGGCCTGAGTGTGCGTATGAATGTCTTCTGTGCACGAGCGTAAAGAAAACAATGAAGAATCGCTCGTGGGAAGAGAAATTTGTGGTCAAGTATCTAAGGTAGCTTATGGGTGTACTTATGCGGGCACTGGACACACTTACTGCGCCAAAGTATCCGATCGAAAAAGGTTTAAGCAGTGGCAAAAGAAACCCGTTTGTATAGCCCCTTGCGTAGAGTAAAGATGCTGAGAAGCTCACCTACTTTTGACTTTTTTTGTTTTACTTTCTTGGTCCCATTTTACCATTTTTTACCTATTTTTTTTTACAAGTTTACTACAGGCTTGCATGCAAGAACGATAAATATTATGTTTATCCAAACACAGATGAACAGTTGATGAACAGTTTTGCAAGATTTTTCAGTACTCTAATTCCCAAAAACTCTTAAGAAGGTCCCCGAAGAGTAAAAGGTTCAGGTTTCCTCTTGGTTCATTTTGGCTAAGACGAAAAATAAACACGACAGTTGACTTACAGGCTTGGCGATGACAGGTGTCTTGGCGACACGAGATTATCTGACACGCCGCACACCACAGGTTGGACCACGGAAAACCGGTCTCCCTAGGAGTGGTTGGTCAGTCAGAGGGCGACATACTCGCGGTGTGTTTCACAGTGTACGTGAGCATACACACACACACACGACGGGCAAAACGTCGCACAATCGCAATCGAGGCGCGCCCCTTCGAATGCAGTTTTGGAAACGCAACACACTGTGCGCACATATCTTGTGTGGCTGGCGTTTCGTTGGGGGATTTGAAAAGCTGGACTTGAACACGTCGCAACGAGCCTTTTTCGAGGTTTCCGGCTCGGTCCGGTATCAATCGAGACCTGACCTTAATTATGAAATCAATCTAGACGCAGCGTCGTCGGTGTGACCTACGATGGCTTGGGCTTGGTACACGCTGACCAAGAGGGAATTTGTTTGGGACCAGATCTCCCTTCACCCAACCGCCAGTCTCCTCCCGCCGGCGGAACAGCTTCTCCGGCTTTCGAAGGGAGCAAAACCATTAGCCTTTTATGTGTTCCCCCTTATGTGCAACCTCCCCGTGAGTGATGGTTTGGTTGTTTGTGTTTGCTCTCGGTGGGATAATTTATGATATTTTGTAACATCCACCACCGGTGTCCACAGTCAACTTCCAAGTCCAGAGAGTCCACTGCTTTGAGACTCCATAGAAAAAAGGCCGATAAGATCCATCCTGTGGTTTCGCCGACCCGGAGGGCTTAAGCGAAAAGGTCATCAGGTTTGGGAGTACGGGTTTCACATTCCGTCAACGCGGTTGCGTTTGGGGTCAGTGTTGTGTACGACTGTGATCCCATCGGCATCGGTTTTAAACACGCGCATTTGAAGTCCAAATACTTGTCAAAGGTCGAAGGTCAGACAGATTGGAACGGTTTACCAGTTTAATGCCTTACCCTAGACTTCTCCGGTTTTGCGTACTAAAACGTGTAACATTTGATCGGGAATTAGTTACTTTCCTAAAGCGTTTCATTTGTTGGCTCTTTTGAACGCATCTCTGCAGCAGATTTTCGGGAGAGTGCTCAGGGTACATCCAGGGTATTATAACGGACGGTGTGCATACTTGAGTCGTGCGTCATCGGTGTCCGAATCGTCCTTTTTTACCTTCCAAGACGAACCGGTTGGTGGGCAGAGGACCAGAAACTGGCCATTTTGTGTACTATTAATTTTTTTTTGTTTTCTGCTGGACCAAGATTCCTGATTCTGCTATGTGTGTGTTTGCGTGCGCCCAGAAACGCCATATGGGTTTTGGCACACGATAATTGATGCCATACGTGGATGCACGAGGGCAGCTACCCTTCCTTCGGCCCAAAGGGAATGCACACACTGACATACTCGTGAAGAGTTCAACTTTCAACATTTCCCAAATTGCGGACACAATTCCCGCCCCGGCCTCGGCTGATAATGGATGGGTGTGGGCAATAATAAAAACATGTTATTTGGGGGAAAAAAAGGTGGAATGTACCGTAAACCGCGGCTGCCCCGCAGTCACATTCCATCCCTGTTCGTGTACTGCACCAGGGCGTTCCCGTACCGCTGAAGGGACTCCTTGCCTGCAAAACAAATCCTTCCGGCCACTCCCGTCAGCTCGAAGGGGGGCTCCCGCCATTGCCAGCACGGCATTCCCAGGTGGACAACATTTTTAAAATGATTTCCAACTCTTGCCTCGTTCTGGTATTTTTGTTTGCTTTTTCCGTCGATCCTCCACGCCTATTCCGGGGGGCTTCCAGTTGCTTGCTTCCCGTCGGAAGCGGCACCAATTCTTGGCCGTTCCAGCCACCCATCCATCCCTCGTCTCCGACTGGTAGCTAAGGCTGTTCTCTCGGCAGTTTCCATGCCGGTTTTGCGGACGCGGTTGCATGATCATTTCTCTTTTTTCTCGACGCAATCGTGCTGCGCCGGTGCTGGTGGGTTTTCTTTCTTTTTCGAGCGGCGTTTTTCGGGACCCAAGCGACGCGCCTCTCTCCACTGGCCAGTGTGGAGTGATCGATAGGGGGAGTGGAGGGGAGGGGGAGGGACAAGCCTTTTTTTCGCGATCGTCTTTAGCCCGAAATCGTCAGCCACCGAGCAGAAAACCGGTCGCGGAACCCGCGATGCGGTGGAATAAGCCTGCGAGATTTGGAAGTCAAGCCTCTCCCGGGGGAGGAGGGTCTGTATTTTTGGGGTTTTTTTTTTACTGGTGGAAAAAGATCGTCATCGTTGTTTTTTTCCTTGCTATTTGTCTGTTCTCTTCGGTTGACTACAGACTTTGTTGGTTCGAGCGGTGTTCGAGTTCGGGGAAAGCAACCCATTGGATGGGCTCGGGGATTCGAAAGAATTTCGAAAAGGGTGTGCAAATGTGCAGGATTTTTGGAAGAAATTTCGCGACTGACTGAGGATGATGATCCCGAGATTGGCTCATATTTAGCGCCTGCTGTTGAACATAACGCATACTCTGTAAACAACAGGGGGAATCACCAAAGATCACCATCGGCATTTTTTGTTGTTGCGCGTGTCGGAAGAGTTATCTTGTGGATCGCAAAGTGCGTCCTCCGCAACGCCGACTAAACAAACTGCACTCACGAATTCCACCTTTTTTTTGCATGGCGGTGCACATTGTCTCCGATCGGATCAAACTTCCAACCCCCCCGGAGGAGCTGCGGACCAGCACCAACCTGCGTGCACTAACAGTTGTCGGAATGCTTTCGTCAGCACCAACGTACGCCCACGTGGACACGGCTCGAGTACACGGGCCCGAATCGAGTAACAACCGGTCGTGGCGTTGAGCCGATCCTGCCCCTCCTGCCGCTGTTGTCGTTGTTATTGTTGCTGCTACGTTGTACTTAGCGCTGGCAGATATGCGTTTGGCAAGCAAGCAATGGCAACCGGGCGCGACATTAGATCGATCGCATTCCGCGGTTGTCGCGGTCTGCGTGCCGCGATCGGGTGCGAACGAATCCCGTGTGATTTTGCCGTCGTTAAGGTTTACTACAGGGGCACACGTCCACACATTAACACAGATACACACACACACATACACCTCCTGTGTGATCAGAAGAGTAACTTCAGTATCATTTGATCGGTATCATATTATTTTGCTCCTTACTCTTATCGCCAGATAATTTGCACGTACGCACCTAGTGTCGACACTACCAGTACACGCCTCTACTGATCAATGGATCCACTAACCACAAAAACACATCAGCACTCATTTGCGATGCATTTGAAACAGGTGGAACTCTCTGGTAATAGCGAAGGCAGACTTAAATTACATTCAATAATCAACCATCAACTCCGAGTGAAACCTCGGGAACCTTCAAGCCAGCAACTTAACTTGTTTATTGACTTGGTTTGGAAAACAATTTGTCTTCTTTACACTTGCTTTTTTCTCATCATCATTTTTTGTAACTTTGATTTAAGGTTTTATTCTTTCTCCATCACTTTTGCACCTCTGAAATACACTGGCGTATTTTCGTGACGTTTCTTATCACATCCCAGTTCACAACCAATTCCCCCAGTCAGCATGTAACGCTTCAGTGCTGGGGCGTAACGCACTCATTCGCCCGACTAACACCCGTACACTACCAGTATGGCTTCAATTAGAAGCGAAAATCACATTCGCAGATCCTTTCTCTATAAGAGAGCTGCTGTTCTTCGTTGCCTGTTGAACACTGGTTTCGGATAAAACGATGATGAACTACCAAAGCTCTCTGTGAGTGACTCTGTAGTACACCTCTTAGGTTAGGAAGTAGTATTTTTGGATGGTTCTCGTTGGAATCAACAAAAAACGAAGAGTGTACCACTCGCCACAGCAAGAGTATCCTCCCAAAACCGAACCGAGCGGACGAAAAGTACCTCCGTTTCGACCGAGCGCTAAAATGAAACTGAAAGCGAACGATATTCAGCGGGAATGTTGTTCTGTTGTTTTGTGGCGTCCCCACTTCGCCACCCGCAGACTCCCGCTCCACAGCCGTTGCGCTGTAGGCTTCTCGCGGTCTCTCTCTCTTTCTCTCTGCCCCCGGACACGGTATTCGAAGCCGCCACCGCTGCTTCCCTCACACTACTCCGCTGGGCTTTTGGTTGGAGCCTTCGCCTCTTGTAAGTTACCTTCGGCCCCACCACGGAGGTAACCGTTGGAGCTTCGGTTGGAGCCTTCCACACCGCGGGGTTGGTTGGTATTCATTCGTTCAGCGTCGTGTGTTCATTCTCTGTACCGGTTCGTGCCTGGTGCGTCCACACTCTCCGTGTAGTCTCACGCACCAGCATCTTGGTCGCCAAATTTTTGGAGCGGTCCGCAGTTTTAAAATAAAATTTCCACCACTTGCACAAACGAACCGGGAACCTAGATGTCACGGAAAGGTCCGAGCAAGAGGGCATTTCTTTGCCAAAAGGATTTATTTTTAACCTTCACGGCTTTGTATGTCTGCTTTTAATAGCCATTTAGTGCGTCATTTGTATGCCACTTTCACGTACCGATGGGCTTTTCTGGGATGGTTACGTTGGGACTTTACTCCTGCAAGCTGGGGTCTAGAGTTAGGACCGGTCTTTTTTTGCGGTTATCGGAGAAATTTACGAATTTGCGTAAAACACTAGTTTAGCACACGTGTATTTTTTTTTGCCTTCTCGTGTTATCCATTTGTTTTATGTTGTTCACCGTCCCGACGTCGGGCTGAGAGTACCGCTAAAGTCCCCCCTCCCCAATGAATATGTCGTCAATTATTACATCATTAACGAGCCCGAAGAGGTAATTTAAAAGCATTTGCTTAGTTTATCTACAAATTGATCGCTCGTTAACACCAAAACGGCTCCGCCAGGCCCGGGGCGAGTTATTTCGCCCCATGTTGTTGTTCGATGGACATGTTAAGTCTTACGTTGGTACGATTTCCATTTCCATCCGGAAACACCGATAACGTCGTGTTACCAAAAGTGCCCGCCCGATGATGCAAGTGCTGTTGACAGAAGATAAAAAAAAACATTTCAAGTATATCCAATTACTCATCACTTCCTTGGTGCGCTGTTTATTAGGTGCGTTTTGGGGCGGAAAAAAAACTTGCCCCCGAACCTTCATTTTGCGAAACACGGTGCGGTGTTTCCCCTTTTTGTTTTTGTTCTCCAAAGTTCCTCTCGAAAGACACTCCCCGGAGTGTATCTGTAAACACGCCGTCGTTGCTTACGATCGTGACATTTAACGGCGTCCTTTGGCTTCGATGGCTTGACTACCGGGCACGCTTGGTTCCTTGCCTGACCGGTCTTCACCCTTTTTTTAGAAACGAGCGATGTTACTTTCGGGCGGGTAATTAAGCGGCAAAAACCTTCCTTCCCCTGCTGAATCCACCCTTTTTCGCTGCTCGGGCCGAGTATCTGCAGACAGGTGTTGGCCGATCGGTAAAAACCGCTCCAGATATGCTTACCAACCCTCGAACCGGTTCATCGCTCGAGAATCACACCGTTCGCCCTACGCTCCCTGGTCATAAGTCCTCCGAATTATGCTAATGCGGTGGCGCTGTGTTCAAATATCTTCGCCGATCGAAATAGAGACGCTGCGGGAGATTGTTTCGTATGCTTGCATCAAGATCAAGACCGTTTGGAGCACCGTTCCACCTGCCCTCCTGCGAGGGGCGTTCAAAGGCGAACGATTTAATTACTCAACAACCTCTCCATTACCTTACCCACGATATCCCATGAGGTTCATCCTTGCATTGCCTTTGCCCTCGCAACATCACCATATGATGAGGCTATCTTTTTCCGCGGTCGCGATCATCGGTTTGATTTCAGTTTGCGCCCGCGAATTCCACCTCGCAGCGATATGGTGCTTCGATGCGAAAGGGCATCTTATGGAGGGCAGTTGTGCATAGCAGCATAGCAATCTCGAGGCTCTCCCCGTCAATGCTAGCTATCTCTCTCTCTCTCTCTTCCTTCGCTATTGATGATCGAGAGATCGTTTAATTGATTCACATCGCACGTGCAATTAGTGTGATCATTGGGGGTAAATGGGTATGATTTATGAACACATTACACACCGGATCGGGTTGGTTTTGTAGGATTATAGAAAGCGGTACTTGAGCTCTAGGACGTGGGAATACATGTTTTGTGGCATTCATCAATTAATCTTTTGTGATGATTATGATTTCATCAGTTCAGCTTTTACTTTGTTGTTTGTGTATGTTAAATAATTTTCAACTAAACCTCTGCGTTTGTATGCATTTGCGAAGTCGTCGGCGCATGTAGCAAATTTTACGAATTCGGATCAGAACCGCAACGTAATTGTCACATTTCCGTATGTCGTTTGCTTTCTTTGGAGACACATCTAGATGAGTTATCGTACCCTAGCCCATCTCTACTGATTACTAACGACTACCGTTTAACATCCGTGGCCCACACGTAAAATATGTCAAACAATGGCCGGTAACAGCACGATGATAATAAACACAATGGGCGGGCAGTACTGATAAGTTGTACGATTAGTCGTCGATTACTAGCAGCCGGAACTTACTAAGCGAACCGGTAATTGACGAAACAAAACACGGGCGCTAAGTTTGGCCAATTAGTGAGCGTAGTTACTATATGAAAAGCAAATCCCATAACAATTTTATGGGAATGCTTTATAAATCGTTCAACCCTTATGTACAACGTTTGGCTGGAAGTTAATGGAAATCATTTGAAAAATGAATACAGTGGGGAGTTGTTTCCTCGGATGCAGGGAAGATTTTTCGCATTTCATCCACCAAGCCCGGACTGGTTGCACTTGTATGTAAATTTAGAAAAAAGCACTAGCACAACCTGCTACTCGCAACTGACTAATTACTTCACAGCACAACAAAACCTCTCGCCGACCAAGCGAAGCGTTAGTTTGCCGACTCGGGCGCATTTGCGTAGCGTAGTTTGTTCATTATTGAAGTAGAACGTGGTCATTTGTCTTGCTTCGACGGCGCTAATCGTTTGTTCAATCGGGTTTGTCACGATAAGGATGAGTAGGTACCGTTTTTTTCTTTGATACGAGCGAACATCCCGTCATCTCCAAGTGTTTCACTGGAGAGCTGGCCCTAGACGACGAACCTCACCGGCCGGGGGCAATGGAGGCGCACGGTAGCGTGATGTATGTTCTTTTTAGTAGAAACCTTTTTTTAGTTGTTTTTTGTTTCTAACATACTTATCTCTTATGTAACTGCTCTCGTGAAGGGCTCCCGATGGGTGGCCTCCGAGAAAAGCCTGTGCTCTATTCTAAAGAGCTAGAACTAATGGGTCGAGCAAATCCTCCCGTTACCCACCGCACCACCCATCCGAAGGTGCAATAAAATTTTATGACATAAAAAGGTACTTACACAGAGCCAGTTTCCTCACCTTGCCCGCGCAATGCCGGTTTCCAGCCCGGAGCCCGGACTTGGGTTCGTCGCTTGTTTACGTGAGTGAGTCTTTCGATAGTAGCGTTTAAAAGCGCGGTAGCTGGGTCGTTAAAATCACAGTTCACAACAGATTCACAGTATTCCACTTCATCGTACATATACACACACACACACACACGCACGTATCCAGAAATGATCCGAGCAGTACGATAAAATGAAACGAATAAAATCACTTAACGTTAATTGTTCCAAACTTTTCCGCTTGAAATTAAAAAAAATAACCTGTATGTCCGGTCGGGACAACGATCGATCATAAACTGACTGGCTCGGTTCGGTGATCCGTGCCCGGGTCCCTGTGTAACGTGCCGGACGGTTCCGGGTGGATTCCGGTCGTGGAGTTCGACAAGCAAATGAAAAGCAAAAAAAAGGGCCTCGAGAGATATACTGAAAACCTTTTACTAGCTAGGGCCCCACCCCCTCCGCCGAGAAGTGACAGAACGGGGATCGGCCGGTATGTAACGTGTGTGACGGTTTTCGGCCCAGAAACGAAGCCGGGCCAACAAACGTCAACAGTTAGCGTCGGCGAAAAATCAGACATCCGCCCAGAGCGGGAGGAAGAGAGCCGCAGAGGTCCTAAAGCAAACGAAACCGAGCTAAATATAAGTGTGTGCACAAAGAGGTAGCAAATTACCTGGGTGTGCAGCCAGACCAGAGAGGGATGTGCAAGGCCCACACGGTGGGTTGTCATTCTTTTCTCGCTGGAAAAAACGCTGACAAAGCGTCACAGCGTGACTCAAAGAAGCTGTTTGTTTTTCTCTTTTCCCCCCTCGAGCGAACAAACTGATAACAAATTTAACATTGAAAAACCACCTACATACACTGGGCGATTGTCAATCCCTGAAGGAATGTTGCGCAATTGCCCCACAACGGTTTGAACCGAGAGGGTGCGGAAAACTATTTTTAATGTCGTAGGTGGGTGGCGGAAATAGTTGATAACGTTGGCGAGGCGTTTATCTCCTTCACCTTAAAGGAAGTGGCGCAATTGGGATAGTTCGTCTAACCAAACGCTCAGGCTATGAGTCAATATATCTCGATACCTCTTGAACACTCCCTGTGGAAAAGGCTTCGAGCGGGGATTTGTACTATGTGTGGATAAGTTATCTTCAAGGTAACCCATTGCCCTTCGATGCCGAACGTCGACCGGAGGGACCGGTGCTAACTGGATCCTTGGGGCTTGTGGCGTAAATAGGTGTATGTCTTGCGTAATATTGAGCCGTCCGTTTAGGGAAAGGCAATAAAACGTTGATGGTTCGGAACCGTGAAGTACACGGTTTCGGTTATGGACATCGTTTGTCGATAAATTGTAAAAGTATCAGGAAGTATATTTGTCGAGAGAAAAATATCAAAGAGGTTCCTTTTTGCGAAAGAAAATTTAAAAACTTTTCGTCTCAATACCAGTCAGTCGTGTGTTGGAAAAGGGAAACAATTACAAGGCACCACCCTTGCAAGCAAAGATCGAGTAAGATCGAGTAAGATCGAGTGTCCTTAAGAGTGAATTTCTCCGTCAGTTCGGCGGGTATCACGTGGTGTGGTACCTGTCCGTCAATAACTCCGCGCTGCTGTCGATCAGCTTCACGGTCGGCCACGGTCAACACACGTTGTAGCTCCAAAAATGAAATAAAAGCGCGAATGAGGTTAAAGGGGCTAAGGGTTACCGAAAGGGAACAGCAGCGCCGTAAGTATGATGGATGGTGTTTTTGGGGCGGGTTTTGGATTATTCGAGTCAAGTGCTCTCCGAGTCTCAAGAGTTAGCGGATCGCGTTGACGTCACCTTTAGCGTCCGGCGGTTGCGTGCGCGAGAGTTCCGAAGGAATAAATAAACCTAAGCCCCGGAGGCTAGCGGGCGAAGGTAGCTGAAGTAATTAGCCAGCAGTACACGGTAGGATCATTAACCAAACAAAAAATAGAATGCAAAAATCAGGGAAGGAAGGCTTCACGGATGGCATTTATATTTTTTGGGACAAAATTAGTGATTCCCCCGTGCGCGCGCGCTCACGCTCGTGTTCCGATGGTTTTGCTCGCGTGCAACTTGTGTGTGTGTGTGACCAGGTGTCCTTGGACGACTAATGAGAATACCGTGCGTCTCTGTGTGTCTGTATTTCTGTGTCTGCCTAGAGGAAGATAGAATCGATCCGAGATGAATTAAACATCGACGAATAAAAAAAAACATACGAAGAATATAGTCCCATTAACTACCTCTAGATCCAGATCCAATCGGTTCTGCCTCGCGAGGGCAACCGCAAACAAAAGAACAGCATAAACAAAAACAAAATTTTACACCCAAAAAAAAAACCCTCCGAATTCTTTCTGCAGCTAATGATCCTTTTGGCTATGCCGGAGACACGCCGTTTTTCGAATCGATCGGTCGCGGTTTTGTGTGTTTCCTTCGTTGCTTCCCCCAGTTCGAATAAACCCTACTCGGGTTGGGCGAAATTTGGTTTCGAGGCGGTCGCGCTCGCGCACGTCGGTTTTCGCCGGCCGGCCGGAGAAATCGTTTCTCAAAGTTTCCAAACGTTATGTTTCCATCAAATCAAATCGTAATCGAAACCGGCTTACACACGCGGACAATGCAGAAGGTGGTGTGCTTCCCTCGTGGACGGAGACTATCTTCTTACCACTAGGGTGTGTGATCTCCCCTTTTTTTCCTGTAAGCGATGGCAAATGGAGAACATATTTTGGCTACCGAATTGAGCCTTTTCTTTGGTGTTTAGTCCTGCAAATCATGATTTTTTTACGTACCGACACATGAAACCCGTATAAAGACGAACCAAAAGCCGAGCGATCGAGCATTCCTTCCTTTTCTATATGTTTTTTGAAGCAAAACCTTGCAGATCGTAATCAAATACGCTGCAAGCAAGATGTTGTGCACCTTAAATTGTGTTTTCTTTGTGATTTTCCGCACGTTCTAAGTCCTGACAGTTAGCTCGATCGGTAGCTCGTGCCCCCGTGGTTTGGATTTGGTCAACGGTAGAATGCACCTTTTTTTCGTTTCTGCCCTGATTGCATCCAAAGCCCGAGGGACCAGCAACAGATTGTTCGCGAGCCATGCGTGTATGCTAATGCGGTTCGCTAATGTATGATTATGTTGTTTCCCTTTCGGGCATTTAAGGTGTTTGGTGTGCTTTCGTTTTGCGTTTTTTTTTTTTGTTACCGTTCGCTTGGCTGCCGGGCTTTGGCACTTATGTTTTGTTTTTGGTTTTCTTCATCGTATCCTCAGAAATCATTAAATTTGCATTAAAATGATAGTGGACCAACAAGCCGGGCACAAGAACCGGACAACATTAAAATCTTCTCCACCCGATCGCAGGTTCTTTTCCCGGTCTCCCTGCCTCCCTCCCTCCCTCCCTGCTGTCAAACTTGACAGGTTGTGGTGAAAAATGTGGGCTTAAAATGGATTTTTGGGCAGCTCCCCCTTTGTTTTTCGCCATTTCGCTTTATCGCGTGCCATCCACGGCCAGGGGCAGCATTCTTCACCGTTCGTCGTCGTCGTCGTCGCCACCGTTGGTTCTGGTTCGCCCGGCGTTCTACGCTTCGGAGATCTCGTCCTGCAACTTTCCACCAGGTTTGTCGGCCGAGCGGAAGAAAACAGAACGGAAAGCTAACCCCGCCGTCGGGAAAGAAGAACAAATTAACCGAAGTATTGTGGACGGACGAGGCTGCTGGGGCAAAAGGATTGAGCGCGTGGAATTCGGTATTCGCGGGGAACCAGAAATCGAATCGAAAGCAAAACAAAAACACAAAACCAAAATTTCATCCATTCCGGATTTCATTTCTGGTTCTCTGGTGCTGATGGGTGTCGTGCTGAGGGGAAGGGATTGGGGTTGGAGGATGCAGGCAGTAGTCCTTTTTTACCATCCCCTGCCTACCCCGCCCGGGCCTGCTAATAAACGACATTCCGGGAATCTCCTGCTTACCAATTCGCGCCTCAGCGCGTTTATTGTCGTCTTCGTGTCCGTGGTGGAGATTCAAAACGAAAGACAAAAACGTAAAGTCCTGTCCGGGGCCGAGCTCCTCCCCGAGCGAGCAAAGACGGGTTTTCGGTCCACCTGGCCACATCTGGTGTCGCCGAAGCCAGCGAAAGAAGGAAGGTGCACACCGAGATCAACCCAAACACACGGCCATCATCGAGCAAGACGATTCTTTTGGGTTCATTTGTTCGTTTTTCCCTTTCGCCAAAAGCTACGCCCAAACGCGGATTGTTTGTTTCATATTTATGAGTCGTCCCCACGTCCCAGCAAAAGGAGGTAGTATCTTCACCGACCAGCACAGTGACATAAATATCCAACCATCCCGTCGTCACCACCATGGGCTGGGCGGCTTCGGGTGGGGAACAGAAGCCTTCAGCTCATCCCCCATAAAGAACAAAGCAATCGCGAAGACAGGATCTTTCTTTTTAAACTGCCATCATCTGTTTGTTGTTGTGGATCATTTTGCGGTGTTTGGGTTTCAGATTACCACGTCGTACAATTTTGCATGATAGCCATCTCTGATTTCAAGGGGTTTATTCAGTTCATTTTTTTTAATCTCTAGCAATCGATATTCTAGGTTTTTACTAAAGAAGAAATAACAACCCTATATTTGCTGCATTTCAGTTTTTTTGGAGAACCTTTAGTCAAAAATATGGATAATTTCCGCATGATCTTGACCCCGTGTTTGTGGCATTTTGTCGAGCGTGGTGGTGAACTCCAGACTACACCGAAAAATCCACCTACAGTCGCGGCCGGTCACGAGTCCTCCGTGGCCAAATAAAATAAAATAAATTAAAATATACTCACTTAGTATGCGAAGCGTTATGCAGCGTCTGCAAATGCTTGTCCACTATATCGCTCGTGTATGTGTGTGTGTGTGTTTGTATTTGGGTATCACGGCTTTTGTTTTGGTTTGGGGCTTTTGAGGGTCAGTCTGCGTTATCAGCGATCTTGAAGAGTCCAACAACCGTAAAGCAAGGAGCTTTCGTTTTGATTTGGTGGAAAAAAAACATGAAGAACAAAAAAATACAGTTAACACAAAAAATTGTTAGCAAAACCTGCAAGCAGATAGGGACGAGTTTAGCTCGTTAGAATAGATAAAAGAACGTTTTAAGACCCAACCTTGCTTTGATATTTGTGTGTGTGTTAAAACTGCACGAAAAATGACATCATTTTCGCGTACAGGAGTCCAAAAATAGGAGCATGACCGAAAAGTTGCTCGTAAAGAATTTTATGTCGGCCCGCAAACATTCCAGCCGTGGTGTACGCCCGATCGGTATCGGGTGTCGTGGTTGTTTACCTGGGAAGCGTGACTCACCTTCCCGAAATTAATGGCGACAGCCAAAAACCAGGCAAAGGAATCTTCCCGCACTTAGTAGACTGTTTCATGAATTTTTGTTTGTGTTTTAAAAGTCGCGTACCAGCGTGTCGGCAAAGCGCTTAAGATGATCGTATCGTTTTCAGAGTGCAGACGAATTCGTTTTTACCGATGCCACATTGATGCACGTCGCATCCGTGCGTGCCATTGCACCAAAAGTGCAGCTAAATGGCAGATATACTATATGCAACCGTCGTGCGAGCGAAGGTGCGAATTGTTTTGTCACACACGGACCATTTCGGGGGCACATTAAGGTCGGCCAATTTGGCGGCCAACAGCAGCAGCCAGCCAACCGTTTGTGTGGGAGTGTGCATTCGGCGAGTGCAATCGCAAATGCAGTGCACGGACATTCTTTCTTGTTTGTCTCCTCGATTCCCCTTTCTACTCCATGCCACACCACCAAGTGGTGCTCTAAGGCACAAGTTTTCATCCACTAGCACCGGGCGAACCACCGGTTGCTCCCCTTTCCGCAAAGTTGTTGACATCGGCGCATCGTCAACCATCTTCCAAGTGATGAGAACCACGCGGCATTGATTCAATGCAAATCGACCGCAGAGCGTTCCAGAGGCAATCAAAAAATATCCAACTCGCCGGGACGTCTCGGTTTTACGACGGCACGTTCGGAGACGGAGCTGTGTGCGGTGTGCTGGTTTTTCGGACATAAACACAATATTACCACACGCCGTGGTGCCGAAGGTGATCTACTCGTCTCGATCGTTCGTACCGGAGTCAACGAACGGTTTCGATGCCATTTCCGGCTGCGAGTTTTGTCAAAATTGGCTCGTCCCGATGCGCGGGACGATCTATCGGAGCCAATTAGTGGCTGGGAAAACGGTGTTCGGTGATGGCGATTGACATTTTTATTCTGACCGCAAGATGCAACATTGAGGAACGTATTATATGACCGGGGGTTTTGTGCCAAAAATGTTTCTCCAGTCAATACCCACGAAAATGCAACAAGATTGTAAAACATTGAAAAGAGAATGAGAAAGTGGTTTCAGTTTTTCAAAGTGCACTTTTTATATAATTTTTTTTATTTTTATTCAGAAAACATTGCTTGGTTTTCATGTGTTTGTATACAATCAATATAAAACAGACAATCAAACAGCTTCAGGAACAAGATGACTTGTAATGTGATGTGGAAATAAAGTAACTCCTTATTGCTCGTACATTTTTCTATTCAACACTCACCCGTTTCATCAAATGGGTATAACACAATTTTTCTGTAAAATCAATGTTCACCGCCTTTCATGCAGCGTAATTTCCAACCATCATCCAACTTGTTCTGTAAAACCTCGGCAAGGCAAAGACTAAGTTCTTGGTATACCTTGGTTCACGTCCCATTTCAACTTAGAGTCACTTGATAAATAAAAGCATGATTCATGACGGGACTTTGAAAGTGAGAAATACATGTATATCAGTTAAAGAATCAAAACATATAATCTACAACTCAATAGTGGACCAGATGAAAATTTCATCGCAAGTATATCTTTCAAAATTATACAGAAGTATATACATCATTACTCTGCCAATGCTAGGACAACTATGACGCAAACGTGTTGTTTGAGCTCACTATAATTCGTGAATAATAGTACAACCTTGGACACGCGTCCAGTTCCAAGGGTCCTCGCTGGCCATAGCCACTTTATGGGCGGGTTTAATTTGTTTTTATGAGCAAGGCAAGGGTTTGTCCAAGTTCCGTCCGAACGGAAGGAAGTCGTTTAGTAGGTGTGCAGAGTGTTTAAACATTGCGTACAGGGTGAAACCCCCCGTTACCGTTGTTGGGTAGCTCAAGGGCTATGCTCCGCTCGTCGTATGGAGCGGCTTAGAAGTGAGTTGCTTGAGACGTTCCTTTGACCACCTTAACATTTGCTACTAAGTAGTGTCTGTGCGTTTGCCCTTCGCGAGGTGTTTAAATTCCTTTTCCTTAGGCCTGAGAGAGGTGTGAAACCGATGATCAATCATCATGGTCATGGGTAAACGGGAGAGGCGTTAGGAATGAGTCTTTCGTTTTCTATTCCCCCAATGCACTGAACAATATGTGCTAGAGGTGCGTCGACAACATTGTGTAACTCGAACGGTCGGCCGATCTGGGCGAATCGATAGCGTAATTCTGGCGAAAAGGCCTTCGGGTAGAACGTTAAGTGGGGCATCGGGGGAGAAGAAAGTCTATTAGCATATTTGAATAATTGCTGGTGGTGAGAAAAACAAATCTCTTGGAAACGCCTTGCCATGTTCGTGATGTATTACCTTGATGGCACAGTGAAACTGGGACATCATTATAATGCACCGCAGTAATTTCAAGCCAAACGACCTTCAGGCAACAATAGCTCGCGTGTGATGCAATAGGTTCTAATTGGCCCGTATTTTCTCTATTTTAACCTACTCCCAACAGGTCCCGGCAAGCCGGCCATCTTTAGCGCCCAGACGGCTGGATCGGGTACCGTGCCGGAGCTGCCCCAGGATACGGACAACTTTAGCGAGATCGACCTGAACGCCACGAGCGAAACGCAGACGCCGTCGCGCTCGCAACCGATCGAGTACAATCCGCTGCAGGACTTGGAGGAGTCTGACGGAAGAGAGGCGTCCGGAGGACTGGACGGTACTGGCGATCCCGCGTCCAGCGCCGCTGCCACGTCCTACCTTCAGCAGACGTCCGTACTGACCGCCCAGTTCGCCGCTCAGCTGCCGAACGTCGCGTCAACGGTATTTTCGACCTTCAGCCGGGTCATCAAGGGCAACTCACCGGCACCGCCGACCGCTTCGAGCGAGCATCATCAGCATCAGCCGTCGTACGGTGGTGCGTACGATTCGCAGCACGAATTCCTTAATACACCCCACCATCCGTACGGTGGACCGGCACCTCCGTCCGCGGCATCTTTAATCAATACATCCGCATTCGGACCATCGTCTTCCTCGTTCGCCCATTCCGGTGCGGATCAGCAGCTGCAGGCCGAATCGCTACCGGCGGCCCCACCACCGACATTCTACAACCCGGAACAGGTACCATCGGCCGTAGCATCCACCGTACCGCCTCCTCCGTCGACAGGTGGAGGACTTGCGAACAGCTATCGGTTGGGTGGAAGCAAGAAGAAAACGTACGCGCACATACCCGGTTTGAGTACCACGGCGAGTCAGCCCGTGGGTGGATTTTTGCCACCAGTCACACCACAGAACGCGCCCGTAGTGCCGCATCCGTTTGCGCCACCATTGCCACCAGCTGACGCACCACAGGCAAACCAAGGGTCAGCGTTTTCGTTTCCAACGGACCATAACAACCTTTTTCCCGTTGCCCAACAACCGGGCTTTGGTCGAGAGGAACCACCACAACCATCGTCATCATCCGCTGATTCGAAGGGAAAGTCCTCGCTTTTCGGATATATTCCGACGAACATATTTGACAAACTTCCGAAACCTAGTTTTGGAAGTGACGTGAAGAAAGAAGAAGTACCTCAGTTCCCGCCCCAAGGAGCACCATCGATCGTTGATCAGTTTGCAGAACTAAACGTCACTTCGGGACCACCACTCGGAGTCACCACACCGTCGTTCACTACACCATTCGTAGGAGGTCCACCGCCTTTAGCGGTATCCCCGCCACAGTCGGCAAGTTCGCTGTTTACACCGAGCGTCCCAGAGCCGAGTGTTGCCGTAGAGCAGCCGGTGCAACCATTCGCCTCTAGTCCCGTTCAACAAGCATCGCAATCACCACCAACATTCTACTCGCCAGGGCAAATACCGACCGTTCCGAACGCGCCACCTACGGGCACTAGCGCATCCAAGGGTAACCCATACAGTGCGGCTAGGCGAGCACCGGGTGGTCGGTACAAGAATCCACTTGCACCGTTGCCAGCACCGACGGCTGGACCGGTTTTCCTACCGAATCAGTTACCTCCAACCGCGTCGCAAACGCAACAGCTAAAGGCAAATTCATCCGAACCCTTCGGAACCAGCGTTGCCCAGGAGCTTCCTACAGCTCCTCCGAGCATTTTTACGCCAGCGCAACAGCCACCGGTAACGATTTTTAATCCACTTGAATCGACGGTAGGCACTTCGATTCTACAACCGACTGGGAGTACCGAAAGTGCTCCGGTTGACAATCTCGTACCTGTCCAGCAGAACCCCCTTCCGTCACCGTTTGTACCAACGTTTGGTGGATCGTTTGCTCCAGCCGGATCGAATAACCAATCGTTTGCTCCTCCCCCTGTGTCGATCTTCAACCCGGCAGCTTCAGCTCAAAGCGATCAAGGTTCATCGAATGTGGATGTGAACGCATCGTTGGTTGCTGAAGGTGATCCGACTCCGATTTCGACCCAATCGAATCTACAGGAAACGGTTGCAGCTCCATCACAGAGTCAGCAAGTATCAGCTGCAGCTCCTGCACCGGCACCGGCTGATAATCCTTGGCAGGCGCAGTACAACTCGTTCAACATCCCGAGCAGCGCAGGTGCTTCCCAAGCCGCGCAACACAGCACAACCGCACCGGTGCGCGTAGATTTCCCACAATCGAACGCGTCTACGAACGGTAGCGGTGGTTTCACGCAGTTCCTCGATACGGACGCACCATCCGGTGGCTCCAAACCTATCGTCGATAGTCGATCACGGTCGAGCGAGAACGTACTCTCGCCTCCACCCAGACCCAACTCGAACTTGAGTGAACCGTCCACCATTTTTCCCGGGTTTGTTCCACCGGCGGATATTTTCCGATCCCATACGGACTCATCGACGACCGGGGGTGTGACGGACGTGTTCCAGCAGCTCGTAGCCACCCAGCATCACCCTCCCCAGGGACAAGAAGCTCAGAGTGTACCTAGCGCACAGGACAGTAACGGAAACCGGAATCCGGCCGACTTTTTCACCGGCACCGGTTTGTCGCTAGCCCCTAGCCTTACGGGGACACAGCTGGAGGAGTCACAAAAGAACGCGAATTTATTTTTACCGTCCACCCAGCAGCAAGTCGCGTCGCACAAAACACCGGAACCAGCGCCAGCTATAAATCCAACCGATTTCTTCAACAGCAACACCGTCGTTACCGAAAGCACCATCAAAACGGGGCAGAACGTTTCTTCTGTGCCGCTTTTTAGCTTTTTCGGTGGCCCGCCCGCCGAGACGGGAACTGCTGCTCCAGCCAGCCAGTCGACCCAGGAACCGAAGAACCACGTGAACGAGGTAAAGGAAGAGACCGACACGGGTATTCAACCGCCCGGAGCACCATCTACCATATCGAACGTTAGTAGTTTTAGTAACGTAAACGATCGGTTTTCGGAGTACGACGGTGAAGGTGGTGAGTTAGACCCACCGGCAACCCCGGTGCCGATCTTTAGTAGCGACAATCTGTTCAACTTCAAAGCGTCCGCCTATCAGGACGGTGGATTTTACTCGCTTAACGCCGGACAGCACGGGCTCGACGCGAACGACGGTAACAGCAGCATGGCGGCGATGGCCACGACGAGTGTCGGTGCACCGGATACGACCAACACCACGGCCGGCGGAACGTCGATAGCTGAATCGGGCAGCACCAATATCGCCTACCGGCCGACGTACAATCACTGGTTCTACCGACGGGAAATTGAGGGAAAGGTAATGTGGTCGCCGTTTACGATGGCAGATTCGATGGCACTGGAAGATGGCTGGGTGCTCGCCAATGCTACCCCGC
The DNA here is from genome assembly GCF_943734765.1 of Anopheles ziemanni. Taxonomy (NCBI): domain Eukaryota; kingdom Metazoa; phylum Arthropoda; class Insecta; order Diptera; family Culicidae; genus Anopheles; species Anopheles ziemanni. The sequence goes on along the minus strand of NC_080706.1, from coordinate 33,942,492 downwards.
AGGTGGAAGTGGGAGAAGGAGAAGACCGTGACCCACCGGCACCGGTGATCGTGCACACCGACGGTGGCCGGTATGATGTGTCGATTCGGGAGCGCTTGCGGACGCCGGTCTATTGGAACGGTCCGTCGAATGAGGTGCGTCGATGCTCGTGGTTCTACAAGAACGTCGACTCACGGTTCGTGCCTTACGAGGAGGATGTTGCCGACATGCTGGAGCGTGAGTACAAGGAGGCTTCCACTTCCGGCGAGTGGCATCGGCGTGTGACCATCCCGAACGGGGAGACGGTTGTGTTTCACGGACCCTCGGTGATCGTACACTTCCTGCAGACACAGAACCCGGACACGTGGGGTAGTGGCAGCTCACCCGTACCATCGACGACCAATCGGCCGCGGGTGGTAAAACGCGGCATCGATGAATTCAACATCGACGACGACGAGCCGGAAAAGATAGATCACCTACTGTTCATGGTGCACGGTATTGGCGAGGCGTGCGATCTTCGCTTCCGGCGCGTGGAGGAAGTGGTCGACGAGTTCCGTAGCATCTCGGCCCAGCTCGTACAGAGCCACTACCGATCGTCGTTTGACCGGGGAGACGTTGGACGCGTCGAGATTCTACCAATCTCCTGGCACGACGATCTACACTCGCTCGAATCTGGTGTGGATGAGAAACTAAAGTCGATCACGCTCGATTCAATCCCGAAGCTACGCCACTTTACCAACGACACGCTGCTGGATGTCCTCTTCTACACCAGTCCCATGTTCTGCCAGAGCATCATCGATTCCGTGGGGAACTCGCTCAATCGCCTCTACACACTATTCTGCCAGCGTAACCCAACCTTTGATGGACGCGTGTCGCTGGCGGGCCATTCGCTCGGCTCCCTCATCCTGTTCGATTTGCTGTGCCATCAGAAGAAGGCAGAACCAAAACCCTCCACCGAGCCGGAGAATTCGGTAAGTAGCGCGCGGGAAACCCATGCAAAGGCAGAACTAATTCATTTGTTTATTTGTGTTTATTTTAGGAAAATCCAGATGGAGATTCGGTATCTCCACTACCGCATCATCACGCCCACGTGCACCATCGGCCACTGGTGCGCAAGTGCTCGCAGCAGATCAACTACGAGGTTGGTCCGGCCGGCACCGGGCAACCATACATCACCTACCCGCAGCTACTGTTCGAGCCGAAGATGTTCTTCGCTCTCGGTTCACCGATCGGCATGTTTGTCACCATCCGGGGCATCGATGCGCTCGGGCTCGACTTCAAGTTGCCAACGTGCGATGGGTTCTTTAACATCTTCCACCCGTACGATCCGGTCGCGTACCGCATCGAGGCACTGATCAACCCGGAGCTGAGCGGCCTCCGGCCCGTGCTCATTCCGCATCACAAGGGACGGAAGCGGATGCATCTGGAGCTGAAGGAGACAATGGTGCGTGTCAGCAACGATCTGAAGCAGCGCGTTTCGGACGTGTTCCGCAATACACTCGGCACGGTGTGGGCGCTGACGACCATGAGCTCCCGGCCGGATCCGAAGGCGATACAGAAGGAGGTCGACAAGGTGTTGGAGGATCAGCTGAAGTTCGAAACGGGCTCGGATGTGGCGGGCACCAGCGATGTGGACAGTGGCGAGACAAGTTTACCCCTCGGACGATTGAATCAGACGCGGCGTGTCGACTACGTCCTGCAGGAGGCACCGTTCGAGTTTATCAACGAGTATCTTTTTGCCTTAACTAGTCACGTGTGTTACTGGTGAGGACGAAGCGAACGAAAATGGGCTAAGTTAAACGCAAGGTAACGGGTATCCTTTTTGCTTTCCAGGGACTCGGAGGATACGATGCTCTTCGTGATGAAGGAGATCTACAGTAGTCTCGGTGTGCAGACGGACCATCAGGTGCCACAGCAATCGATGACAATCGAGCGACCGCTTGCCGGCACCAGCCCGGTTGCCTCGAGCTGTTCCATTAATAGCAACTTTAATCTCTTCCCACAAGCCAACAATCGATAGTGCGGAATCGCCTAGTGCCCCGGTGTTTGTCAGGAAGGAGCGGTTTTTATTCTGTTTTTGGTCGTGTACTATTAACGCCTACTTCTACTGGCTGCCTGCCGATCTTACTGAGTTTTAAATAGTTTCTAGGCGCTAAGTTTGAAGTTACGTGACGCAGTGTTGATCCGTGTTTGTTTAGTTAGTTGTGCTCCGCTTTGATGTGCCTGGTTTCTTAAACGAATCTAGTTTCCATTACACTACACGTCCTTAGTACCGGGCATGACACATGCCCTGTTATCAGTTTTGAGATGTATAATACAAGTTTAAAAAAATATATTTACAAACCAACGCACATTAAAGTACACGATCGCATGCGGTATATAAGAAAGAAAGGCTTGTTTGTGAGTAAATATAAACAGCTTACAATTTGACACCTTAGAAGTTAGAATAAGATAACAAGCTTTAGCGAAACCAATAAAATTGATTTAGTTAATCTGTAGTTAAACTTCTCAATATTATCCACCAGGCGATTGAAAGAATGATTTTGTCGCGGGAAAACACGAAGAAGGAATAGGCCAATTTGTCAAATTTGAGTCAATTTATTCTCTACAAACTGGACAACAACCGCCCGGTCCGCTTGGTACAAACATCATTGTTATCTCATTACATGAAATGATGAAGGCCACATACACACAAACGGGGTGACAAGGTTGATAGGCGAGATGATCGCTCTAGTGAACATCCGCAAAGCGTGTTTCAGCTTGCATTAAATTTTCAATTGTGCCGACTTTGTAACAACCTTGTCCCCGTAAAGCGCCACTATCGGATCGACCTCCTCCTTGACAAACTCCAACACTTGGTCCGCGGCCCGTCCGGTGAACGTTTTCGGGTCGAGGATGCTGTCGAGCTGCCCCAAGATGGGTGCAAAGTATGCGTCCGCCTTGATGCGATCGACCAGGTCGTTGTCCCGACCGTGCTGCTTGACCTGGGCACCCGCTTCGTGAGACAGGACGCGAATCTTCTCGTGGCACACTTGGCGATCGCCACCCGCCTTCACCATCGCCATGATGACGTTCTCGGTGGACATGAAAGGCAACTCCTGGGCAATGTTTCGCTCGATCACCTTCGGGTAGACGACCAAACCTTGCGAGATATTCAGCAGCGTCAGCAGGCACGCATCCGCCGACAGGAATGCCTCCGAAAGGGTCAACCGACGGTTGGCCGAATCGTCTAGCGTACGCTCGAGCCACTGGACGGCCAGTGTGTTGGCCGCGTTGGCTTGCAGCGTGATGAGGTGGCGGGCCAGTGCGCAGCAGCGTTCCGAGCGCATCGGATTCCGCTTGTACGGCATGGCGGAGCTACCGATCTGTGTCTGCTCGAACGGTTCCTCGAGCTCCTTGCGCGACGCTAGCAGGCGCAAATCGGAGCACATTTTATGCACCGTCGCACCGAGGCTGGCCAGTGCCGATACAATCTCGAGATCGACCTTGCGCGAGTACGTTTGCCCCGTGACGGCGTAGTAGCGCTCGAAACCGGCCAGTTTCGTGACGGTCGCGTCCAACTGGCGGACCTTATCACCATCGCCAGCGAACAACTGCAGGAAGGAAGCTTGCGTTCCGGTCGTTCCCTTGACGCCACGGAAACGCAAATTATCCCGACAAGCGCGGAGCGCTCGTTCGTCCATCAGTAAGTCCTGGACCCATAGCGAACAGCGTTTGCCAACCGTGGTTAGCTGAGCCGGCTGGAGGTGAGTGAAGCCGAGCGTGGGCAAATCGCGATGCTGCACAGCGAACTGGGACAGCTGCTTTATCACACCGACCAGCTTCGGGAGCAGCTGCTCGAGCGCCTCCTTCAGGATAAGCAAATCCGTGTTGTCGCCGACGAAGCACGAGGTCGCACCGAGGTGAATGATCGGGGCAGCGAGTGGACATTGCTTGGCAAACACGTGCACGTGTGCCATCACGTCGTGCCGGGTGAGGGCTTCCTCCTTTGCAGCCGCTTGGAAGTCGATGTCCTCGACGTGGCGCTCCATCTCCCGGATTTGCTCATCCGTAATGTCCAGCCCGAGTGACTAGTGGAACGGTAGGAAATCCGATGATACAATTACCGTGACAAGGACAACATAACGTAAGTACCTACCTTTTCGGCCTTTGCTAGAAGGATCCATAGTTTGCGCCAGGTGGAAAACTTGTGCTGATCACTGAACAGGTACTGCATTTCCTTGCTGGCATAGCGGGTGCTCAGCGGAGACCGGTATCCACGAAACTCTGCATTCAATTCGGCCATCCTCGTGTTTGGAGTGCTTGTGCTCTGTCGATGGGAAACAAACTGTTCATAAAACGAAAGGGATCTTCGGTAAGCAACCGTGTCGTTCGATTTACGTTGGGGCACTGTTGGTAACAAGATCGTCCTACTTGCAATCAATCTGATAATCCCACGAGGTTTCGGTTTTTTACACTGTTGTTTGTTGTTTACCACTCGTCACTGATAAGAGCCGATGGATGTGCGTTTTGATTCACCAATACAACATCTCTTCTTGACAGCTGGCAGTAGAGATGGGGCCTTCAACGTGCACCTAACTAGATCCATGGTGGAGCATCGAAGTAGCTAGTTCCGATTTGATTTAAATATTGTTGTAACGGAAAATTCACCATTTGTATTTTGGAAAACGATATGTGATTATGCACGGAGTTGGATTTTTTTTTTTCATACTCCTCAATATTTAAATCAGTTAATGTAAAACGCAAATTCGATTGATAAGTGATAATTTTACGTTGTCTATATCTGTTCCACGTGGTACTTCCTTTTACGATACCCCACGTGGTGCTAGCGCAAAGCCGGTTTTATGTGAAAATTAAATAATAGTCTTTAACTATTGTCCACATCGTAAAAACAAATAATGTTGCTTAAAATTTAAGGAAAAATTAAATTCTATCAACGTACAAAGAGTGGCTAAAACCTCCTAAAGGAGGTAAATGCTAAAACATTGTTCACATACGTATGCTTTTATGATACATATCGTTCCGACTTTTCGAAATGTTATAATTACTCAGCACAATAGTTTAAGAATAGCGTTACCTCCAACCAAGCATAACACCGTGCGTTAGGATAACGTTAATTTTTAATTTCGTTTACTTGTGAAACAAAATAGTTATTGTATGAATGTAATTTGAAGTTAGGTCACAGCCTCCAAAGTTCCTTACAACATGTGCCTGGTGTGATCTTGTACCGGTAGTACCCTCATGTTGCAAAAGGGTAACCTTAAACAAGGGCAGGATAAATTGTAGTCGATCTTGACCCTTGCCAAGGTAAAAAGGAAGTACCATCAGAATAAATGGATACGCCCAAAAGAAACATGATACGTTCTCCACAAGAAAATGGGTTTCATGGTTGACAGGCAGAATATCTTTGTTCGAAAAAACCCCCATTTACGGAATTGGAATGTGCAAGAGAAATTTCAGTGAAGGTTGCGCATAGTGCTGACCGTGCCCGTCGGCGGTTCCAGAACATTGGTGTCTCGACGATCGCACGAAGCGGTTGTAACGCACGAATAAATTGTAACCAATCGTAACCGATCACGGCCAACACTAAGTCAAGGTCGTGATATCGAATTGTGATCCTCTGCATAGTTGGATCCGACCCGCAAGAGGCGCATAATGTTATCGTTGGTTGCACATCGAGCGTCTTAAGGCATGCATGGAGGAGTTTCTTGCTGAAGCACCATATTTTTTATGCGTTCACTTCCGCACTGACACGATCGGAGCGACGGTACGTTGCTGCTGTGTGGCGGGAAGGTTGACGCATTACGGTCAATGATCTATGCTACGACCGGTTTGGGCGTTAAGTGAAACATAAGGTGCGTAAAGAGAGATCTTTATGAGAGGAAAAAATAAAAAAGTTCCGAAGACCTATGTTTTCTGTTTCCGGTGCGTTTATTATTTAATTTAAAGTGCCAACAATAATTTTACGGACTGATGTTATCACCCTGAAAAGGGACGATCGGACGAAATTAATAAGGGCTATTGAATTTATTCAACAGCATACAATGCTTTATTCACAAAAGAAAAATACATTTTAACTAATATTTAACGCAATAAACAAAGATGAAAAATGGTAAAATCACTTCCTGATCCACATACGCTACGATCACTCTGCGATCATGAGGAATTGTGCGCGAACACAAGTAATAAAACAACCAGTCATTTTACTCGCCTGTGCTTCCAACTCGATTCCGTTTGCGGTGGGTTCGTCTTGAACTTGTCCTTGCCCGAGACGGCTGTCTTCCGCCCGAGGTCGCCACCTTCCGCATGTTCCTTCGCCCTCCGCTCCGTGGCTCCGTTGGCATGCTTTCGCTTTCTTTCAAGCAAGATGCACAAACAAACATACACACACACACACATGGTGGCTAAAGTCGTCGGCGGTGATCGTGTTTGGTACAATTACGCGGCCATGATGGCCATCGCGATGAGTCTATTGCCGGGCCTGCTAGTACATCGAGAGAACGTGGCACGCGGTCGCCTTATAGGTCAACAGCGGTATCGCTGGATGCTGCCACTGTCGAATTCTACCTGCATGTGCGAAAGGAGTTACTAGCTGAGCCGTACAACGTTGTTGGTTTTGGTGGATGGGGGAGGGGCAGTTTACTACATTATTTTCTCCTTCGCTGAACCACGCGCCGGGAGGGTTTATTTCATCAAAATTTATCGCTCCAACGATGTGGCGCGTAAGGTCGCGTGGTGTCACCAAGGTCGTGCCCTGCGTTACCACTTCAGGTACGCTTCGTCTAAGTACCGCCGCTAAGTACGAGTGACGGTGGCTAGAGCGATGATCGAGAAACTCCTCTTGCGGACCCGAACATACGCTTCGCTCCACGTTGATAAGCCTCCGCGATCTGTGTAGAACGTGTACAGGCGGGTCTTGCTGATTCCCGTCCTCTGCGTCTTTGTGTCGCGATCGAGCAGGGATCGCGCCCGGGAGCGTTGGGGGTGGTGAGGGGCCTGAAACAGCGAACGCGAAATCATTCGCGCGATGTAATGTACGATGGAGGAGCACAAACACCGCGACAGTCGAACGGTGGCTTGCGAACGGTTCGGAACGCTTCGTCGCGGTGGTGCAAGTTCGTGAGCAAACCGTGTTGCTCTGGATATTCGCGAACATCTCACAACACAGGATACGTTTACACTTTGCCCCCCTCCCCCCTAAGGCAGATACTGTTGCAGTTAGGGGACATTGCAGTTGTGCACTGCATTCAATTGCAACCGATTAGCCCCCAACCGAGAAACCCGTAAAAAAGAGTGGTCCACATCGTCCCGCTGCGAGTGAGGATCAACCACCACGGGCCAGAATATACGACTGTTCTCGAAGCCGCCTGTTGCCTGGACAGGAAGTGCATGGTGCCAGGAGGAACGCCTGGAGCAATCACTCGGCGGTGACGCAATCACCGAGCTGATAACCAGCCCCCGTGCCTGAAGGAAACCCGGCCCGGAGAAAGAGAGTACCTAATCGATAGAGTTGTTACGACCGGGGCGTGTAGCTTAAAGAGACTCACCAGCGACTATTCCCTAGCCACTTACGTAAGCTAGTGTCCGTGTGTACTACCTCTGTGGTTCTCCGCGATTATAATACAACCGGGCGAAGCTCGCCAAGCCCGCCGGTACGGGGACAGGACGTGTCTTACGGGGCTCTCCAATGTTTCGCCGTAATTGGTTTAATTGAATCGTTTGCATAAAACTTTCTACCACTAAGCGCACTAACCCGAGCGAAGTCCGCTTGGGCCGTGGTTCGGTTCGGCGACTTGGAATAGGACCTCGACCGCCGTTCGTGCGGTAGACTGTCGTCGACTTTTAATGGTGGCGCGTGCTCACGTGCAGGAACTAAACAACTGCAAGTCACTTCAATCGGTATTTGCTGTTGAGATATCTCCCTAGCTGGTTGGCGCCAACATGGAACTGTGGCTAATATGTTTGGGGCTTTTCCTACGGCTGGTGAACGTGCTGTTGAAGCCGATCGTCGCGTTTGTCGGTGGCACCAAACGGACCACCCCGTTCCCGGAGATCCGTAACGATATGCTGAACATTCCGGCGGTTGACCTGGCCGAGCGGATACGCAACAAGGAGGTAAGAACTTGAGCTGGAAATTCTGTGAGCCTACTAGAACTCCTTACGACCGGTTTCTTCAGTGCACTCAACCGGCCGTACCTGTGCGATCAAGTGTAACCACCGGATACTAATGCCCCTGCTGACCTCAGTGTTCGCGTTCGCGATCGTTCAGCATTTTGAGGCTCAACACGGAAGTGCTTCACGCGGTACAGCAACCCCTCCGATCGATCTTCATCTTTATTGCTCGCACTCTGTATATCTCTATATTTCGCCCTGCCAGTGGGAAGTAGTAGTTCCCACATGTGATAGTGACCAAAACAAACAGCCAAACAAAGAGGCCCCACGAGAATGGGTTGGGTACGTCTCGATAGTTTACCTATCATCTTACATCGCACTTGAACCGGCAGCACAGCACTTCATCCAACGGTTCGCCTGATCGCGATCGATGCCGGCACTTTGTGCGTGGATGATAACTTTTCAACTATGTTTGCATTGTATTGTCTGCCAGTGGTTGGTTTTTCCTTATTTGATCGTGCATAATAGTACATCGCAATTTGACTTTATTCGCACCCGATGTCTATTTTGATGATGTCCGATAAACGCTGCGAGTCTGATTGCTGTAACGTGGGAAGGGATGGATGATAAAACACGATTGTTTTTGTGTGTCCCAGACTGTGTTAATTTGTTTAAAAGCGTGATCATTAAAATACGATTAGAACGTAAAAAGAAGCGTGACGATGTGCGGCTGCGCTTCCGCATGGAACTGGCGTTAATTAGTCAGAAAGCTGGCACAGTTTGTGGTGAGCTACATTTTATTCCACCGAATTCATGTAACGTTTATAACTTCAGTAGCTTTTTGTAAAGCCGAATGTGAGGCAAAATATTTATATATGTTTTAGGTTATTATATTCTTCAGGATTTTCCTATACAATACAGCAAGTTTTACAAAAATGTGGATGATATAATTTTGATATTGTAACCTTGTTTGGTACTTCATTTTCTTAAAGATTTCTACATGTCTTTTACTCTAATTTTTTAATGCTATTTTTAAGGTCTACAAAACAAAAGGCAAACCATGACCAAATGTTAAATTAAAAAAAAAAAGAAGAAAACATGCATGACATACATTCGCCCTGATGATGTTCCTTATGCGGAATCCGTGAGCGAAACCCGATTGAATTATGACACTCTTAAAAACTCCTCATCATCCCGCCCGAACGTTGGAAGTGGGTAAAAACAATCCATTCATTGTTTCACCGATACGGGATGGCTCCGGATGCTACCAAGCGTTTTTTATGCGTTACCAAACCTCTTAACGATACTGCTGAGCGACAACAAAAAAGGGAAGCATTCCTTAAAACCAGTGGGCCTGTCATACCTGGAATTGGTTCTGCGGTTCTTGAGGCACGGAAGCCCGTAGAGAACATACCGCTCGATGCTACGCTGTGGCTGTGAGTAATAGTAATAAACACGAAGCCGTCTCGAGGATGCTTCACTCCTATCGGCGTTGTGTGTGCGTTGTTTGCTCCACACTCGCGGTGGCCAAGAGCGTTGAAACGCGTCGAGGGGCCAGTCTGGGCCAGACCGTACCATCACGGCGCAATTAGCCGGATACGGTCGGGCCACTTGGTCACGGGCTGGGGCAATCGGGAGTAGCCACTGTCTCATGTGGATATAGCATTGACCTCATCCTTGCCCACATGCACATGTTTGGCATGTCCCTGCCCTACAGAGGCACGGCAGCAATTATTCTATCGGTCAAATTCTAGCATTCGGTCGCTTTGGCTAGGGAATACACGCACACAGCCTTTGCCATTTCGCCCGCCGTTAGAACATCGGATCGGAACCGGTTTTTCGCGGCACGCACCATGTGTGTTCCTCTTTAGGATTAACCTCAAAACTTTGGGTGTCATCCAAGTCTAAGGTATCGATGGTTAGACACGTTTTTTGTGAATGAAAGAAATTAAATGAAGTCTTGTCGTTCTGAATCGGAAAACCAGTTTCCTTCCCAAAAAGACGTAGGTTTATAAAAAGGAGATTCTGCCGTGCACCATTATCGTGTAGGGGGGTTTTGAAAACAGCAAGAACATCTTGGAATTCTTAATACGCCACCAAAATTTGCTTTCTTTGTTGAGATGGCGTAAGCTTCAAAACTAAAACCCCGGAAATGCAGCCTTTTGTGGCCAGTTCCAATTTATATACATAAATGTGATAATGAAACCGAATCGCGCTCGGTTGTTACCTTGATCGCGAAAATGGTCGGTAAACTTTGAAAGCGGAAGCCGCGAAAAGTTCCGTTGGAGAGCAAACCGATGGAAATAAACAGCGTGTGAACCGGGACCGGTACGGTCAATTATCCCGCAGCGGGATATTGATAGTTGGTGGGGATAAATAAAGAAAACAAACAAACGAACGAACGGACAAACGTACAAACAAACGTACTTGCCAAAAAGTATGTGCGTACTGCATTTGAAGCGCTGGACAGGTTTTTCAACAGGTTTGCACAGCTGTTTTTGCATGCCCGTCGTACTGCACCGCGTTCGGGTGGTCGTGGGTACGAAAGTCAATAAATTTTATAGCCTAAACATGCCACCTGCGGTTGGCAGGTCGTGGCATGGCTTCACCGTTGCAGATATGGTCTTTCGTGCACGTGGTGATCGTGTTGCGTTTGAAATCGTGTCACTATCGCCTCACCGTGCTGTTGATCGTGGTAACATGTGTACGTGGGTAAAGTTTAGCGGCGTTGGGTTGATCGAAAAGTGTGGCCGGAGTTGATCCTTCAACTGTACTTTCGATCGATCGAACAATCTACTGTAACTGTTGTAATATGATTAAAATTGATTCGCTATCGTTGTAGCTGTCCTGTATGGATTTGATCAAATCAAGCATGATCTTGAAGCATAATACGATCAACATATTTGATTTACTTTTCATTCATAATTATGTACAGATCGAAATTACCCCAAACGATAGTTAAATATTTTTCGATAATCTGATATAAATCGTTGTAAAATAAAGTTGATGTTTCAAGAATCGAAACGATATTTAATAATTTGACTGCAAATCTTTCACAAATGAAGATCGAAGAAAATTTGGATGTTGTAACAAAGTAGGAAGGAAGGAAGTTGTAATATAGTAATTACAAAATTGTGTTCTTTGGGTAGCTTAGTCTATTTATAAAATGTTTAAAAATAAGCCTTGGGTGTCATTTGCTTAATGAATAAGTTTTATCAAAAGTTTGCTAAAAACATGTACTCATGCAGGTTGACAGTCAAACTGTATATTCGTAAGTTGCACTAAAGTTTTCTCACGGGTTCAATTCTTTGCCCCCACGTGCACACAATTCCATTGTACCAATGCCAACAAGGTCTTGAATTTGTCCTCTAATCATTGGCGATTAGCGTGATCGTACAGGTATGATGAATTTGCACAAAAACGCAATAAAAGCAACGCAGACACTGTGTACCGTTTAACATTCAAATGAGTGGTCCGTGTTTTGTCTTTAACTGTCCTAACGTGATTGAGTTTATCGACATATTTTTGAGCCGGTGGTCCATTCCTCACTTCTCCCGTTTCATTTTCCTTCCCGCGCAGCTCCGTTCGGAGGATGTGGTACGGGCGTACATCGAGCGGATTCGCGAGGTTAACCCACTGATCAATGCCGTGGTGGAGGAACGCTTCGAGGCGGCCATCGAGGAGGCCCGCAAGGCGGACGTACTGATCGGCGACACGCAGCCACTCTGGCTGATCAAGAACTATCCCCTGCTGGGCGTACCGTTCACGGTGAAGGAATCCTGTGGACTACGGGGCGCCCCCATCACCGGCGGCTCGTTGGCTCGCAAGGATCGGCGGGCGACGGCGGACGGAGAGGCGGTGGCACTGCTGCGGACGGCCGGGTGCATCCCGCTGCTCGTCTCCAACACGCCCGAGTACTGTCTGAACTGGGAGTCATACAACCACATCACCGGAAGGACGCTCAATCCGTACGACTCGCGGCGCACGGCTGGCGGGTCGTCGGGGGGCGAGGGTGCCCTTATCGGGGCCGGTGCATCCCTGTTCGGCGTGGGCAGTGATGTGGCCGGATCGATCCGGGTGCCGGCACACTTCAACGGGATCTTCGGCCACAAGCCAACGGCAGGTGAGAAGAGACACTTACTTAAGGGAATCAAAATATTTATGGAAACAAATTCCTTAATTATGGAAACAAACTTCTTTATTTTTCTTTTTTACAAAAGTGCTGAAAAAAAATACTCAAAAACTGTTTATTTCTGTTAGGAAACGATGTATGTTTAAAATTGTCTATTTAGGGTTGGTAAAAATTTAGCAGAATTCACAAAAAAAAAATTAAAAACACAATTATGTTTAGCAAGAACATGATGTAAAGTTAAACGGATTTGTTTAAACAAGAAATCGATTTTTTAAATTAGTGAAAGTATAATTTTGTTCTTCTATTTTAATTATAAAATAAAGTAAAAGTGGCCAATAGTATTGCTCAAAAACATGTTTATCAGACGCATTTCTTTTTTGTATAAATTTCAAATTCTCAAGGTCAAGTAATTTTGATAAATTTTGAAAAATAACTTTGATTTATTCAATAATCGAATCATTTAAAAGAATTTTTTGATAAATGAGTCATTCTCTCTGTTTTATCGTTTCTGTGATGGTCATTTCCAGGCGCCATCTCGATCCACGGTCACTTTCCGATGTCGACGGACGAAAAGTTCGCCCGTTTGCTGACAGTCGGTCCGATGTCGCGGTACGCCAAGGATCTGCCGACTCTGCTGCACATCATGGCTGGTCAAAATGCTTCCCGACTGCGCCTAGACGAGGTCGTCTGCACGAAAGACATCCGGATTTACTACGCCGACGATATGGGCTTCAACCCGGGCCATGTGCCCGTCGACGACGACATCAAGATGGCCCTGTACCGAGCGGTGCAGTACTTCAAGGGTCACGGTCTCGCAACGGAGCGAGCCGATTTTGAGTACCTACCGGAGGGAATGGAGCTGGCGTTCAGTGTCCTGCAGTCACTCGAGGACGTTCCGAGCATCTTCCACCATCCGGACAACCCGAAGGCGACACCCAGTTTGCCCCTGGAGCTGCTTCGATGTGCCCTCGGTCAGTCCCGGTACAGCCTCGCCGGTGTCATGTTCTATGTGATATTCGCACTGAGGCACTTCTTCTCCGCCGACCGTCTCGACACGTACCTCGACCGGGCGTCCAAACTGCGCGAACAGATGATCGTAAGTGTAATTCGCACTCACGTCGAACCGCTTTTCATAACTTTTACTTTCACATTTCACAGGAGACACTCGGCACAGACGGTGTGCTGTTCTTCCCGACCTACCCCACAGCCGCCCTGCGTCACTACGAGTCCTTCGGGCACATCATGGGCGTCGGGTACACGATGCTTTTCAACGCACTCGGACTTCCGGCGACGCACGTTCCACTCGGTTTCGACCGGAATGGGCTTCCGATCGGCATTCAGATCGTGGCAGCTCCCTACCAAGATCGACTGGGACTGTGCATAGCGCGTGAGCTGGAAGCGGCCTTTGGTGGTTGGCAGGCACCAAAATGAAACCGGTAGGGGGGATTACACAAACAACCGCATCGGTTTTCTTTAGCTCCAGTGTCTATCCCTATCGCCGCCATCACTGTTGGGTTCTAGGTTAGTCTACTTAACTACTTGCATCGATTGAAGCCATTCGTTCCTTGCGCCGTAGAGCAATACGCGCTGAATGTTGCGTTTGTTTCGCTGATGACGAATAAATTTAAGTTCGACGGTTGTGACCGTTTGTTTTTTATATGCATTATTCGTACTCGTTGTGCCGTTTTGGCCCATTTCTCGATGACATTTGAGGCACCGACACGCTACACCGATAGGCCCTGATCCTCCGGGGGAGAGTTTTATCGGTGCGCTCGCGCTGATAAGTGTCCGAAGTCCGTCGAAAATCCGAAACGGAACAACCACCAACACTGGCACCCGGATGCCCTTTAGTGTCTACCGACGGTGATAGCGGTGCAGTGTGTGGTTTCGTTCCCTATCGACCAAGTGCGATAAGGCTTGGATCGGTCGGTGTGGATTTGATGTAGTTTATATTTCGTTCCAACACAGAAGGCTGGGGAAGTTCCAGTCGAAGTCGGTAGTCCATTGAAGAAAGGTGTGTTCTTCCGTTGTTTCCATTAATTTTAGTTCCCTTTCTCGCGGTAAACATCATCGTGCGCCACACGGTCGACCTTTGATTGCGCGCTTTGAGAACTCACTCATTAGAATTGCAAGTCGCTGGGAACACGGCGTCGCCATTCGCTTCCTGCACCTGTCTCGCTAACGGTTATAGCAAATCAAAGTAAATCCCTAACCGTAGGGAGTGTTAGTAGTCGCGCCGGGATAGGGTAGATCGTGTGAAATCTATCCGGTTCCGTTCTAGTGAGTTCTAGTTCAGAGATTCCCCTAGTGGTGGGAGAACTGGTCCGCAACGCTAGACTAATTGTACCTCTCGCGTGGTTTTGCCATTTCATCTACTACTAGTATTTGAGGCTGGTTCGTCAACTACTAAACCGCGACGCGTCAGTCGAAATGGAGCTGTTACTGAAGGTGGTTGCGCTGATACTGCGCGTGCTAAACGTCCTACTCGAACCCATCCTGGCTTGGCTCGGCGGTGAGCAACCGAGGTCCGAACCGTTCCCACCGATCCGTGACGAGCTGCTGCGCGTACCGGCCACCGAGTTGGCGGAAATGATACGCCGGCGTACGGTCAGCTCGGTGGACGTTGTGCGTACGTACGTGCTGCGAATCCGTGAGGTAAACCCTCTGATCAACGCCGTCGTCGAGGAGCGATTCGAGGCGGCCATCGCTGAAGCGGTAGCTGCGGATGAGCGTGTGGCAGCATGCCTTGGAGACGAGAGCCAGCTTGCGGAACTGGCCCGCCAGGTACCACTGCTCGGAGTGCCACTGACGGTGAAAGAAAGCTGCTCGCTGAAGGGTATGTCCCTTGGAGGTGGTGTTGTGCGCAGACAAAATCTGACCGCTTCCGAGGATGGTGAGGCGGTAGGAAGGCTTCGGGCGGCCGGTGCGATTCCGCTTCTTGTCTCCAACACGCCCGAATACTGTATGGCGTTCGAGTCGTACAACTACGTCACCGGAAAGACGCTCAACCCGTACGATCCGCAGCGAACTGCGGCCGGTTCTTCCGGTGGCGAAGGTGCCCTGCTTGGAGCCGGTGCATCGCTGTGCGGTATCGGCAGTGACCTGGGCGGATCGATCCGCATTCCAGCGCTGTTCTGTGGAGTGTTTGGACACAAACCATCGGCAGGTAAGGGTCGCGCCAATGTTTTTCTCTTTCCAATTTTACTTATCTGACTTTTCCCTCCCGAGTCTTAAAGATTAGTCATTTCCGATAAGAAAACATTGCGTAAAGCATGGGACATTGTTATGTCTGCGTACTCTCGTAATGTTTAATCTCGACAAAAATAAATTCTCATACACGCGAGCAATCATTAGCCTCCGAACTGCAGCCTGCGCATCCGGATGTACGCCAGCGATGCTCTTTAACCTCACGAACAACCAAGGGATCGTGCATGTTGTCAGGCAATCTTGCCACTCGCAGTCTAAAACAACGCCAATAAATCTACACCGAACGGTCAAATCGTTCGTTGGTGCAGGCAGGAAGTATCGAGAACTTGTTGCTCGCAGAAATCAGTTTGCCGCATTCTAATCGGAGTCATTGAGAAGAAAAATGAACTCGGAAATGCACTATGCTAATGAAGGCAGCTTTATTACGATTTCTGTTGCATTCGCGAGTCTGTGTTCGGTTTTGCCGAGGTAGAAAAGGGAAGTAGGCAAGAAAGTGGTAGGTTTGCTAGAGGCACCACCGTTTAGGTTACTTAATTTCCTAATTAGATGTAATAACACTACGCGATCCTCCGGTTTACCGGAGTTTAGTCCATGCACATGTGAGAAGGGAAAAATGATTCAGTAGGAATGAATCATTTTCTTTCACCGAGATTCAAAATGAGCAATAATTGGTGGACGCCTGGTTTGGCGATAAGTAACCGTTACCTATCGCTGGATGCCTCAGCTGATAAGTGTTATCTAGGCACTCGCATGACGCATCCATCGAAACCATTCATTAGTCAGGCAAAATACACCCGTCCTTCGCCTCTTTTCCCCTGTACGGTAGTGGAAGAAAGTAAGCACAACGGACGAGGACACGTACTACTTGTTCAAGAGACTGGTTCCATAATTGGTCTGATTGTGTATTCCATCCGTGGCGTGCCGATACACGCCGGTGGTAGTTTGCGGTTGCGGTTAAGATCGAACCGTACCGGGGCCAGCATCGCCATATGGGGTGGAGGATTCGCGCACTTGGTTTACTTTGGCCAGTGTCACACCTTATTGACAGAACGATTCATCAACAGGAACTGGGTTACTATCGAGCACGACAAACTTGGAATTTCGATAGACACAAACGTTAGATGAGCGGACTCCTACGAATAGTTATGGGTATTGGGGTTTAACATGGTTAGTGAGTTGCATTATAAAATATCCGTTTAAGCTTTTTATTATATGCAGGTCACTAGAGGTGCCTAATAAATCAGCTTTGTTAGAACATTGTTTAGAACACTTGAAGATACACGCATTTCCTTCCCATTCTTCTTTAGTGCTCACACAAAGATGCCGGACGAATTAGTTACAGAAGTTACAGAAATTGCAAATATTCCGAATTACCTTAAATTTAAATAGAATGTGTTTGTGTCTGTCAATGTTATTCAAAACCTAAATCATCCCTAGAAACGTTAAATAAACAACCTTTATCCTTCTTTATCGCTTCAGGAATTGTTTCAATCAAAGGACACCTGCCCGTCTGTGAAGACGCCCACTTTGATCAGTTTCTATCGCTCGGACCAATGTGTCGGTACGCGAAGGATCTTCCCCTGCTGCTGGAGGTCATGAGTGGACCGAACGCCAGTAAGCTGCGCCTTGCCGAACCGGTCGATGTGTCGAAGGTGAAAATCTACTACCCACAACGGTTAAACCTCACCGTGAATGCCGTTCCGATATCGCCGGAAATTCGCGAATCACAACGTACCGCCGTCAAGCACTTCCAGGACAAGGGCAACTACTCGGAACCTCTGAATTTCCGCTATTTCTGCGACAGTATGCAGATTGCATCGGCCTTGCTGCAGACTTTGAACAAGTTGCCCAATGTGTTCGAGTCGAAGAATCCGAGCCTCCTGTGGGAGCTGGCGAAGGTGGTGTCGCGTCAGTCCGAGCATACGTTTGCCACCATCTTCATGTACTTGCTGTCGGCGACAAAGGCAACGGTGAGCACGGAACAGCATAAGAAGTACCTGAAGATGGGCGAAGAGCTCAAGCAGGATTTCACGGTAAGGCATAACAAATTTCACTTATCAACGAAACGGGTGGAAATTAATTGGTAACGCTCTCGTTTTGCTTCTCTCAGAATAAACTAGGAACTGACGGAGTGTTCCTGATGCCATCGTTCCCGAAGCCCGCCCTGCGCCATTACGAATCGTTTGGACACGTCACCGGATTTATGTACACGATGATTTTCAATGCACTCGGTCTGCCGTCCACTCAGGTGCCTCTCGGGTTTAACCGTCACGGACTACCGGTCGGCATTCAGGTGGTTGGCGGCCCTAACCAGGATCGACTGTGCCTTGCCGTTGCGCAGGAGTTGGAGAAGGCGTTTGGTGGCTGGCAGGCGCCAAAATAGGCCGATCACACCCAGACACACGTGTCCATCGTTACGTCTTCAACAAAGAACCAATATCATTGTGTCATAGAGCACACCTGCCCCGCGGAGGGGAGATACCGACACTTACCCGGTGTCTGACATACGATACGATTTTCTTGCATGAATCCGGAATAATCTAAACCTTCGAGAAGTGCACGTGCAAGTAAGAACAGTCATGTTATTTACCAAAATAAATATCTAGTTTGTAAGAATATAGGTTGTTGATTGTTAATTGCATTTAATAATGAATTTATAGATACCTTTTTGGTGTCACAGCTGATGGAAATATATGCGTTTTCAGTACCAGTATGGCACCAATGTGGACATTCCATAGTTTCGTTTGAAGTGTGAACCGGTTCCGAAATACTGCACTCGCTCTGTAACAACCTGCCCCAATAACGCAATGGTTTTACCGCGGACGAACCAAAGTGGGGAAATGAAAATTTGTAAGGATTCCTTCCATTGATGCATTACTGGGGCTCCGCTTACAAAGTTAGCGTACAGCGACCCCTCCGACGTGAAGCGCACGGCACAGTCGTTCGAGGTTGCAGCACCAAACCGGTCGCCAGTGCTAGTCCTTCCGGGACTTTTCAAGCCTGTGTTACTGTAAAATAGTTTTAATCCTTCTCTGCGGAAATAAATTCATAGAAGTTTAAAGTTATGGACCCGTGTATCGCTTGAGCGTCGTAATTATGGCCTTTCGGTTTAGCAGGTCTTTCGATCGACTGCTGGGAAGTCAACGGGAAGGTCTGTTTGGCGCGCCCGAACCGAGTGGCGATGGGTCCCGGAAGTTGTCCCTATTCTTCGCCACACTTTGCGTGGTCGATCTTTTCGGTGTGTTTCCGATCGTGACGCTGCCGAAATCGATCATCTCCTGCGGGCTGTACGGATTCCCGTTGGTTCTGTTTGTCATCACGCTGCAAATCTATACCGCCGTCGTGCTGGGCCGCTGTTGGACCATCGCCGAGAAGCTGGACCCATCGATAGTGGCCAAGAATCGGTACCCGTACGCAGCCATCGCCGAGTTTACGTATGGTCGACGAATGAGTGTTTTCGTGACGGTGCTGCTTGATCTGACCGTGTTTGGAGGTGGCATTCCGAATCTTCTTGTGGCGGCCCAGAACCTACAGCTGCTCGGATCGCGCATCAGTGGTAGCACCTTCGAGGTATCGTTTTGCTACTGGCTAATTATCATCGGACTGTTCCTCTGTCCCATTATGTGGCTTGGAAGTCCGAAAAATATGCGCACACTAGCGAGCATTTCGGTGGTCGTTTGCAGCAGTGTGGCTATATTGACGTGGATATCGATCGCGGAAGATCGTTCCCAAGATGCTACCGGATTTGTGCCGTTCAGTGGAATCACACTCGGATTACCACCGTTAGTACAGCTGCTCAAAGCGTACGGCATAATTGCGTTTCAGTTCGACATCCACCCGATGCTCTTGACGATCCAGGTCGATATGCAGCATAAAAGGCATATCGGTAAGGCGGTACTGTATGGCATCGTAACCACGTGCACGCTTTCTGCCGTAACTACCCTGCTGACGGCGTACCGCTACGGGATGGATGCCACCAATAATGTACTGCAGATCTTACCCCGGAGTTGGTCCTTGTACCTTACGATCCTGCTGGTAACGTTACAACTCTGCCTATCCAGCGCCGTTGGGAGTTCTGCTCTCTTTCAACATATCGAAGATGTGCTCGGTGCCTCTAGAGGTAAACTCAGACTCAACGAATGCTACCTGAATGCGCCATCTAAATGTGCCATTAAATTTCGTTACAGATTTTACCATTAAACGATGCATCATACGATCGACACTGGTGTGGCTTGCCGTTTTGATTGCCGAAATATTACCCCGGTTCGATTTGGTAATGGGCATCATCGGTGGTACCCTGACCGGGCCGTTGATCTTCATACTACCACCCCTTTTCTATCAGCGTATGTTGGAGTTGGAAAAAATTTACAGCCAAGAGCTGAAACGCTCCTACTCTACCGGGTCGTCAGAGTTTTCGGAAGCGCGCCTCGACGATACGGATAACGAATCCGAGCTATCCGTTCGGCACGCCTGGTACGGTACTATCGGGTCGATGGGATCGCAGTCATTCGCGAGGCTGCGAACATCCATTGATCTGTGGTTGGAAACGGCTGGTTCGCGCCTGCGACAGGTTGGGCAGTTTATGTACAGCGATTGCATCCTCGCCGGGTCGGTGATTGTGTTCGGCATCGCAGCAACTCTGGCCTCGACGTACTACAACGTATTCGATGTCCGGGAGTCTCAGCTCTGGTTTTCGTGCCTTAGTGGATGGCGCCGATGATCGCACAGAGCTTCATGTATCTATTCAAACGTATGCTTACAAAAATCGTGATAGTCAAAACATAGTTAGTCGAGGCAATAAAGAGCTTTTGTGTTTTATGGGACTTTGATCTAAGTTAGTAGTACTAAATTATAAACACATGGGCAAGCTTGGGTACGAGGAACAGAAAAAACAAAATTGCGAAAATTTTACCGGCATTTTTCTAACACGCTTTCCAGACTGCATCGTCGCGTAACGCGACGTCGCCTGACAGGCGCAGAACTCCATGCAAAAAAAACCTCGCGCGATTCGCGCCACATCGCGCAAGTTTTTTTTTATATGGAGTTCAGCTCCTGTCAGGCGACGTCGCGCTGTAGTGTGGACCCCGAGTAAAGTTAAAGTCCTTAGTTTCATATCGAGTATTGTTTAATATTTGTCATGTATAATATAAACGCAAATAAATTATTAACCCAATTCGGTATGGTTGTGAGAATATGTCATTCGTGTGATACTATTCTTATTCATCAATAAAAAAGGAATACAATTTGTAAATTAATCCTACATTTTGTAAATTAAACGAAAGCATGAAAAATACATTTTGTCAACGTTGGTACGACTAGTGTAAACTCGCCGACAGTACGGAATGGCAAATTCGCCATTTCGCCGCATATTGAAAAAGTAAACAAAACTAACGTCAACATTATCAACACGAGGTCTAGATTAACTTTGCAAAACCGTAAAATACTGTCGAAAGACCATTATTTTTTGGAGTCAAACAGAGTTGTATAATAACTTAAGCGGAAATGGATCCTGGATTTTGTCCAGATTGTGGCACGATTCTACCAATTCTTAAAACAACGCAAAAAGTTACGTGCTACTCTTGTCAAAGCGAGTTTGATGCTTCTGGTAAATACCGGTACCTTTAACAATTTGCCTGCTGTTTATTAAGTTTTTCTTTACTGTTTTGTAGCTTTCGGAACGATGGAAGCGGAATACACAATCCATTTCAACTCGTACGAAAACAAAAAATCTGATCAAGCTGACCGAGCGGAACCGGAAGAGGCTGATGGGCCGATCGTAAACAGACAATGTCCCAAATGCAGCAACGATCAAATGTCCTACGCCACACTGCAGCTACGTTCGGCGGACGAAGGACAAACCGTATTTTTTACCTGTACCAAGTGCAAGTGAGTATAACTACTATCGTGGCGTGTAGAGGAGATGCTGAAACATGTACTAATTCGTAATTACCCATTTGCAGGTTCAAAATGTCCGAGAACTCGTAATGCACTGTGTCCTAGAGCTTTGTTGAAAAATTATATATAGTTATACTCCTAACACATTATGTGTGCAGATTTCGTTGTTTAATCCGAACGATCATAACAATACGTTAAGTCGTGGCATAAATAAGAGAATGATACAAACGGTCATACGAATTTCAGGTAAAATAAATCCAAAACATGTTTCAGAAAACATTAATTCAATGTATTTGATTCGCATTTCTGTTTCTATTATAATTGTATAATAAATATAAGTTTTCTAGAGATGGGATTCTTTGAAATGTTTTGGAACGGATTGGAACTGGGATCAACAACCTTCGGAGCAAGTCCGCGTAACTGGGTGCAAAGAACCTGTAATGGTGACTGCGTGTATAAAAAACAGGCAGGTCTTCTTCTTCTTCTTCGGCGCGGATTTACTCCAGTACGGCTATTGAATCCAACTTCCTGGGCCTTCGCAAGCTAACCTGGAGACATAGATCTCTATTGATTAAGGACTGGCTACTAAAGGCCATATGTCCTGATTTTCTGTGGTTGTTCTGATTTTCTGTAGGCGTCACATTTTGACTGCCACCATGCAGCCAGGAGCACTGCTAGCCAACCACGCTAGTGCGCAGTCAAAATGTGGCTGTTCACCCGCCGTCACGAAAGGAATATTTCCTTCCGTTTGTGAGATCGCACGAAACCCGTGATCCGCTTGATTACTCAAACAGGCGGACGGTGCACCTACCCGTCGTATATCCACGTAAAGAACAGGCCGGACGGTCCGGCCCAGTTCACTGCGTGTACAAGTAGTAGTATAAATATTTTATAGAGGCTTTGAGCCGGGTGGCTTCTTTCACCTCTTGCGCGTATAAAATATGAAAAGATCCGGACGGTGCACCTACCCGTCGCTTTTCGTCGCGTTCCAAAGAACCTGTAGTCTCCTACATTCTGCGGAACTGGGTGCATCATCTCTCATTGGAACGGATCGTTCCAGCTAGGTGCTTCACGGAACTCGCAACACTAAACATTCCAGTCGTGTCGTTCGAGGTGTGCAGTCGAGCGGTGTGCCGCGGATTAATTTCAGTGAAAAAAGCAGTGAAAGCAGCAAGAGTGCCGATTTTAATATTACGTTCCGTTGTTTGCCGTTTTATTCTTCGCAAAACGTGAAGTAACATCACAGTGCTGTGCTGTGTATATTCAGGGAGGTTTGGGTAGCTAATCTGTCGACAACGATGAGTGAAAAACAGGATCCACAAAATGGCGATCACCAGAACGGCCGCAACGAAGATGATGTAAGTAAAGCTGCTAACTTTGCTGGCTTTTCGAGCTTAAAACCATAGACATGCACTATATGTTGAATCTTCTAGTCAGGTAGAACGTTTTAACAAGTGAATTTGCATTTAAACTGTCTTGTACGATTCGGAAATGATGAATGTAGTAAATTTTACTCTGGGCGCCATGTTGGATTTAATCGAAAAAGATGCTTCCGACGTTGAATGCAGTGTATGTGCTTGTCTCTTTTTGTCGCTAGGGTCACCATTGCAGGTGGAAAGAGCGCTGGCTCGCTCGCACCTGCGGGGTAAAGTTTGAAATAAAAAAAGGAAGCCGGGTATTACATCGTTTAGAAAATGGTTGGTTGGCACGATCGATAAATTAAATTCCCGGCATTTTGAAAACATAAAAGATAACTATTTTTGTTTATTATCGCACAACGTTTGAGGTAAACAAACAAATCACTACCAACCATTGTACTTTTATAGTGAATCTTTACTTCGCATTATTAATGTATAATAAATGATCCCGATTATTCCGTCCTCATTATCATCCATTAGTTTTCTAACCATTTGAATTAATTCCGCTTCTGGATCATAAAGTCTGGATGCATTAAGTAATGAGTAATTGCTACCAAGTAAAACAGTACGGGAGCTACACGATTATCGTATTCTCTTTTTTCGGCGTCGTGAAGCTATGTAATTTAATTCTCTGCGCATGTATGAACTTTTAGATGTGGAGGCTTGTTGTAAGAACAGTGCAATTGGGTGGGCTGGATGGGCAGAAACAAAAAATAAAATCATGTTATGCTCCAATGGGTTGCAAGTAAATGAAACACAATTCTTATCTTCCCAGGAGATTCGCGAGCCGGAACACCTTCGCAAGCTGTTCATCGGCGGACTCGATTACCGCACCACCGACGATACGCTGAAGGCGTACTTCGAGAAATGGGGCAAGGTGGTGGACGTGGTCGTCATGAAGGACCCGAAGACGAAGCGCAGCCGTGGCTTCGGCTTCATTACCTATTCTAAGTCGTACATGATTGACGAGGCCCAGGCGAGTCGCCCGCATAAGATTGATGGTCGCGTGGTGGAGCCGAAGCGCGCCGTTCCGCGTCAGGACATCAACCGGCCGGAGGCAGGCTCGTCGGTGAAGAAACTGTTCGTCGGCGGACTGCGCGATGACTTCGATGAGGAGCATCTGCGCGATTACTTCTCGAAGTATGGTAACGTAATTTCCGCCTGCATCGTGACGGACAAGGATAATGGCAAGAAGCGCGGCTTCGGGTTTGTGGAGTTCGACGATTACGATCCCGTCGACAAGATTATCCGTAAGTATACTATACAGTGTTTTTAGTATTCTTAGCGCACTTTCTCGCATGAATTTTCTGAATTGGAGCTGTGCCTAATTTATTGTTTTCATCTTTTGCAGTACAAAAAAGTCACACGATTCAGAATAAGCTGCTCGATGTGAAAAAGGCTCTGCCGAAGCAAGACATGGACCGCTACAAAAACGATATGGGTCGTGGTAGCGGGGGCGGCGGTGGTGGCGCCTGGGGCAACCAGCGCGGTAGTGGCGGCGGTGGCTGGAACAGCCAGCGTGGTGGTGGAGGCGGTGGCGGCTGGGGCAACCAGCGTGGTGGCGGTGCCAACGACTGGAACAGCGGTGGGTTCAATAACGGTGGTGGTTTTAACAACGGCGGCTTTAACAACGCCGGCAGCAACTGGAACAACGGCGGTGGCAATCCGTGGGACAATGGCTGCGGCTCGCAGGGCCAGGGCGGCTGGGGCAACAATGGCGGCAACTGGGGAGGCAACAGTGGAGGTGGAGGTGGTTGGGGTGGCAATGAGTTCGGGAACAACTACCAGCAGGGCTACAACGCTGGCCCGGTGCGAGCCGGAGGCAATTTTAATCAGCGAGCGGCGCCCTACGGTACCGACGGTAGCTATTATGGCGGGTACTAGTCGAAGGCTAACCGATTAACTTGCGTTTCCAGGCAATCAAGGTGGCGGCGGTTACGGTGGCAACGGGAGATACGGGAATAGCCGTAGATATTGATAAGAAGAAAGGAAGATGAAGAGGAACGGATTAAAAGAGATTGAAAGTAAGCAAACTTTGCCATTCGCTCTACTACCAACCCATGTTTTCACACTAAATTCAAATCGCTCTTACCACGTTTTTGCTATTTGTTGTTGTTGTTGCGCGCGCCTCCTCACCACCACCATCGAAACGAAACTCTGCCGATCGTGTTACGCCTTTCTCACCAACTTGATGTTGATGTTGCTCCACTCATCGCCACCACTAAAATACCTCTACTGTTCTTGTTGTTGCCTCACCGCCGACCACACGCCACGCGCCCGTGTTGCTAACCGTAATTATTCCGTTGCACCTTTGCCCCGCTCAATCCAGATGGACCCTCTACCGCACATAAACGCGCAGACCGAAGGTAAATATGACAAATTTCATTTTAATCCTTTTTCCATTTTCATTTGTTTTTCACTTCTGGTGTGATATCCGTTACCCCACATACTCCTATATTTGGTTTCCTCTTATCAGTTACATTTCCTACCGTTCCCTTGAAAGGGAAGTTATTATTTCGCTCCAGAGTTTTGCATTCAGCGCAAGGTTTCCTATTGCTGGCGCCTGCATAGCAATTACCCACCGAGGTATTTAAACAGCGAGTGCAAAGATGTAGCGAGACCAAGTTCTGGGGATATTTAATTATCTATTATTCCTTTGTTGGTGGGGGGTTTCAATTGCTGAGAAAATGTGTCTCTCGGCTGCAATTCTCTTTCATCATGTTGATGCTTCTTCATTTGGACGCCTGTTGTGCACATTCCCTCAACAAGCACACGCCGGGCGTGCCAAGCTGTTTGGGGTGTGCTATGGTTATTTGTTTGTGTAAGGCTTTATTTCCTCCAATTATTCCCCAGTTTACCTTCCCGTATCTTCTCCACTAAGCAAGTCAGTATTGTGTTTCTTTAAACGTTAGCCAGTGTCTGCGATTTTCAAGAAGGTAGCTTGATTGTACGAGTTTCCAGTGCCTTGACCTCCCATCTCTAATGCCAACATCATATGTATTTTTCTTCATTCTTATTAGGTACAAATCAGTTTTAGAAACAGCTAGCTAAAACACAGAGTCATTGCAAACCAAAACACACAGTCGTGAGAAAAGCGTAAATGAGAAGGGAGGCTCAGTGTTAATGGCAGTAAACAAAGAGAAAAGAAAAGGGCTCGGTGTGGGAGACAGGACAAACGATGGTACGATCGGATAGGCCACGCAGCAGCACAGGAATTCTCGATCTCCAGGGGCCAGAAGAGACGCGAAGGTGCGGAAACGGTTTGAGATATTGAATAGTGGAGCTAAATAGTATCTCACCAATCGATAGACAACAAATCAAAAAAGAACCGAAGTCAGCATCGCGGCAGGTGCAGCAGCAAAGCAGAGCAGAAGAGAGCCTTATCGTCAGTTTTGGGTGGCCATGCTTCTACACACAATACAGCACAGGAGGAGAAGAGAGGAGGAGTCGTTGGTCACATAAGTTTGAGAAAGTGCAACAGAAATCCACACACAGGATCATCGCGCGTCCCCTCACAGTCGATGGGAATTCTCGATCACCTTAAGAGGACAAAAGAGGATAAAATAGCGCAATGGTAGCGAGTCCTTACAGAAGAGACCACAGGATTTGCTTCTCAACTCCCCCCTTTCCACTCTACGGCTTTAGGAGATAGCAAGCTTTCATCCACTTTGAGGTGCTTCTCGTTCAGAAGGCATCGTTACGGTCGTCCGGTTTCCTTACTCCATCGCTTGCACCTCTCTTCTGATTGGTATTGTTGGCTGACGTAGCAAAATGCCAGCATAATATGTCTGCACATCAAGAGCATAGCAACAATTTACGAAGCAAATCTGCTCGTGCTTTTGTAAGTTTAATAAGGCTTCTTCGAACGACAAATAGACGACAATCCTGCAAAAATACACGTTCATGGAGTAGAAACCTATGCCCAATACACGGTGAAGCAACAATAAGAGAATCGCACCCAATCGAAACCACCGGGTGTGCATCCTAAGCACTTACGATCTCGTTGAGCAAACAGGAAGTGAAAAAAAGCGAAAGGTTTATTCCGCCGTTTGCTACTTTTGACCGCATGCAATTAATGCGCACCAAAACAACTACGCGTGTGCACGCCACCTTTGAATGTTGCAGTTCGATCTGCGAAACAACCAGCAAGTAATAACATATTTATTAACTATTAATGTGTAGGTTTATGGAAAAAAAAGAAACAGCTTAGCGCGTAAGAAAACGAGCCGCCAGCAGGTGTAGAGATTTTGGGTTTAAACACGTTTTATTTGTCACACATTTTGAACAAGTTTTATACACACAAACACATACCAACCCCCCCCCTTACCTTATTCGTAAAAAGGAAACCATGTTCAGATAATTGGATAAAGTGTACTATCCATCCATGAAGGGAAACTTTCCACACATAAGGGTAGAAATTAACGTCGCGGGGGGGAAGAGTAACACGATTGAAGAAGGGCATATCTAGTGAAGCAGTATAAAACCAACATTAGAGCAGAAGCAAAAGGGACTAACGTACATTGTGTAGTGCAAAACAGTGTTTAAGTACCAATTTCGATAAGGAAGATCATATACCTTAAAGAAAGCAAGAAGAAATCGTCCAGGGAACATAGAACATGACCAGGATTTAGGTGTCCTGCAGGAAAGAGAAGACAAGAATGGCAAAAACTGTACTGAAAATTAGTAGTCTCTCAACTTTTCATTTGTGTATATAAATAGTACTATAATTATGCTTTTTTTCTGTAAGGTTTAAACTGACTTTTATGTAACTGCTGAAGGGCGATCGTTAGATCTACAAAATAGAGAGGGTTTACTCTAAAATTTATCTCACTCTATGGAGTGATTAAGGATGTTCGTTTCTTTTGAATAAAGCTGCAATAACAACACGATAGGAAGAGCATGTGCGACCCAGAAAAAAAAACAGTAGAACCCAATCAAAGTTTCGTTCAGTAACCAAACCAAACCCTACTTACAGTTCCACTTAAATTACGCACTGATTGATTTGTTAATTTTCCGACAGACTGTAGTAGCGTTCTTTAAAAGATGAGAAAGAGGTCGTTGCAAGTTCATCCACTTAAGGCAGGAATATGAGAAACTAGAGAATACAGTAATATTATCTGACGGATCGCGCATACATATTCGAGAGTAAGTTCTTGTCGCAGAAGCAACCAGAAAACAAATAAACAGAAAAGCCAAGAGAGTACCGTTTGTATTAATTGCATTCATCACAGGTAGTCTAACACAACAGGTCGGTCAAT
Source organism: Anopheles ziemanni (assembly GCF_943734765.1). Lineage (NCBI taxonomy): Eukaryota > Metazoa > Arthropoda > Insecta > Diptera > Culicidae > Anopheles > Anopheles ziemanni. Next base: position 33,914,491 of record NC_080706.1, on the reverse strand, counting down.
TGTACAGTGCTTGTTTGTCGGTCAATTTGTCGTAGAGATGGTTTTTCAGGAAGCCATTACGTGAACGCGCAATCATTTTACCAAATCAGACGGACAGCAGATAGACTGGACAGAGGCTGAGTCAGTGATCAGATTCTTCTTGTACCGCAGTACAGGTTCGGTGGCATCCTCGAGGGAGAGGTTCTACAATCATGTGTCGTCAATCACGTCGTCGTGTAGGTGCAGATTCGCTTTGAGGATCTCTGTATATATAGTATCGTGCGTATCTCGTATCTGACCAGCAGGAAGACAGAAAGTTTTTCCCAAACTTGTTCGCAACTGCGGCAACCATCACAGCTTTGGACAGGTTTGTAAAAGAAGCTGACATGCTAGGGGAAAGCTCATCTTAGTCGTTGCTTTGCTGTGTACAGGCATCAGGGAAGCTTTTATTGGACGACATACGACGATAATTTCAGGGTAAGATGATCCTTAGAGATACAGACGTTGAATAATTTCTTTAGAAGCATCTCATTTGTTTCATTTAGTTGGTTTAATTTTTGGTCTTTCGATAATATAGCTTTAGCAGCGCGTCCAGTCAGAGAAACGAAGAATTGTGCCCCTACGTACCCAATCGTCGTTGTAGGTGCAAGCAACAGAAAGAAACTAAAAGCCACCAGCGATAGGGGTCATTCGTAGCTCGGAACATAATAAGGATCTCCCACACTGGTCCGTACAAATCCAACCGAGAGATTGCAAGATCTCGTCAACTCAATTTACCTTTTATATATTTTTGAATTTGGCAAGGGATTTTGCAGAAGAAATTTTGTAAATTTCTTTTCATGTTCATCCTAACATCGGTCCCTAAAATTTCTTTTTTTTCTTGTCGACTGCATCCTATAAATGCTATACATTGGTGTGATACTGGTAGATTCATTTTTCTAAACAACTTTATTTTATGCTGCTGTAATTATGATTTATTTTTGGTTTCTATTTTTATGTTGAATTGCCATTTGCTGACTCTGTTGGGACAGAGAGATTGCTAAGCTAGGTTCTCATGGAGTCATCAGTGAATTCAGTCGAAAGCCGGTACAATGCAGGTAAGGCATTCGTACTTCAAGCGTGGACCACTGTCGGTAAGTGTTTTGTTGTTTTATTTATGTTACTAATCTGCAGATATGTGTAGTTTATGTTGGATCATTTTATTAACAAATATGTGTATTGAAATTTTATTTGGGCAATAAAGGTGAAATGCATCAATACAAATGAGAAACGAACGTTTTTTAATTTAAACTAAAGACATCCGAAGTTGAGTTCTGAAAAGAGAAAATATCCTGTATTGCTTTTATATTATTTAATAGTAGCTAATTTGTAAAACCTATTTGCCGAACAAATTATGCACTGTTCATATTTCTGCAATGAATGGTAAAAGTAGATTTTGAGCATATGACTCTCGTACTACAGAACTATTGATAGAATGCATCCACAAACAATAATTTTCTCCTTTGGTGTATCATCCGCCTCCATTATGCCTGTCCTGAATAGCGGTTTCTTTTTGTGTAGTTGCCAATCCTCTTGTAATGGGCATGGTTTCGTCTCGGCTGGGATTCGAACCTACGCTGTCGAGGGAGTGGCTCGGTGCACGTGGCCCGATTTTCTAGCCGGTGAAACCATTCGAAGAAACATTTTTTTTTAATCTTCACAAACCAGAGCGATACAATTTTATTTACCATAAACTGGGCTTAAATTTGTGTACCTGTTCGATAAAAATAAAACTTCTGATTGCTGTATGGGTCAATGGGTATTCAAATGTTGTCGGATTGGATTTATAATCAACATATTGAAATTAACGAATTTTCAGAAAAGAAAGTTTTAAAAACACGTTGTCTAAACATGCCTTCAGTCGCTTTGCGCAAAGTGACAGCTGCGAAAAGCTGCAGCATCATCTGTCAGAATACGACAGCTGTCACTAGTGATGGGAAAACTGAATCCCTACAGGGATTCGAATCTTTCGATTCAAATCCTTTCTGAGATCCGGATCTTCGAATCCGAGTCCCAATCCGTCATATCATGCGTGCTTACCTAATTTACCGATCTTTCATATTATTTGTGACTTTAACAATTGTACAATCAATGGTTGAATTGATCCATAGGCTAAATCGAGCTTTGAATGGTCCCCAGGACCATCTGGATCGCTATCGCTATCCGCTCCCAGGGGGAGCTGTTTCATTTCAGTTCCGAGGAAACTACCCACCACTATGCGCACAATTTGAGAGAGAAAAGAGCATTGAAAATGCTCTCGCAACATCGCAAAATCTCTCTTTCGAAGAGAGAGATTGCGCATCGGGACCTTTCGAACTGGGTTTTCCTGGGATTATATGAAAATGACATTTGGAGGTTTTCGAAGAGTTTCGGTCGACCGGGCCATGTTTACAATGTGTCGCAGTATTAATTTCTCCAAAACTGAAAACGATGGATAAGCCTTTTCTTCCACAAAGTTGTTGGTCTGCAAAAGACCTTTCGTTTGAGGGGTCTGTCGTAAAAATCGGTGAACGGAATCAAAAGTTATTGGCAAATAGGCTGTTTCGGCCCTTTTCCCATACAAAATCATTTTGCAAAAACTAAATGGCCTGGAAAATCTTACTATCGTTAATGTTGTGTGTCTTGAGCAGACCTTTCATTTGAGGGGTCAATCGTGAAAATCGGTTCAAAGAAAAAAAAGTTATTAACAAATTGGCAATTTTTTGCCTAAATGGCTATTCGAAATATTGAGTACGTTGTTCCGGAGATTTCCAAAGCTTTTCGAAAAATAAACTTTCTCAAAAACTAGACAATATTGAACGATCTATCGTTACACAAAATTGTGTGTCTTGAGCAGACCTTTCATTTAAGGGGTCACATGTACAAATCGGTTCAGCAGTTATAAAGTTATTGACAAATTTGTTATTTCAGCAGAAAATACCAACCAAGGTTTCTGCATCAACGCCTCAGAATTTCATAAACTAAGAATTACGGAAGAGTCTTTGTTGCACAGAGTTATCAGTCTTTAAAAGACCTTTTATTTGAGGGGTCTGGCGCTAAAATTGGTCAAGCCACTAAAAAGTTATTAACAAATTAGCTATTTCAGCCATTCATAAGGCAGCTTGGTTGTTTCAATTTGAAATCTTTAATTTTTGAATGAATTTCACGACAATGACGATTCACCAGCCTGGCCATTCAACAAACTTTATCACGTTGGCACAACGCAAAACCATCAGTCACAGCGTAAAATTGTCGCCTGAAAGGCCATTCTTAGAATCGAACCATTGTAGTAGCCAGACGAACGTTAACGTTTCGTAACGTAAATCGTTTTCAAAGCAAAGTGAAGTTTAATTGGTGTAAATATGTCTCAAATGGTGAATGCTGTGCAATGCAATTGTAACAATAGTGAAAGCAGTGTGCCAGACGGGATATTGTGCCAAGATGTACCAACAGTCACATTCTCGGAACCTGTGGTAAGTGTGGAATGTTTAAGTTTTCGTTTTTTTTTTTTTGTATGAAAAACGTTTGGAAAACGTATATAATTAATCTATATTGTGTAGACGCGTAGTTTAGAATGTAAGCATACCTTGTCTATACTCACCTTGTAAAAGAAGTTGTCAGAAATGTCAGAAATAAACGTCACTTCGAGTGGATCCCCCGCTAGGCAGCTCGAAATATCGTTCTCAAAACGTCCTCCGCGCGAACAAACGTCCTCCATTTTTGTATGGGGATGAAACAAAAGGAGGACGTTTTTCGAGCAATCGTCCTCCTTGTCCTCCTCACCATACAAAACTGCTCGATGTTTGTGTCATGGAGGACGTTTTTGAGGACGATTTGCTCGAAATTGCCTAGCGGGCCGCCATAGACGTCGGACATACCGTGTGCCTTGTGAAACTGAAGTCTTCCGTGTGCCGTGTGAAAAGTAGAAATAAAGTCCAGTTTCTACATCTCAGAAGTGGGATTTACCACAAAAACGCCCTCAAAGATGCCAACAAAAGAAGAAATGGTATGTGCGTTGGAACATGCACAAGTCGAGGTTCCCCCTACCGCCACCATTAGCCAAATTAAGCGGCTTTACGAACATGCTGTGTTAAAAAGTGAGGTTAAAACGCCGGATCAAACACGTGTTCCTGATGACGTGAGCCCATCGAGCGAAGGAAGTACTGTCCCCGCATCGGAAGAAGATCTAGCGGTACTGCGACACAAATTAGAGTCTCTCGAGTTACGGCAGAAAATCGCCAACCTAGAGGCCAAACTTGGTGCATTTTCGTTGCCGTCGTCGTCGCATTCACCTCCGCTTCCATTGTCGCAACCACCACCACCGCCGTCGTCGCTGCCACCTCCATTGCCGTTGCTACAATCGCCACCTGCACTGCTGCCGCCGCAACCAGCCTCATCGCCGCCTTCGTCCAGAGCACCCAACCTGGAGGAATTTGTTGGTTCCTTCAGTGGTGATGACGGTGAGGACGTTGAACGATGGGTGAGAGACCTAGAGAATACGTTCTTGCTACACCAATTAGACGACATAGGGAAACTATTCTGTATGCGTCGGCTGCTAACCGGCACAGCCGCTCTACTCGCCAAATCTACTAATGCTGCATGCTACAACGACCTAAAGGCCGAATTAGTAGAAACCTTTAAGGTCACCATCTACATTGAGGAGATCTACAGGAAGTTGCGAGCTCGGCGACTGAAGAGAAGCGAGACTACCACGCGCTATCTGCTGGATATGCTCCACATCGCCGGCAACTCAATCGCAGAGGAGGAACTCGTGATCATAATATTAGACGGAATTGGAGATCCAATTAACACCGCTGCAATGCGCTTTGCAGCAAAATCGGTCGTACAGCTGAAAGCCCTCCTGAAGGATTACGAAAAACTACGCCCCGACGTTACTCGTGCACCCGTAACGTCAACCATCTCTGCCCGACCGACCTCATCCGGAACAAAAGAACGCAGCGCCAACAATGATTCCCTGCGCTGCTATAACTGTAGGCAGTTTGGGCATCACCAACCAGCCTGCCCATTCCCGCTACGCCCAACCGGAGGCTGCTTCAACTGCCATCAGACGGGTCACCAATATAAGCAATGCCGAAACAAAGCCGTCGTAACATCAGCTGCAACCGATCGTCACTTCAAAGAACCAGATGGATGGATTGTCAACGAAAGGCAAGACGTAAGTGTGAACTTTTTGATCGATGGACGGCCCAGTGACCCACCGGTTTTTATGTGCGCCCTCTTCGATACAGGAAGCCCAGTCAGCTTTATAGCCGCAGATATGGTTCCAAAAAAATTCTTAGCGCCACCGACTCCATCCGGATTCCGGGGCCTCGGAAACACCTTATTATCTTCACTCGGGCAAATTAAATGTAGAATTAGATTTTGTAACGATACTGAAGAACATACGTTCACTATCTTGCCCAAGGAAAGTATCGCTTGGCCTATCGTTGCCGGTCGTGACTTATTAACAAAATTTAACATATATCTGAGTAAGGCTCCTCGTCCAGTTAACACCACTGCTGAAAGTAATACGTTATTAAGCGACCAAGGTATACAGGAAGAAGCCTTTAGCGAAATTTGTGCGATTAATGCTTATGACGATGAATTGGAGTTGTGCTTAGGAGAAAGTCTTTCAGGAACTGAGCATAGCGCTGTCTTATCAGCAATTAATAACAATTATCTAGAGTTCCCACTCGAGGACATCGACCCGCCGAACCACCAAATGAAGATTCGTCTTACTCACGACGCCCCCTTGTTCACAAAGCCCCGGCGGTTATCTTACGGGGAGCGAAACCAAGTACGCGAAATTGTTAATGACCTTCTGGCAAAAGGCATAATACGACCAAGCAATTCACCTTATGCGTCGGCTCTCGTTCTAGTTAGGAAGAAAAACGGGGAAATTAGAATGTGCGTAGACTATAGGCCACTGAATAAGATCTCAATTAGGGACAACTATCCACTGCCGCTTATCGAAACGTGCCTTGAACATCTGAGCAACAAACGATTTTTCACATTACTCGACCTGAAAAGTGGATTCCATCAAGTCCAAATGCATGAAGATTCAGTTCCATATACATCTTTCGTAACACCCGATGGCCAATATGAATATCTCAAGATGCCCTTTGGGCTCAAGAATGCCCCTTCCGAGTTCCAACGATTTATGAATGCCATATTGCGAGAATTTATTGAGGCTGAAAAGTTGGTAGTATATTTGGACGATATAATTATAGCAACCGCCGACTTTGACGCGCACCTGGAAATTTTAAGCGCTGTTTTAAAGAAACTACGTCAAAGCGGACTCGAACTTCGCCTTGACAAATGTAGATTTGCCTACCAAGAACTAGACTACCTTGGGTATAAAGCAAATTCTTCCGGTATCCGTCCAAGCGATAAACACGTAAAAGCCATACAAAATTATCCGATTCCTAAAAGCACAAAACAGCTGCGAAGGTGCTTAGGCCTCTTCTCATATTTTCGACGGTTCGTTCCCTCGTTCTCGTGCATAGCGAAGCCACTTACAGATCTTCTTAAGAACGATAGTCCCTTTATTTTTGACGCTGCTTGTGAGGAGGCATTGGAGACATTGCGTGAAAAGCTAACACAGTCCCCGGTCCTATGCCTTTTCGATCCTAAACGCGAGACGATCTTGCATTGTGATGCAAGTTCCACCGGATTTGGTGCGGTCCTATTGCAAAGGCAAGATGATGGGAAACTGCACCCTATAGCCTTTTTTTCCAAAACCACATCTAAAGACGAAGCTAAGTTGCATAGTTATGAACTTGAAACCTTGGCAGTCATATATGCTTTAAAGCGGTTCCATGTTTATGTACATGGCATTCCGATAAAAATAGTTACGGACTGCAACTCATTAGTCGCAACACTTAAGAACAGTAACACTTCGGCCAAAATTGCGCGTTGGTCGTTGTTTTTGGAGAATTACGACTATGAGATACAATATCGGCCGGGTGCCGCCATGGCCCATGTTGATGCCCTGAGTCGGACGGAGGCTGTGGCAGCCATAAGCGAAGTTGATATAGACTTTCAACTGCACGTAGCCCAAATGCGTGACCCTGTTGTTGAAGCCTTAAAGAACAAACTAGAGTCGGAGGAGGTTAGTGATTACAAACTACAGGATAATCTGGTATATAGAAGGGTTACTCCTGACCGGCTTCAACTATATGTCCCACGCGAGATGGTAAATAATATTGTCCGACATACACACGAAAAAATAGGACATTTGGCAGTCGACAAAACCTTTGATAAAATCAGGGAGCACTATTGGTTCCCTCACATGCGGCAGACCATTGAGGACTACATTAAAAACTGCCTCAAGTGTATCGTACATTCGGCACCAAGTCGAAAAATTAATCGTAATTTGTTCAGTATCCCTAAGGTAGCATTGCCATTTCATACGTTACACATTGACCACTTGGGCCCTTTGCCCTCACTTCGTTCCAAAAAGAAGCACATTCTGGTAGTCATAGACGCCTTCACTAAGTTTACGAAGTTGTATCCAACTTCTTCTACCAATTCTGCCGAAGCATGCGCCTTCCTAAACCAGTATATGGCTTACTACAGCCGGCCCAGAAGAATTATTAGTGATCGAGGCCCATGTTTTACGTCTAACGATTTTGAATTTTTTTTGAAAAATAACGGTATTATTCATGTTCTTAACGCTACTGCATCTCCCCAAGCAAATGGACAAGTCGAGAGGGTTAATCGCGTTTTGTGCCCAATGTTGGGCAAACTTTCCGACCCAATCGATCAAGCCGATTGGTTTACGCACCTACGTTCCGCTGAGTATGCCCTAAACAATACGGTACATGCAACAACCGGGTTCCCTCCTTCCGTCCTTCTGTATGGGATTGAACAACGTGGACCATGTGTTGACGAGCTGACTGAGTTCTTAGACGAGAAAAACGGCGACAACAGTAGGGACTTGAAGTCTATCCGATCTGTGGCTTCCGAGAACATCGCGCAATCGCAGCTTACCAATGAGAAATACTTTTATAAGAATCATAAACCAGCTCCTGAATTCGAAGAAGGCGATTATGTAGCAATACGGCACGTAGATACTAGTTCGGGACTGAAAACGAAATTAGCAGCCAAATACAGGGGACCCTACATAATCCATAAGAAACTCCCTAATGATCGCTATGTCATCAGAGATGTACCGGGATGTCAAATAACTCAAATACCATACGATGGAGTCCTAGAGGTAGACAAACTGAAGAGATGGATAAATCCGGATGATATATTAGAGTAAAATCATGTTTCGGGGCCAGTAAATTGTGGTCAATTTAAGGTAGTCAGGATTGGCCGAGCTGTAGACGCGTAGTTTAGAATGTAAGCATACCTTGTCTATACTCACCTTGTAAAAGAAGTTGTCAGAAATGTCAGAAATAAACGTCACTTCGAGTGGATCCGCCATAGACGTCGGACATACCGTGTGCCTTGTGAAACTGAAGTCTTCCGTGTGCCGTGTGAAAAGTAGAAATAAAGTCCAGTTTCTACAATTGCTTACTGTAATATGTGGTCATATGTGTCTTTTGACCCACGTCGTTATTACATAATAGAAACATTAATCTAATATATAAAAGTCACCGTTGTCTGTGTATTATATCCCTAACCCTCCCGAACACCTCCCCTCTAAAATTAATGAAAAACAATTATAGTTCAACAATTATTGAACGAGTTTTCACAAAAATTAGTACACATACTGCTCACATAGGGACATACCATGGTTTAAAATTTCATCTTTCTAGGGGAAAGGGAAAGGGGGGCTCCCATACTACCCCCTACCTTAAAAATGGTTAAAATGCAATATGGGTATCAATTTCGCAGTATTTCTTCTTCTTCTTCTTCTTGGCGTAACGACCTCTTGGTCATGCCTGCCCCGTTAAGGGCTTACGAGACTTGTTTCCCTGTTGTACGTGGATAGTCAGTCCTCTCGTACAGGGGAGGGTCCGGTCTCGGATGGGATTCGAACCCACGCCGTCGAGGTGGTGAGCCCCGGCGCTCATGGGCCGATTTTCTAACCGGTGCTACCGCTCGGCTGTCGCGGACCCCTCAAAATTCGCAGTATTTATGGTTTCTAAATCAAATGACCTCACTATTAATGTTCAATCTTAGCCCAAACTACCTCTACCCTCCTCCTCATCTTCAGCAAATCAATAGCATAGCTCAAAACGAAAAGTGTTAATTCTTATCACAAGTATGCAACGCAAAATCTACTAAGTGTATCTGTGCCAAACTTGGCTGGAGTATAACTCATTTTCTCGAACTAAATCGAACCCAGACATCCCAGATTTCTTCTATCTTCTCTTACGTAACAAATATTCTCAATCACACTAAATCGGTCTAATCAATTTATACTAAACATAATCATAAGAAAGACAATTTTTCAAGTGTGAAATGTCCAACATTCTTATGCCTCCTTCCTGCCTATAACTTTCTATCATCTGGACGACAGAAATTCAGTAAAACAATATAATGCCACATTACTACGGAAGCGACGGATTGAAAAAAAGCGTACATATCGTGGGGTGACGGTTTTACTGGGGTATTTCTCATACTTGCTTCAATTGATTAATTTTAAATGGTTGAACCAAGGTGGAAGCACAATAAGATAGCGAATGCAAAATGTATATTAACATGGTTTCGTCGGCTAAAGGTAATACTAAAAAATACCACTATCCCCAAAACGCTAAATTTAAGATTACAAAACTCAAGATTCTGAATGAAAACATTCTTTCGTTTGGAATTTCTTTCCACCCGGATGAAATCGGGTTAATCACCCAAGTAACATTTTAAGTTTTATCATGGTTCTAACGATGTTGTTCATGCTCATCATTGAGTCTCATCTCAAGAGTAAAATATCTTAAAGACTGTGATAAAACATTCATAAACCCGTTTTAAGTGTAAGAGGGCCCACTCTACAGAACGTTGTCAAAACCATCCCTTAAAACCTTTTCTAGACCTAAAATCACTGATTGGTTTTAAGAGAAGGTTTTAAGAAGGACTTAACAGCGTATTTACAGACTCTTCAAGTCTACTAAGATTTTAGACTTAATGAGCGGTTTTATAGCTATCCTCAAAAGGTTTTAAGGATGTCAAAATTATTAAAACTATTTTGCCTGCTTAGAAACCTCTATAAAACCAATTGGACTTGGTACACCCATGTTAAAACATTGATAAAACTTGTTGAAGTCTAATAGGTCTTGGAAATGTTACTTGGGCAGCTAGTATTTGTATAAAAAAAACTGCCCTCCTACGAAAAAAGGCTACAATTGAAGCGCGATAGGCACAAATATACTTTAAATAAAAAAGACAGGAACCTAAAATTCCAAAAGGAGGATTTTCGAATAGATCAGCTTTTAACAACTTTAACTTGAAAAGACCTTTCATTTAAGGGGTCAATCGTGAAAATCGGTTGAAAGAATCAATAGTTATTAACAATTTGCCACGCGGTGCCGCCGGTGGGTTGTATTCTGTTCCAATCATCTTGCATGCGTGTTTAGAGATTGTCCGTTTACGAAGGAAATCATCTAAAATCTTCCATAGGTGTTTTACCAGGTTCATATCTGGACTCTGTGGGAAGCGAATGGAGTTGTTTACGGCTGTGTGCTTAGGCTCGTTATCTTGTTGGAACAGGAATCTTACTTGAAATCCTAACTTCTCGGCACTTTTTATACAACTGTCTTTCAAAATTTGAACGTAGGTTTTGTGATCCTTTATCCCATGAATGAAGTGCAGCTGCCTGCTGCACTAATGCAACTCCAAACCATGTCGGAACTTTCACCATATTTCACCGTTGAAATAAGATTATTTGTTTGCATCTCAGTATTGCATTTTTTATGTGGTTAAAGCTCGTGGCTCCACCTTTTCGTTGCTTATTGTCTAATGTTTTTGTAACGAAGAATCGATCAATTGCCGATTGAGCTTTAAAACAAGGTATGGCCACAAGTTTTGCTATCTCATTGGTAGACTCATGTAATCGAACGATTCGTTTTTCTCGTCAAAGGTTGACTCTAACGCCTTTCGATCTATGTTGTGAACTAACTGGACATTCCGAATTAACACATTAAGCGCTCCGTTCATTTTCACTACTTTCCGTTAAGTCGTTAATTCGTCATAGACCATCGACGGTAGGTAGTGAGCAGTGCTTGCATGTTCAAACATTCCTTATGAATTTCCTGCCGGTCCCATTGGGACCTGGTTTCCCTACAAAAACGGCTCTGTCGGTTCAACGAGACTAAGAGAACGCTTAACGCGCTATTGCCAGACCGTGGTATACTAGATTTCATTTAAATTGAAGGTAAAATCCCAAATGAGGCCCCCTAGTCGCCGCATCGTCATCATTTTTTAGATGTTTTTGCCTGCAAGTTATGCAATAGGTGGCACATCAATGCAGTTTGAATAATTGAACCGTTGAATTTCCGTTAGAAGCTGTAATGATTTGAATTAATCGGTTGAACTGGGCAAGATGGACAGCATAAACCAATGATTTGGAGTGAAATAATGAGTATGAAACGGCGGCGCGCCCGCAGCGAGCGCAGCGAGCGGACTGCGCTAGGTCTACCGAAAAAGGGAGTTTGTTATAAATTTGTGAAATAAGGGGGGCCAGTGGGCCCCCCTCATACCACAGCCCTAGGTTGATTGCGTAGCCGAATTTTCATAACCTCATGCAAGTAATGCATGAGGGAGTTCATGTTGTACATCCTTTTCAGTATAACCATAATCTTTAATTTAACGAGGCATTCAATTCAAACGGTTCACACAACGGCATTTGTTTCACCCATTGCATACCTTTTAGGTACATCCGCTCACAAATGGTGTAGCCACGACAGCGATTTTGGCAGGGGGGGGCTTCATTTGGGATTTTACCGGTTTTGTTAAATTATTTTTTGTTCAATTGTTTGTTCAATTGATTGTTCAATTGTTTGAAATGCAATTGCACATACGTTTACAACTATTCCAAAGGATCTACAATCTTCCGCTAGGGAGGAGTTTGGAGACGCGATACTGAACTTTTCGGTCATAAGTTTATCGCATTTGACCCAGTCTATGTTTTATGTTAGGTCGTGAGTCATTAGTGTCGGATTGGTTGGATGGGAAGCCTTCGGCATTGCAATCTTAAATGACCTCCAAATTCGCTGCCGAATTGGTCTTGGATGACCTTCAATTGAGTGTCCAGGGCATAGGGATATACCTAGGGCACTACCTGGAACCCTGGGTGATGTTGTTCTCGTATGTTCCCCGGTTTTGAACATGGATAGTCTGAACTTATTACACAGGTCATGATGATTAAGACGTTTAAATCGCCTAAGATATAAAAGGGTGTTTGTAGTCTAGTACAAAGATTTTCGAGGTCGTTTTTGATCTTTGCAGTATCAAAGTTAGGTCTCGGAGAGATATATAATTATGATTTATGAACGAGGAATTCAATTAAAAAAAAGATAATAATCTTTATTTCTTGCTTGACTACGTCCTATCTCATGAGTTGCTTAAACTGAACTGACTTTATTATTCGCTAACTGGCCCTGGCAACCCGTGGTGCGCGTCCCGGTGGTTCCGCTTAACCTGTGGTCACAGCTTTCCGCAACCGCATGCGGTTGCGTTTTTGATCTGTCAAACGAGCACAGCTTTTTACCAAAAATAATACTTTAATGTTTGAATATACCACTTATATGAGCATACAATCTCATTAAAGTCTACTAGGAACAATATTTACTGTTGACATATCAAAACGCAAGAGTCTGCGGCAAGAATCAAACTCGTTTGATTTTTTAGTACAGAAACCGCAAGGTCTTGCGTCTGCGGTGACAGCCCATGACAGCTCCTATCTCTCCCATGGGAAAAAATGCAACCGCACGCGGTTGCGCAAAGCTGTGACCAGGGGTTTAGTCGGCGTCTTCTACCTGCGCGTGGTGCCTGCCGGTGGTACACGTGGCGTCTGATGGTGTCATATGGCGTGTGTGCAGAGGCGGATTAAGTGTTCTAGAGGCCTCAAGCAGCTACAAGTTGAAGGACCCAAAAGCATACATTGCATTCAACATTCAACATTATATTTCAACTACATTACAAACTAACATTTTCCTCAATATTATCCCATGTTTTAAATGCTAAAAGCCTTGTTTTCAAAATCATATTTCACGCCAAACCATCTTTGCGAACTATCCAAGAGAATCATTTTTCACAAATAGTATTTTCTATTAACAAAATTGACGAATAATTTAATGTGTTACATTTTAATCTAATTAGTTATTGAGTCTTTTGAATACCCAATATTTTTATCAAAAAATTCGTAAAATAACAGCTTAGTGCAATGCAAAGTATTATAACTATGTTTGGGGCAGGGCATTACTTTTGCTAGCCCATGTGCATTATCTTCAAACTATTCTGAGGATTACCCTCTTTTGCAAAATGATCTTTACACTGTTCGCTTTTATACATGTTAGTTCATCAGTATTTTTTATGTTAACTTTAAAAAACTCAAAAATGCGACGTTTGATCACCTTTTCGTAATCAAAGCCCAATTCATTCGCAAATTCATCACACATTTGATAAGACATGCAACTTTTTTTAAAAAATAATAAAATTATTTCAACATTAAAATTAAAAAAAAAGGTGGGTGAATGATGGGGCCCTCGATAACTCGGGGCCCTAAGCAGCTGCTTAGTTTGCTTACCCTATGATCCGCCTCTGCATGTGTGCCTCACGTAATTATATATTTAACGTGTTCTTCAAAGTTAAAATTCAATATTATTTCTCTCGATTTGAGGTGACGCACATTTATCTAAATCGTACAGTGCTGTACGAAATTGTAACCACACATACTTCTTCTTCTTCTTCTGTTTTGCGATTTCGGGGTATATCCTCTTACGTTGATTCGAACACTATGTTCACTTTCACGTATTCAGAGGCGTACCGACTCTGTCCGAACTCCTATATAGGGGTTCGTCCTTTGGGAGATATGCTCTGCCTCCTTGTAGCTAGAGCGTATTGGAATTTTTTATTTTCCCCGGAGTTTTTTACCCGGTAGAATGCTCAAGTGGTAACCTCGCGACACTCGTTTTTGCAGAAGCTGCATTTGAATGCTGGAGTTAATTGGTGAGATAATTTTCTTTGCATTTGGAGCATTTGGCAGATTTGGCTTGGTTTAGATTGTAGCTACACCTATTCTGCGACGAAGGGTATACAATGCAATCTAAAGGTATACAATGGGTGATATAAATACCGTTATGTGAATTGTTTGTATTAGGTGTCGTGTCAAACTTTTATCGATGAAAGAATAAATGAGACCCTTCGTTTTCTTGTGCGATGATATACCTAAACTTATGCAATTGGTGATATATTAGTTCGGCAACGTAATCAACCTAGGGGTGCGGTATGAGGGGGGCCCACGGGCCCCCCTTATTTCACAAATTTATAACAAACTCCCTTTTTCGGTAGACCTAGCGCAGTCCGCTCGCTGCGCTCGCTGCGGGCGCGCCGCCGTTTCAAACTCATTTTTTCGGCCAAACTCATTGGTTCATGCTGCTCATCCTGTGTAGTATAATTTACAAGGTACCTTAGTATATAACATTATATTATCCAGCATTAAATATCTACTGTATGATTATATTATTGTTATATTTTGCAATTAAAGCATGCTGTGATTAATGACATTTTATAAATTTAAGTCAAAAATTTTAAAATTTTCTTTCTATCATCACGGGACAGATTCTATATAATATTTAAATGGTTTTAAAACTGACTCGTATTTTTTAGCCCTTTGTAATGTTAGAGATTTTACATAGAATGTATTAATTACAAATTCCTAATTGATAGAAAATTTGTGTTCGTCTCGCTTACGCACACGATTTTCTTCTGAAATAACTGAACTATAAGATGACTCGTTAGCTGTTACTCCTACATTTGCAAAATCTGCGGAAAAACTCTGGATGAATGTTACTAACGATTGCAACATCACTGATCCTTGCAATAGTTCACATTCAACTGTTTGAGGCGTTTTGCTTGTAGCATTTATTTTCTGAAGCAGCGTGTTCCAAATTACAGCCATTAAAACAACCTCATATTTACTCATTTCATGGAGAAGCGTGTTTGTCTCATCTATTGTTATTGCTTTTTCATATTTCCGTTACAATTTTTTTGCAATGCATTTTTGATTTCTCCAAACCTGGGTTTTAAAGCTAAGATCGCGTCGACTCTAGTTGACCACCGAGTCATTGAATGATTGTTTTCCTTTTTCATTTTTTTTTGTTACAATTTTCCAACGATGGGTTGAAGAGGTCAAAATGCGTTTTAGCTGAAAAAATTGCACTGCTGCCTTTTAATTTGTAGCTGTAAAATTAAAAATTGAATTTTATGAGTGATTTGCACATGGTATATTCCACTCATAGCACTTGCACAGTTCCGCTTAATGCTTGCGAAGGCTCAAGTATTTAGCAGACATATTGCAACGTCAGATGACTGTGCTCTACAGTTTGCAATATCCATAATTATTGTGTTTTTACTTCTTGTTTTCAGTCTTTTATAAGATCTTAGTACTTCTCTCCAATAATTGTGTTTCTTTCCCTTTTCATTTATTAACTTTGTGTCTTTAATTTGGGTTACCGTATTTTATCGAATATAGTGCGCATTTTTTTTAATTTTCTGCAGTAAACGTCATCCTCATCTTTATAAAGATGTTTTAGAACTCTCGATATTGCCATAATCTGCAGGTTTTTTTTTCATTATGTGGTCAATGAAAACATCGAAAAAGATTAGTTTTCATGTTGCAACAGTTTCAAAATCAAAATTTGAAGTTGAAACAATTATTTCAGTTTCTTGTTGGCTTTAAGACATGGTAGTTGTTTCTGGCTCCAGGATCTCCGGTGCTCCTAGAGACGGTTGAGGAATCTGCATTTTCATTGTCAACCAAGTTCGAACCATTTTAAATCTTATAAATTTACCCAAACCATTTTCTTGAAAATGAATAAATTCTTCTTCTTTTTTAATTTTCAACGGTTTACTGCTCCACTTTCAAACCACTTCATTTAAGTCGCTTGCTTTGCGTAATTTTATAGTGGTTTATTAACTTATGTCGCTAATAATTACCAAACTGAACATAGTAATATGGAATGTCTAGTAAGAATTGCAAGAACTCTTCTTTTCTATCGGTCGTTTGCACACACGATCTTGGTTAAGTCTCAATTATGTAGTATGTTTAAAGGGGTTCTCTGACCAGCGAGGCCCCTAGCGGCCGCCAACTCCACCCATAGGATAATCTGCCACTGCGAATGATTTATTGTAGAAATTTGCGCACGATGCGCTCCCAGGTGGCACTTCCATCGACGTAGGAGCTAAGAGGCGAGTTGTCGCTTGTAGATTACTAACTTTATTTTTCGTTCGATACGCTTTTTTACAAATTATAAACCTGTAACTAGTTTACTTACTTGTTTATCGGTTTTTGCCCGGGTAACCGCTTCGCTTCGTCGGCGGCTTTTTTCGATCCCTACTGACGGACCTACAGGCGCAGCGCCTCGTCTACGGTTTCGCTTCCCTCGACGACAATTATCATATTCAAAATTGTTCATGAATTAACGCTTGGTTGACGGGCGCTTTCCGCTAAAAACAACGTTAAGCCAAGCTACCCCGAGAGTGCACGGGCCCCGTCACCAAAGTGTTAAGGCCTATAACTTGGCTTACGTTGTTTTTAATATTATAATATCGTTTGTGTCATTCAGGTTAATGGACAATCCACGGTATTTCAACATCGGCCGCATCTGTCCCACATGCGGTTCGTGGAGCTGGCGGCTCGTCTTTATCCGAAAACGTTTTTAAGCTATCTGAAGATGTCGCCATCTGTGTTCGGCTTGCTGTGCAATCTTTGCGCGCCTTATATTCCACGAAAAACATCAGGTGGAATACAATTGTCCACACATGAACAATTAGCAGCTACTTTGCGTTATCTAATAACCGGGCGAACGGTACCGGACTTGGAGACGTCCACATTCATTGAAGGACGCATGCTGCACCAAGTTATCGCCAGCTGCTGCAAAGCAATCCAAACGGCCCTAATGGACAAATTTCTGCGCGTAAGTGCTCATTTCGAGTCTGTTGTATTGCATGCCAAATTTATTAATGCACACATTTTTCAGTTCCCAAAAACTCAACAAGAATGGGACACAATTGCAGCGAAGTTTGAAGAAAAGTGGGACTTTCCATGCTGCGTGGGAGTCATCGATGGAATACACGTAGCAGTGGCTGGCCGGAAAGGAGAAGAGAAGATGCTGGAGAACTATAAAAAATTTCGTAGTATTGTTTGGCTGGCATTAGTGAATGCAGACTGTGAAGTTCTGTTTTCAAATGTCGGTGCTCCAGGTCGGATGGCGGACGGTCGGGTCTATCGATCCAGTAGTTTGGAAACTGCTGTGAAACGAATGCCACCCGTTAACGTGCCAGGACCAGAGGGAATTTCTAAGTATGTTCTTGTTGGAGACAAAGCATTCCAAGGATCAGAACAAATGCTGGTCCCATTTCAAGTTGAGGACACACCAGAACGGCGTATGTTTAACAAGAGGCTTTCTCGGGCGCGGCAAGTGGTGGAGCGTACGTTCGGCCAAATCACCAACCGATTCCGAATTATAAAAATGAGCGACAAAAATTTAACAGCAGAAAAAAAAATTCCCATTGTAACAACTTGTGTTGTTTTACATAACTTTTAAATTGCGGCCAGTAAATGAAATTTCCGCGCAGACCGATTAACAGAATTTATCCATAATATTTCAACTCTAGAAGACGTTAATTTTCTCGATGATGAGCGCCCCATTATCACCGAAGATGAGCGCCTACAACGAGGCGAAAGAGTTAGAGAATTATTCGTTAAACATTTTCAATCCAACGTAGTTTCTTTTCAATAAGTTCAGTATAAAGTAACAGTAACTTCAAGCTCTAATTCCTATAACTAATACTCCATTGCCATTTTATGATTTGCAATCTGCGGTATCTGGTGTCTTGACTTCCATCACTTGTCGAAGGCTTGTTGATGAACATTCGCTGCTCTGGTGTCTTTCTTCCTTTAATCAGAGTACCATGTATTTCGTTAGGGTTAGGTTAGTTAGGACTCGTTTCAATCAAATTACTGATAGGGCATAGTTAGTCAGGGATGCGACACAAGATGAAGTGTAGGAGATGCTTGATTATGGCTACTTAGGCAGGGATAGTGTACCATGCATTTCGTTAGGGATAGGTTAGTTAGGAGATTCGAGCTGTTTTTGTTTTTTAAGAGTTTCACATACTATGTGATACTATTTGGGTATACCACCATTTTTTCCTTGGTAAGGTGGATAAAACATACGGAGATAGGCATAGTAAAAATGTACCACCACCGTGGTCAGGGGCAGGCGACTCAACATTATGATGAGGGTATATTTCGCCAGGGTTAGTATCAGGATCTATTAAGACAACTATCTTCAACAGAATCACCAGTAGCTGTTGCGTGGCTAACCGAGGAGCCACACGTGAAGCTTTTTACACCGAACGAACGTTTTTTCGAGCGGCTGGAGCTTACCGTGTGTCAGCAATGCCTCTCGCTCTAATGATAGATTTCTCTTTCCTTCCTTCGGTTCACGTTCGGTGCTCAGAATTCGAGCGAACGTTCGCTAGCGCACAGAAAAAGTCGAGCGAATTTTTTGGGCATTCTTCCCCTTCCATGTACGGGTAAAAAAAACAGACCAACTGTTATAAATATGGTATACAGCGATTGCCGCAAAAAGCTCGGGCCAAAAAATTCGTTATACGCGTTCGTTCGCTTACGTGTGGCTCCTCGGTAATAGCTTAGTTAGGACAGGATACATGCGAGGTTGGTGGTGTAAGGGACAGCTTTTTGCCGAGTTTTTTAGGGAGTAGTGAAGGATGCTCTTTTGGCCCCTTCGAGTCTGTTCTTAGGAACCGCCCGCCTTTTTGGGCGCCCACGGAGTGCGTCAAATGCATTTTTCTTGGCTTTAACAAAAAAAAATCATACTAGCTGTCGTAGAATACATACTACAATCGTGTTTGCTAACTAGTTCGGGTACCGGGGAAAAAAAACAAGCTATCCTAACTGTTGAACTTTGAACGAAATACACCAGCGTGTTATCCTTTATGGCTGATACACAAACGACTGACACTGAGCCGAGCGTTCGCCGTGCTTTTATTCAGATGGTCAAAGTTCATACATATAGAGGTGCACCCTTGTCACCATCGCGGTTTGACATTTCTCCTGTCATTTGACGCTTCTATGAACAGTACATTCATGCCAACATACATATGTCAACACTCCTCCTCATGAATCTAATGTTCATTCCGTTACTAACTTGCTAATACCGAGTCCTATCGAGAGTTCTTTAATCTTTTGTGCCCCTAGTGGTTTGGTTAATATGTCGGCTAGCATTGCTTCAGAAGCACAATACTTTAATTCGATAACTTTCGTGTTACAAAGATCTCTAGTATAATGATATTTCATATCTATGTGCTTTGACTTTCTCTTTTCATGACCTGACAAAGTAAATTCAATGCACGCACGATTATCTTCGTTAATAATGGTTGCTTCTCTTTGTTTTACATCCATTTCCTCCAATAGCCTACGCAACCAAACCGCTTGCTGTCCTGCCTCAGATAGAGCTACGTATTCGGCTTCCATTGTGGACATCGAAACGCAAGTCTGTTTTCTACTCGACCAACTGACTGTGCCTCCTCCTAAGCGGTATAGGTATCCGCTACAAGATTTTCTGTCACTGGTATCTCCAGCCCAGTCAGCGTCGCTATATCCTACAAGCACAAGTTTTTCATTCTGGCTTCCTAATTTCAACGCATTGTCGATTGTAAATAGTAAATAACGCACTACTCTTTTCGCTTCCAACCAATCGGATTCTGTAGGGTTGCTTACATATCTGCTTAATATGTTCGTAGCTACTGCTATATCCGGGCGTGTATGTGTTGCTAAATAAAGTAGACTTCCTACAAGCCTTTGGTAATCATCATTGTTTTTCATACCCTCACTCTTCAGCCTATTATTGAAATGATCTGGATCCATAGGGTACTTGGAAACCTTTGCTTGATCCAAACCGAAACGTTTTGCAACTGTTCGTATGAAACTATCTTGTATCAAGCTATAAAATCCGTCCTTATTTTTGATCACTCGCATCCCCAGAAACCAATTTATGTCTCCTAAGGATGAGACTTGTAGTGTTTTACTGATAATTTTAACCACGCTCTCGATTAATTCTTCACTACTTCCTGCGATGATCATGTCGTCTACATATATTAACAAATAGAGTATATCATGCTTACGTTCCATCTTGAAGAGACATGTGTCCGCTTTACATTGTTTGAATCCGTTCTGTTCAAGTATTCCCAATATTGTTTGGTACCAGACCCTTGCGGCCTGTTTTAGTCCATACATGCTCTTGTTCAGGCGACACACTAAACCTTCCTTGCCTTTCTTTGAGTATCCCTGTGGTTGTCGCATATAAATGGTTTCATCTAACACACCGTACAAATACGCAGTCTTGACGTCTAGATGTTTAACGTAAAACTTCTTGTGCCCTGCTATTGTCAACAAGAGTCTTAATGTGCACTGATTTGCTACAGGTGCAGTAACTTCTTCGTAATCAAATCCTTTCCTTTGCCCGAAACCTTGCGCTACAAGTCTTGCCTTATATCGATCAACATTTCCATTCGCGTCCAACTTTTTCTTAAAAACCCATTTACATCCGATAATGTTGCTGTTCTCGGGTGGATACGTTAGCTCCCACGTGTTGTTGGCTTCCAGGGATCGGAACTCATCTTCGATAGCCTCCATCCACCTGTCCTTTTCCACGGATGTTATGGCTTCGTTGTACGACGCTGGCTCATCCACACTTGTTCTTACCAAACCTAAAAAATAGTCGGTAAATTTAGCTGGTGGTTTACCTCTTGTCGATCGCTGTGTTAATGGATCGGCAACCGGCTGGTCTAGGTCTTCTGAGCCCGATGAGTAATGCTCGTTTTCTTCCGCTGTATCAAAATTCTCCTCCTGCACGTTGATCGGGTTGCTTTCTTCATCGACATCATCATGTTTGTATCGATCAGGATCAACGTCGAGTATAATTTCATCAACAGGAACACTTTCACCTTGCTCGCACGATGCTTCGTTGAATACGACGTCACGACTAATCACAATGCGGTCCGTGCTAGTATCTACAAGCCTGTATGCCTTTTCTTGGATGGAATATCCGACGAATCTTAGTTGCTTTGCCTTGGGTTCCATTTTTCCACGCTTTTCTTTAGGTATTTGAACCCATGCTTCGCATCCAAACACTTTGAAATGGTTGTAGGATGGCTTTCTACCGAACCATTTTTCAAAAGGTGACATTCCGATTATTTTCGATGGTAGTCGATTCTGGGTATATGCTGCAGTAAGTACTGCTTCTCCCCAATATTTACTTTCTAAACGTGCATCTTGTAACATACACAATGCCATTTCTTGAAGTGATCTGTTTTTCCTCTCAGCGACGCCATTTTGCTGAGGCGAGTATGGCACTGTTAGTTGACTCATAATACCTTGCTCTTTGAAGAACTTTTGCAGCGCCTTTCCGGTGTACTCACCACCATTGTCTGATCGTATGGCCTTGGGTGTTTTCCCGAATTGTGTCTTGCAGAAGGCCACGAAATTCTGAATAATTTCACTAGCATCTGACTTCTGTCGCATAAGGTAAACGAACGCCATTCTCGAATGATCATCTATAAATGTGATGAAGTAACGGTGACCACTCGGTGTGTGAGGAAACGGACCACACACGTCCGTGTGAACAATGTCCAGCTTGTTTTCACTTCTTTTGTTTGTTCTTCTGTATGGGGATCGGGCCATCTTCCCTTCTATACAACTCGTGCAGACATTTGTCATGTTCAGTTCTTCCAACTTCGCCCTATCGCCGAATAATGTCTTTATTACTTGTGGGTCTCGATGACCAAGCCGTCTATGCCATAAATGTAGACAATGATTTGGTGATGTTCTACTCACCAACGCATTTTCGCCGATGATACACAGGTGATAAAGACTTCCGAGTTTATTTGCCACAGCTATAACTCGCCTTCCTTGTTCGATAAGACAATGATTTTCTTCGAAAATTACTCGCATGCCCTTCTTCACTAGGCAGCTCACCGATATTAAGCCACTTTCCAGTGTGGGCACATAAAGTACATCGCTAACTTTTATGGCCAATTGTTCGCCATCTTTTGTCACGCATACTAGGGTTCCTGACCCAACACCTTCAATTTTCGCCTTGCTTCCATCGGCCAGTGTGACACTACTTTCCGCACAATTCACTTTAATTTCAAAGAATGTTGGATCATTCGTCATATGCCGCGACGCACCACTGTCTATATACCAGTTTCCTGGTAGGCCTTTGCTTGCAGTCCAAGCCACCGGTCCTTCGTCACTCACCGTCACTTTCGCGGAATTGTGTTTTGCTTCCTGCATTGTTCTGTTAAGCAAACGACAGTTTCTTTTCATGTGGCCGGCTTTGCCACAATGAAAGCACACTACACTTGGTTTGTTCCTGTTCACTTTGTTCTTCGTCGTCACTTGAAACACTTTGCCTTCTGCCGAACTTGTTCCCGAACGTTCACGTCGTTTTTCTCCTTCGGCTAGAAGTTTGCTCTTCACCAACTCTAGGGATAAATTATTGGTGGAAATCTGTTCCAATGCGGTAGTTAACGGATCGTATGATTCCGGTAACGAACATAGCAACATCGCTATTTGCCATTTTCTGGGTATTGGCTCTCCTAAATCAGCGATTTGTTGGACCAAGTTAGAGAACGTTTGTAAATGATTCTCTATGTCCCCGCCTTCTGCTAATTCTAAGCGCGTCAGCCGCTTTAGCAGGTACACTTCTGATCCCGCTTCATGGTACCCTTTTATGGCATCCCACGCGTCTTTTGCAGACGTTGCGTCACGCACTAGCCCAACTTGGCTATCGTCGACACACAGCCCAATCGTTGCACGTGCTCTCGAATCTTTCTGCTTCCATACCGGCGTCTCTGGTTCCGGCTTTGCTTCGCCAATTGTGCACCAATGCTCATCACGCTCGAGGAGCATTTGCATTTTAAACTTCCACGTTTGGTAGTTTTGATTGGTCAACTTAGGCACCATAAACCGTTGCGTATCCGCCATTTCACCTGGGCCCATAACCTGTTGAACTTTGAACGAAATACACCAGCGTGTTATCCTTTATGGCTGATACACAAACGACTGACACTGAGCCGAGCGTTCGCCGTGCTTTTATTCAGATGGTCAAAGTTCATACATATAGAGGTGCACCCTTGTCACCATCGCGGTTTGACATTTCTCCTGTCATTTGACGCTTCTATGAACAGTACATTCATGCCAACATACATATGTCAACACTAACACCATGTTCATGATTGAATTGTACCCAAAATAGATGGATCCTCTTTTGCGTAAAAGTATACCAGTTACTGCCGCATGCTACCCGCAAAGTCCTTCCTACCTACACGCTCCTCATAGTCGTACTGTGTTTTTCAACTGCCATCGCTGCCATGCCGGTAAGTATGATACAGAAATAATTAAGGATTAGCTTACTGTTCTAATTGCACTGTTCTTCAATACATTGTTTTTACTTACATGGTCGCCTAGATGATCTTTCATATCATCTATTTGATGAATCTATGGGCCCGAAAATGCTCGCCGGAGGCTGCCGCATGTCATCGTTCTTTAGATGTTAACTGCCATTGCTGCCAGGCCTGTAAGTATAGAAAAAAATGCATATCAGCCTAATGTTCCGATTGTTCATCCTTTTCATTTATGGGGTTACATGTACAAATCGGTGGAAAGAATCAAAAACTTATTTACAAATGTGTTATTTCAGCAGAAAATACCTTGAAGGTATCTGTATCTAATTCCCATTCAAATGTTTATTTCTTTAAATAAGAATCGAGGTAAAATATTTGTTGTATCAAGTTGTTTGCCTTCAAAAGACCTTTCATTTGAGGTGTATGTTGCTGAAATTGACCTAGACACTAAAAAGTTATTAGCAATTTGGCTATTTCAGTTATTATTTCAAGCTGTGACCAAATTTTTGAAGCTTGTTTGCGCGCTGCAGCTTTATGCTAGTGGTGGGTAAACCAAATCCCCAAATCCGAATCCCAATCCAAGAAACAGTCGGTCCAAGCACTCGGATAATGGACATTCTACTGTATTTCTTCGTAAAAAATAGGTTCTAGGAATTTTTCTAGAGCTAAACTTGCAAATCGGGCAAAAAACTCAATCTATGTCCAATGGACATTCTACCCAGCGTTCGATTTGAGTAAATTTAAATCAATTACATTGTCTCTAGATCGACTAATTATGTGACTAATTCGACTCAAATAATTGTGAGTCGATTCAAACAGTTTAGGATCAAGTCAGAATCGAATCAAATCGAGTCCCAAACAAATCAAAACAGATTCGAGTCCTTAACAAATCAAATCAGATTCGAATCCCAAACAAATCAAAACAGATTCGAATCCCAAACAAATCAAATCTGATTCGAGTCCCAATCGAATCAAATCTTTAGAATCCGTCAAAAGGGATTCGAATCTTCGAATCTTCCGAGTCCCGATTCTGCCAACACTAGCTGTCACATTCATTTGGTTTCACATTTTCAACGAAACCGGGACGATTTCACTCTTTGTTTACCAAGTTTGTAAGTGCATTTATCTAATTTCTGGCTTCTATTCATGTTACGTATGATTAACACAACTATTCCGTTATAGAAGGTGAACAACATACACCGGTAGAACCAACTAAGCAGAAGTGCTCCAACGCCTGACGAGTTGGAAAAACATTTGCAGTTGACAGCGCTTGTTAAATTGCACAGTCATCTTGCGCTGGTGTTCGAAACTCGCACACCCTTGGAAGCAGCGTAGTCACCGTTTGTGTTTCGGATTGTGTACATCGGTAAACGAAAAGCTAATTCCATACGGCAGCCATGGTTGAAACACTGGAGGACAGTTCCATCTGGGACGAATCGGAGGCACCGCTGGGCGAGGAGGTACTGCGGATGCCCACGGAGGAGCTGATCAACCGTACCCGGCTGATGGACAATGAGATAAAAATTATGAAAAGTGAGGTCGTCCGCAACAATCATGAGCTGCAGACACAGAACGAGAAGATTAAGGATAACACGGCGAAGATAAAGGTGAACAAAACGCTGCCCTACCTGGTGTCGAACGTCATCGAGCTGCTGGACGTGGATCCGCAGGAGGAGGAAGACGATGGTGCGGTGATGGTGCTCGATACGCAGCGGAAGGGCAAATGTGCCGTCATTAAGACGTCCACCCGGCAGACGTACTTCCTGCCCGTGATTGGGCTCGTCGATTCCGAAACGCTGAAGCCCGGAGATCTCGTCGGAGTGAACAAAGACTCGTACCTAATCCTCGACACCCTGCCGGCCGAGTATGATGCGCGCGTGAAGGCAATGGAGGTGGACGAGCGACCGACGGAGCAGTATTCCGACATCGGTGGTTTGGACAAGCAGATCCAGGAGCTGATTGAAGCGGTCGTGCTGCCGATGACGCACAAGGACAAATTCAAGAACCTCGGTATCCATCCGCCCAAAGGTGTCCTGCTGTACGGACCTCCCGGAACGGGAAAAACACTGCTCGCTCGTGCCTGTGCGGCCCAAACTAAGTCCACCTTCCTGAAGCTGGCCGGACCGCAGCTCGTGCAGATGTTCATCGGCGATGGCGCTAAGCTGGTGCGGGATGCGTTTGCGCTGGCGAAGGAAAAATCGCCCGCCATTATCTTCATCGACGAGCTGGACGCTATCGGTACAAAGCGATTCGACTCGGAAAAGGCCGGTGATCGTGAGGTGCAGCGGACAATGTTGGAACTTCTCAACCAACTCGACGGATTCAGTTCCACTGCCGACATCAAAGTGATTGCGGCGACCAACCGAGTGGACATTCTCGATCCGGCACTGCTGCGCTCGGGTCGCCTGGATCGGAAGATCGAGTTCCCGCACCCGAACGAGGAGGCCCGTGCTCGTATCATGCAAATTCACTCCCGCCGGATGAACGTTAGCCCGGACGTAAACTTTGAGGAGCTGGCTCGCTCGACCGATGACTTCAACGGCGCACAGTGTAAGGCGGTCTGCGTCGAGGCGGGTATGATTGCCCTCCGCCGCTCGGCTGCCTCCGTCACGCACGAGGACTTTATGGATGCAATCATGGAGGTGCAATCGAAAAAGAAGGCCAATCTGAACTACTTCGCTTAGTCGGCGGTTCGCACCACAAGGGTCAGAGGGTATATTTTCGGCGTTTTTGAGCGGATGGGACTGATCAATACGTTAAAGATTCTAAGTAGCACAGGAGAACATGCCACCTGTTTCTATAAATAATAATAAAAAAAATGCAAACCGAATGGATTAATAAATAAAATAGCCTCTTTCTATTTATTTGTCTCGCATGTCATGGGGTTTTGAAAAGCATTCGTTCTAACAGCATTTGTCGGTCCTAACGTGGGGCATTCCGTTTTATCGCCGATAGTCACCGACGTCCACCGACGCTTCAGGGGATCTGTTTGCGTTCACCGCTCCATCCAGTAATGTTGAGTGTTCAGTGTTTGCTCGATCCGGAGACAGTATGTCCGGCATGCGAATGGCCGCACCCGGAGGAAGCGGAACCGGATGGTGTGGTTGATGATGATGATGATGATGATGGTGCGGTATGTGCGGTTGCTGCTGATTGTGCGGTTGCTGTTGTTGCGATGCTGTGGCCATATGCAACGCGGGAAACTGTGGGCTGAACGGTGTCAGTAGTCCGTTGACGGCAGCAAATGTTCTGTGAAGCGCAAGAGAAATCCATTCAAAATAACCATCCACAATTGAACCCGTTGCGTCCTTCAGTTCCCGTCTCACCTGTACTGTTGATCGATCTGAGCCTTCTCAATGCGTTTGTCCTTTGCGCGGCGATTCTGGAACCAGATTTTGATTTGTGTTTCGGACAGCTTCAAAACTTCCGCCAGCTCGAATCGTCTGCCGCGCGAGATGTACTCGTTCCGGTGGAACTCCACCTCCAGCCGCAACGTCTGTTCGCTGCTAAAAGTCGTACGTTGGCGCCTGGGTCGTCCTTCCTTTTTGCGGCGTCTTGCCACTTTTAGGAAAAAAAAAAACAGAAATTTTAATGGAACGTTAGTGTGATTAAATGAATAATGGACATGTGTTTTAAATAGATGCACAACCCAAAACTTAAATTCAAAATTCATGTGAGAATTTCCATCCCTTGTAGGACGAACCTTTACTGCGGTAAAATCTTTATTTCCGTAATGTTTATTACAACCCCCGTAAATGGTTCGCGGTATACAATCCGCTCGAAAACATCCTCGATGGTAATGATGATGAAGATGACCACGGTCGAGCTGAATGGTACAATCTTAAGAAACAACTTCCACCCCGTTGCACCAAATCTTAGCCAATCTATTCGACCCTTCACTTGCCGGCGCCTGTCCACACCGCCCCCGCCATGGAGATTATCGAAACGATCGTGGGAGAATCGTAATGATGGTGAAATATGAATTTTATTTGTATTGTGTTTTTCGGTCTGGAAAAGGGAACGGATGGCTCGACGGAGAGCAGGTTAAGTTGGGGAGTGTGTTGCCAGGATGATTTTCTTTTCACTCAAAACAGCCTGTTGATTAGCTTGCCAGCTACTATGGAAGGTTTCCAACGCCGGAGGAAGATTTCTTTAGAAAAGAGATATTTCTGATTACCAAAAAGGATGAGGAAAAGGAAATGGAAAATGGCTCCTTTCGTATGTTTGTTTTATCTTGAAGAAATGACCGACGAATAAAGACATTCAAGTGGAAATCGTTGGCCAAGCCATAATATAAATCCACATTTTCATTGTTATCACAAACATTTCTCACTCAGCTTATTTCTCAACTGATTTTCACTCAGTCGGTTAATTTGTTCGTTTAAAGACTCTAAATTTTTTCTTCTGCATCCATGGGCAGTAGTTTCAGCGACAATACACTAGTCTGGTTTTGTGACCTTATCAGATTTTTCTTTCCTTTTAAAGTTACCACATGATTGATCATCATTTCCACACGTTTCCATTGGATCTTAAGTAGTGTTTATTTGTTTGGTACACTTTGTGCAAACTGCTTAATTAAAAAAAAAAGTTGGCAAATAGTTTTCCTAAAAATTAAAACTTCTAAAATACAACCAATTAAGATAAATTTTTCCTTTACCGGTTAATTTGAACCGTTGGTTGATACTTTTGCGCAAGAAAATTGTATTTTCTTTTCGAGTTCCTTGTGTAGCAAAATATTATTTGAATAAACAAAGCTGAAAAGTACCAGAAAAATGGTTGTTAGTTAAATTTGGTATTTGTATAAATGAAATAAAATTAATGCCATGTTTAGTAACATGATAAAAAAACAGGACCAAAAAAAAATACCCAACCATATTTCAACATGTACTTTTTAAACCATCCTCTGAAAAAAAAACAACAAATATTCGTAATCCGTTGTTCAGTCCGCCTATTATTTGTCCATAAAGTCCCTTTCCCTTTCCGGTCCCAATATTCCCATCCGAAACGGTGCGTGACTGGATTGACTGGACAACACGTTAAAACTATCCGTTTGCGATGGGTGGAAAAAAAAACATCCCTAAACATCATTTTCCGTAACCACAGAGATTCCCCTTTCCACCGGTGGAAAGGGTCCCTCGCGCGGCGCAGTGAAAAACGGATCCCGGCCAATAACAATCATCGGTACGTTGCGATTCATGTTTAGGAAGGCGTAAAAATTATCATCTGTTGTTCGGGGACGATTTTTCACACTCAATCTCGGGGCCCGCACGGGCGGCACAACCATGCCGCCCCGGCGTACGATGATGATAATTCCCGCAATCACAAAACACCCACACCATCCGAACGCCGGCGGTTTGTCCGGCGTGGTGGAACAAGTGGAAAACAGACCGAAACCGTGCGCTGATATTCGAGTGGCGAAGGCTTAGGATTGCAGGAACGACTATTGTTCGCCGGAAACGATGCGGAAACGTACCTCCGGAAGCGTACAACAACCATCGCTGGGGGGAGGAAATTTCCCGATCGGTGACGGGGCCGACGTGTGCGGCATGTTTTTCCCAGCACCATCGCACGCGCGCGGTTCTGTAGATATAATATTTATTTGTGCCCGGGAAAGTCCACGGGCGAAGATAATCTGTCGCAGTTGTGACTCCGGTGTCTCACGGCTGAGTGGAAAAGCGGAGGGAGGAAAGCGGTTTGGAAAAGATACTCCTGCAGGTGGACGGCGATGCGGGAAATGAAAACTAACTTTTCCTTTCCCTAGGAAAAAAAACATCCCCGTGGTAGAATTCATCGTTTGTGGCTCCGAGACGGTTTCTTGTTTTTCACTTTGTTCTGTGTCTGCGGTTTGTCCCTTCACACGCCGAGGCGTTGGTGCGGAAAAAAGTATCCTAACTCTCATCACTCCCTGGCCATATGGTTGGCCCACGAGTTGATACTTTTGCGAGGGGAGAAAACGGTGGAGCGTCTGTTTGTCTGTCGCATCCGCGTTCCGGTATGGAAAACTCCCGTGTGGAAAACGGGACAATAGTACCGGGAAAACAGCAGCCAAATTGTAGGAGGAGTCTATGGGGACTCGTAGGACCTTCAGGAAGGGGAGGCCTGGAAATTTTCCCACTGCGCAAGCATGTATGTGAATTTACTTCCATTGTTGGCCATAGAACGGTTGTGGTAATTTGTTTACTGCCGACGACATATTTCACGGACCGATACGATTTTCTTTAGTGATAAAAGAAACAATAGAGCCGGTGGGAAAATCCATCCATGATATGTCGGGTAAGAGTGGTTTGGTTTGACGGATTTCTACTAGCTTATGAATTATCCTCTTTATTTTATTTTTTTTAGAAGAGACAGCAACAAACATATAAACAATAACCATTAAGTTTCTTAAATTCGGTTCAAAATAAGATCAAATACATCCTAAAATAATTTTGTAATTCAAGTTATGAAACAATAGAGCCGGTCGGAAAATCCATCCGAAATGGGTAAGAGTGGTTTGGTTTGGCGGATTTTTACTAGCCTATGAATTATTTTTTTTGAAATTTTTTAGAAGAGTTTTACAGCAACATACATAATTATAATCATTAAGTTTCTTAAATTCGGTTCAAAATAAGATCAGATATAGACTCAAACAAGTTTTTGATTCAAGTTATAACAAGTTTCGGTTCAAGTTATAACAAAATTAATAGAAATGATTTAACGAACAAAGAAAGGCCTTAAATTATAATGAAAATAAAATAGAACAGAGTAGTTTTAACACATACGAACACACACTTTTGATATTCCTTAAATTATTGCTTAGGTATTTTTAGTTATTTTTAATCTTTAATGAACATGAGCAAACATTAATTAACTGATTCAAATATTTATCCACATTCAAGTTCAAATGGTAAAAGGTCAAAACAGCTCCTGGTAGAGTGTTATTATGTTACCATAACATACAATAATTTGTTAAACAACTGTGTTTCAAAAGAAAATTTCAAAATTCAATTTCCCATTTCATTCAGCTCAGCTTTGCACAAATTTGTTTCGCTGGCCGCTCCAAAAAAAAAAAAAAACGAGCTTAACACGTGGATTTCTTAGCTACTCCTTTCCTATCAACTCCGTGACATATTACAAGGTGTCGGATGAACCGAAATAGCTATCCGTTTCCTGTCGCACGGATTTCCGATAGCCGTTGGATTTGTCCGGACAGACAATCCTTGAGGATTGCAAAATTCTCATACTGCACATGCTTCCCTGAGTGCTTCCGAAGGTGTGCGATTGAGGTAAAATCAGTTTTGTGTAACCTGAGATGGAATGGGATACCAGGAGCCTTTGATGATCCTCTTCCTCCGACCGATTGATCGTGAAGAGTGTCCAAGAATGATCGATGCGCCCACAAACGCATAAACGAAGCCTGTCCGAAGGGGAGGAGGTCAGCGGTTACTTTGTGGTAGCGAATTAGCTTCGTTTTTGCCATGTAAGGTTTCTGTCCACCGCTCCTTTGGTCGACCGCAGGCCAAGGCTCATTGACTTCTTAGACTCTAGGGAAGACAGTTCATCACCTTTTCGAAGCGGCGGGAAAGTGAGAAGCAGAAGGAACTCTACTCACAGGCAGAAAAAAGGGGTCGTTCGGTCCGTTTTGTGTAATCTTTTAATAAGCCATAAAAATTACGGTACCCCACACTGTTACGCCGTCTAAATGCACCGCTGGGTTTTGCACTTGTTTCCTTGTAACGGACACAGACGGTCCACAAACCATATGTTTCGGAAGCTCTCAATTTCTGTCGAGAAGGGGAGAAAAGAAAGGAAGTGATTCCTGTACGGCTTGCGATGCTTGCGTAGGCTGCGGTAGAAGCGATTAGTCCCGAGACCAGGATATGTCTGGAATTTGGTTACTTATCCTCCAGTGCCAGAAGGGAGATCTTTCGTGTAAAATGGAAGGTGATTGAAATGTGATCGCATCGTATCGATGTGAAATCTGTTTGCGCAAACAGATCCCTTGAATGGGAGTGCAATTTGTGCAGTTTAAGAAGGAAGTCCGATCAGTTGACGTTGCATTGGGGAGGTCAATATCGATCGGTCTCACGGCTTAAAAACGCTTTTAATATGGATTTGCAAAATCCGGAGCCGCTTGCATATGTCGTTATTGAAAAATGTGTACAAACTTTTAAATGGAATCTAAAAGAACTTGTTTTTCACATAAATCTGACGTCAAAGTTTCTTCCTGCAAATTTATTAATGCAATAGGATTGTTTTATAATCACAGAAAGTATGCCATAGAGCGGCTGTTTTGTTACTACGATGTTGGTATGGTTTAGCAAAAATTTAATAAAATAAAACAAAGTTGTGTAATTATTATTAGACATTTTTTCCATACATTAATTGCAATTGATAAGAATCCTCATGCATAGTTTTCTAATTTCCTCTGATTTGCGATTGAGCTTTCTCGTAAGGTACGAAGAATACTTAAAGGTACGTAAGGTACGAAAAATTCTTTAAAAAAACACATAGTTAAACATCAATATCATGTTTGGTGCTTTTTCCTGATTTTTGATTTTCACTAATCAAATAACATTTACAATCGAAATTACTAACGGCTTTAATACATTCAATTGTGTTTTAAATTGGATTTGACTATGTGTTGGACATTCTGTGCAACATACATTATTTATATTTACCACATAATTCTAAAGTTTAAAGATAAATAAATGAACAAAACTTAGAGGAAAATCTGAAATAAATTTTATACTAGATTCAAGTTGTATATCACAAACTTTTAAAATGCCGTTAGCCACACTATTTCGTGTAGAAACTCTATTATTGTTAAAAACGCAAAAAAGAAACTCAAATTTCAAATTTACGCATTCAGTTATGAATTAATCCTTGAAAGTAAATCGAATAAAAAAATCGTCTCTCAACGCTCAATATGCACTCTCAAATTGTTTTCCGTTTTACAACTGTTTCTATAAGCTACATAAACAATCGTAACGGGACTTACAAAATGCGGACAATCCCGCCGGTAGTTGTGTGCCCTCGTGAGGAACACCAAAAAACGGCCGAAACGATGCCGCCCCGTAGCTGCCGGTGGTGGAGAAGAAGGACGAAACGGCCATCCCCTGCTGTTGCAAGTTGGCCGTAGGCTGGTGTGGCTCCTGGTTTATCTGCGGAGCCCCACCAAGAAATCCATACTGTGTTCCACTAACCGAGGTCTCCTGATAGCGCGTGTCATAGCGAGGATCACGGCACTGAGGCGAAACACTAGCATCACGCGACGAATCCTCCTCGATGTCCAACGCCGGCGACGATCGTAGGCTGGAATTGATGGAACTGTTCACCGACACTGATCGCTGGGAATCACTGGAATGGATTTGGTCGGTTTGGACGGTGCACGCTTCATTTGGGATCAGATCGCCGGAAGGAGACACGAGGGTCTCCCCACTAACATCCTTCTTGGCCTCGAGGTGGCCGTAAAGGCGTTCAAAAAACTTCCTTGGCGAAAGTGGACGGCTCGCTATCGGTGGAGGCGGTTCGGTGGTCTCGGTAACGGCAATCGTCGAGGTACACGACACGGAATCACGAGAGTACGGTACCAGGCGCACGGTAGAAATGGGTCCGTTTTCCGACAACATACTAACGGGCGGTTCTGGCACGTCACGAAAACTACTGGACGAGATGAGTCCAACTGACACGCTTGTTCCGCGAACTAATGCATACTGGCGCCCGAGCAGACGAGACCGAAGGTTTTATGCTTCCAAGCCGCACTGAACCAGTTGGATCCTTGCGACGAGAAAGCCTGGAAAGTTTGAACCTTCAATATGTTTTACCAACGACTGTTAAAAAAAATCTTCTTGGCAAGGATAACATTGTTGCGAGAAGCGCTTTTCTATTAAGTTAAATTCTAAGAAAATAGTAATCAACAGTTTAGCGGCAACATCAAATTTATTAGTTTTAAAAATCCTAAGGATCTAAGGAGAGAGAGAGATAGAGAGAGCGAGAAAGACCGGTAGAGTTCCGTTGGTTCGCCATTTTATTACGCAAGGCGTGGTTTGTTACACAGGCGTTCTGCGCACATTCAAGATTATTGTTTGCATTGAGCTGAGTTTACGGAACGACAAATATAAAATTGTAAAAATGTAGTAAATGAAACGATTACAAATTCCGCTAAGAATTTTTTTGAAAATTGAACGTTCTACGTTTTAATCTGATTTCTGCAGATCTGATACCAGTAAAACTGGTGTAAGAGCCTAATTTGTTCTTGCATTAATGGCAATTGAGGCATTATTGAAAATTGTGTGAAAAGTAATTCGCGAATGAATAAGAAATACGCATTTTGCACTTTTTACAAAATGTTTCCCAGGTTTGTTGATTTGTCCTACAAAACACTGTAAAGGCATGACAGTTCGTTTTAGCCATCAGTTGAAAAGAGGTTGCTCCATTTAGACACTTAAAAGCCCAAGAGCTTTTATAAAACATAAAGATCGGACTGGAAAATTCAATAAAATTTTGTTACTATTATGGAGCATTATCTATTCAAATACTTTTCCTTTTCCATCTCAAATCACCAGACAAGATGTGAAACGACAACTTCCCACCTGTAAATGTGCGTCTCCTTGGGAGCTTTTTGCCTCTTCGCTCGAGTAAACAAACTTTCGAGAGCAATCGGAAAACAAACTGTTTTCGATGTCAGTTCACTGTCACCTCTCCAGCTGGTATGTGTTGTTGTTCGGTGTTCGGCTTTTCCGATACTTGCGCTTCTCTTCCTGGTGCTTGAAGAATGGTTTAGTTTGTATTCCCAATTCCCGTCCGAGGTTTCGATTCGTGCAAATCGTGTGTTTAATTCGTTCGTCCCCGCTTCCCCCCTTGGCACTGCAATAGATGGTGCACATTGCGTCGGATGCAAATCAAAGTAGGCCGCGCGCTACAATGTTTACTCGGTGGCATCTTCGACGGAACCGGATCGATTGAAGGGGGAAGAAAATAAAACGACAAGAACAAAACGTGGGAAGCGAGACGTGCATCGATTGCGTCGTCAAAACAGTCTCCGTCTTGGGGGAAAAACATTGCTGCCGCACGATGGCCGATGCGGACTGGAAGCGGCGGGTCGGTATCGATATTAACTTCAGCTCCGACGAAGACGACGACACCAGCGATGGGGCCGATACGGTTTGCGGGTAAGTGTATCTTCTACATGATAATGTTATTTTCAAGCTCTCGCGCCACCACAGTTTTCCCTTCGCAGCAACCTCTGCCCGTTCGCGTACTGTGCGCGTATGAAAACATACGGCAAGTCGTTTGCGAACGCCAAGGTGTCGCCTGGTGGGTCGAATTTACAGAGATAATTGTTGAACAAACAATTTCTGACGCGCCCACCGCACCACCGTGCGCGCAACGGTGGTAGAAAATCACGCCAGTGGAATGTGAATTGAATTAAAATGTAGCTTAAAGGGTAGAACAGAGCCGCGCTTCGTAGAATTTAGCGCTACAGTTAGCATAATTAACCAGTAATCGGATCCTATATCAGTAGCCCCAGCCCGACCACCCTCTGGGGGGCCAGCAACTTGCGTGCGGACAATGGTCTACTTTAAAAAAAATCCATGTTGGTCAGCAACCTTCATGGAATCGTACGGCCACGGTGTGTTAGTGTCGTGTGTTGCATCGTGTGGAAATTATTTACGCCGGCAATTAGCGGATTCTTGAACGGGGGAAAAATCGGATTCGAAAATTAGTGTCATCCTAGTCGCGACCGGGTGTGCTGTGCTATGGGCTCGGGAAGCTAATTGACCGTCAGGTGTGTGTATTTGTTATCAAACGAAGGGTCAGTGACAATATCCATCGAGTCGGCTGCCCCGTCCAGGTCTCGCTATCAGCCATTGGCCAATCCACCCTCAGGAAACCCTCACCGGGATGCACCCATCAACAACATGCCAATCGCAATCTGTTCCGCGATTCATTGTCAAAAAAAAAAAACGGATGTGGGGAGGAGGGGAAGTTACTAGTATAGTATCGTGTGTTGTATAACTAATGATAAGAGTCACCGGGATGGACTCGGGGCTGGTATTT
This sequence comes from Anopheles ziemanni, assembly GCF_943734765.1. Taxonomy (NCBI): domain Eukaryota; kingdom Metazoa; phylum Arthropoda; class Insecta; order Diptera; family Culicidae; genus Anopheles; species Anopheles ziemanni. The sequence continues at coordinate 33,878,854 of NC_080706.1, read as the reverse complement.
ATACTAAGTGTATTATGTACTCTTCCCTTTGGTGTGCGGTACAGATTAACTTGCGAACACGTGTCGATGGGTGGCGTTTAGTTGCGGAAAACCAGATGTAGAACTTTCTTTTTGCTCAGTTCTCCGGTAAATGGTGGGGAGTTATTCAAACGATATGTCTTATGTACGCTTCGCGAGAAGCGAACAAAAAATCAAGGCCGCTGCCAATAGTTTTTCCACTCCAGTTAGATAAGAGTGATTGACGCTTTGACCAAATGTCCAGACCAAACGAAGCCATATCATGCGTGCATCGCTAGTTATATACATAATTGAACACGAAAGCACTATCAGCGCTAAAAGAACCGTGCATTCCCGGTAGTGACGTCATAAGTTCTCATGCATCTGACGACGAAGTGCTGATGCCTCTCCGTTGATAAGAAAACCCGGTGTACAGGGGTTTTTTTTCCTCGGTGTGAGTTATTTATTTTACCACTCCGGCGGACCGGAAGATAAAATGGTACCGAAAATTGATACGAATTAGTCACAGTGTTTAGACAAGGTCAAGGTATTTCTGTTTTCCTTAAACCGGCAAAGTAATACAATTATTCATCATTCTGTTTGGCTGGAAGAAAGTAAACTCTTCCCCGAAACACTTTTGATTTTGCTGCGGGAAAATACGAATTTAGCATAGATAACATAGGGTCAGCCTTCTCCTCCCCTTGGCAGACGTAAAGGTTATCCTTTGCGCTTACAAGGAAGGAGGTAAAATACGGTTTTGCTCGGTCGAAGAGGTTGGCAAAAACGGCGGTTCCGTTTCCTCCTTCTCATCTTCCTCTCGATTAATTTTTGTTGTTGTTGCTCGTAAAATACAATGGAGAGCCGTGCGAGAGAAGCAGCTAACACCGCCGGGGAACCGGTGTTCCGGAGTGGGCAGCACTCCGCCGTGTTGTGCGATGATAAGATAAGAAACGTCTTCAATCGGTACGGATCGGGTCGGGTTTGAGAGCGTTTTAGTTCAATTCCGTACCCCGTTGCAATTGGGGTTGGTTGTCCAGCTTAGGAATACAGTTAGAAAAGGACAACAATTTATTTCAGTCGGTCAATTTAGTGACACTAAAATCCTCGTACACTCTTTATTGCAGCAGCAGTATCCATAACGACGGTATCCCACTGCAGTTCCGCGGCGACGATTGCACGGACTCGGCCGAATCGCAGGAGCTCGAGGAGGCGCTTCGCGCATCGTCCATCGACGAGGTGCTGAGTCAGTGGGACCAGTATGGGAGTACGCCGCCCCGGACACGAATAAAGATTAAAAATCGAAGCAGCAAGCAAAGGATGTAAGTACACGCGTCACAAAAGTATGGGAGCGCGGTATCGAAGTAGGCTTCCCTTCCACGTGTCCGCGTATGCAAAAAGGTTGAAGACCGTCGCGTGTCGCGTTTCAATGGGGAGAGGGTTTCTCGTAATTTTCCTCCCCATCTTCTCTAAGTAACCAGTGCTGCCAGTGCTACCGGAAACCGTTTTCCACTCGCGAAAAGACGCGACGTCGAAGATGAGTTTTTAAAGATGACTCTGTACAAGTAGAGCGAAAAAAGTCGTTGAATATGGATTCCTGTATAGGGCTGATTAGATAAAATCCGCTGGGTTATTGCCATTGCCATCTTTCCTGGCGATAACAAAGCAGTTTGTCAATTGATAAGGAGAGGTGTTGAGATTATTTAAGTTAAGAAGATTTGGCGTGTAGGCCGTAGTCAAAACATATGTCATGAGTAGCTTGTTTTGATTCTTTTACTTTTTGAAAGTTTAAAAATATGATCGAAGCAGCCGATAGAGATGTGTTTGTAGTAAGTCAGATTTTTGTTTGATCCCATTATAAAAAGAAGCTTGTGTAAGGAATGTTTTCAACTGCATCAAAATAAGATAAGTCATCTCACCTGGTTCCCGTTTGATTATTCCACCCCGTAGGGAAGGAGGCGTAAAGCTACGAACCGGTGGCCGGTTGCCACGGCCGCGTGCCGACCGTCGGAACACCGTGGACTGTGCACTGTTGAACCAGATGATAATGGAACCGGCCAACAGCGAGGAGAAGGTGCGCAGTGATAAACGCTCCACGCAGCTGCTCCGGGAATCGGAACGCGAGATTAAAATGGCCGCCGCCGCCACGATCGTTCCGATGCGTTCGTCCGCTAACTTCGGAACGCAACCGACGAGTGGGCAAATTCTAACCGGAGCGCAGCAGACAATGTCCGGTCACTTTGTGCTGGAAGAACGAGCGGACAGTATGCCCATCTCGTTGGTGAACACTACGGCTGGAGCTGGGGGTGGTGCACCACCGACCCTGATCGAATCGTGCAATCGTTTCATGAGCGTCACATCTCGGCCAGTCGGTTGTCGGATTTCCGCTCCACCATCGTCGTATCGTGATTGTATTTTCTCCAATCAACCGGTCATCGGAGGAGGGACCGCGGTTGGTGAAAGTTCGATACCGCAGAATCGGATCAAATTTCACGAAACGTTCTCCGATCTTATCAAGCTGGGCAGCTTGGATAAGGAGCGAGCTGCGCGTTCGGGCGTATTATCCACGGAGGAGCGTCTCTGGCAGACGCATGTGAACGATCTGATCTGGCTTGAGTTGCAGGCATGGCATGCGGATCGCTCGATCGAGCAACAGGATCGACTGTTGTGTCAAGCGCGTCAGGAAATCGGCGACCTGCTGGATGAGATCATGCACTTCCGCTTTCACCGGGCGTCGGTTTCGCGGGCCATGAGCGAGGTGAGCACAACGACCGCCGACAGTGGTCTCGGTACGTCCAGCGCGACCACGGCCGGTACCGGTGAAACGAACCGGTTCTGCTTCGGCTGCCTTTCGATGTACTGCAAAGACTGCCTCGAGGTGCAGTCGGCCGCACTGAAGCAGGTCGAGGACTTGCTGCTGCGTCTCGAGTCGAAAGAGTGCCTTTTCCCTTCCTCCAGGGCGATGGGTCTGGCGTTTCCCGTGTACCAGAGTGAATCGTTCGTGAACCGGGTCAAGGCCATGTGTTTGTGGTACAACATGACCCGTCAGCACCGGATGACGCTGGTGATACTTGGGAAGCTGCTAGTGCGCCTGCAGGGCCCATCGAAGAAAGAATCAACCATCCGGTGGCCCATCATGGAGCAGAATGCGGAAAGTTCGTCCTCATCGTCGGTACACGATGAGGCCAGTAGCACCGTGGAAGGAGCTCAGGACAGTAGCGTCAACGGTGCGGCTACCACTTCATCTATTGGTTCGACCGAATCGAACGCTGGAGGTGGCTGTTCGAAGCGAGTTCAATTCGCCGAGAATGGTTGTGGTAGTGCAACAGATGGTGGAAGTACCTCCGAGAGCGTGAACAGCGATGAGACGGATTTTTCGGATCTTTCGTACAAGCGGCAGCATACGTTCCCCGGCGATACGGAGTACGGACGTTATATGAACAATTTGAATTTTTACAACGTTCAGACATTGTCCGAGCTAACGCTACAAACGCCGCAAAGTATGGGCAATACGTTGTACAGGTAAGGAAGTCGTTTATGTTGTAAATACCATCTTTTGGAGTTGCATAATTCAGATCCAGATTCTTGAATCTGAATGGTTCTTTGCGTTTTAGAGATTCATGAATCTTTCGATCTCTAACTCATCGTAAACTTGCTTTTTTTTGTTCTTGTTTTAGAAAGTACATCGAAAACGTACTCAAAACCCGTGGTTTGGGCAAGTCGCTAACGTTTCTCCATCGGCTACACAATGTGGTCCTACGGAAGGCACAGCTGACACTGGAAAAGCCTGGACGGCGACAGGAAGAAGAAAGCCTGTTCGACGAAGAGGACGCACCGTGCATTGAGCCTCCGCTCGAGCGTGAACATGAGCTCGAACTACGAAGTTTTGGCGCCTGGAGCGTTGAGGCGAAAGAGCTGAACCTTCCCTCGTACGTGTCCGCCTTCCTGTTTCTCTCGCTTATTCCGCTGGAGGTGATACACGAGTTCTTGAAGATGCGGCTCGAAACGCGCCCCACACAACCGAATCCACTCAGCCTAGAGCAGCACATCAAGGAGCTGAAGGAAGGCCTTACGCTGGCCATGATACACCGGGAGCGCTTCCAGAAGCACGTCAACACGGCCTTGTTCGAGCGCGAGCTGGAGCTCGATAAGTACATGCACCAGATGGAACTGTTCGACGAGACGGTGCGTAAGATTTTCGAGCTTTACCTCGATCTGGGCGAACAGTGGATCCTCGACACGGTCCCGGAGAGCCACCAGAAGGCGGCGCTCGATGAGGAGTGGCGCTTCACGAAGCTCATCAGCCCGATGATCCCGCACCAGCATGGGCCGGCGGCGAAGCGATACTGTAGCATTGTCGAGCGGATTCTCGAGCGAACCGGCAGTGGGATGATGCACCAGCTGAAAGAGCTGCTTGAGAAGAGTCAGAGCATTGAGCAGACGAACGAGAAGAAGTGGCAGTTCTTTGCTCTCTGCCGGGAGACGCAGCGCATGTTTACGTCGTCGCGCGAGAAGGCACTGAAAACGATGGCGTTTGCGAAGACGCTGTTCCGGGATCTGGAGCATGCGGACTTTCACCGGGACCACTGTGAGGAGGACTCCGAGGGGGAAGGTGCGTACGAGGCGGACGATCTCGAGCTGGAGGAGGGTGTGGTGCTGCGTGGAGGAAGTAGCTACCGTCGGCGCTGTTCTCGGCCCGGCGCATCAAGCAGTCCCGTCTGTGCGGAAGTGGTGGAATGTTTGCAGATGCTAAAGCGGAATGCACTACTCCTGCGTAACAAGCTGGCGGCCGTTATCGAGGAGCTGCAATTGCTCTGTTCCGACGCAAATCTGGAGGAGTACGATGATGCGGATCGTATTCAGGCTCTAACGCGGGTGCGCGAAATTCTCCACCAGGGCTACAAGTTCGGCTTCGAGTATCACAAGGACGTGGCTCGACTGTACGAAACGAAGCTGGACAACTGTCGTGACTGCGAGTCGGAGCTGATGCTCGCGAAGGCGATCATACAGTTTGCGAAACTGTGGATGAACTTTGTCATGGAAAGGTGTGAACGGGGGCGTGGCTTGCGACCCCGATGGGCAAACCAGGGACTGGAGTTTCTTATTGCGGCCTGTGATCCGCTCTGCACGAGCCACCTAACCGATGGGGAGTTTGAGGATTTGAAGCTGAAGATGGACGCGTGCATTTCACATGTGATCGGAAACATCCGCGAGCCGGAGCGTATCCGGAAGTCACCGCGTTCCCGCAAATCGTCCCCATCGCCATCGGCAGCGGCGGTAGCGGCGGCCGTGGCAGCTACAGCAACGGCCAGTTCGGTGGCGGGTAATGCGGCCGCAATGACGGGACGCGCATCGATTCCGATGATACACCTGCCGGGAAAGATGTATCAAAATCAGCTCAGCTTGCGAGAGGACGGTGTAATGCTACGGGCGCACAGTCCCACCATCGACCCAAGTGATATGTTCCGCAAGCAGACGTCGTACGATAGCGTGAACGAAGTGAAACTGCGTGTTCCGGCGGCCGCCAGCTCGACCATGTCGGTGGATGGTTCCGTGCACGGTACTCGTCCACTACGACAGCTTCGTGTCCGGGATGCAGTGAACACGTTGGACTGCAAGCTTGACGATCGGCTGCGCGACAGAAACCTCATCGGTTACGTGAAGGAGATTAGTTACTGCAGTAAAACGTTCAACCGGGCACGAAGCGTCAACTTTAGCTGGCACCGGGGTATCAAGATTGGGCAGGGCCGGTTCGGGAAGGTGTACACGGCGGTCAACAACTCGACCGGGGAGCTGTTGGCTATGAAGGAAATCGCCATCCAGCCCGGAGAGACGGCCGCCATCCGCAAGGTGGCGGAAGAGTTGAAGATATTCGAGGGCATTAGCCATCGGCATCTGGTGAAGTATTATGGAGTCGAGGTGCATCGAGTAAGTATATAAATGTTCGAGCCGATACTTGAATATTATATTAATTGTTGACGAATATGTTTTGTTAATATTGTTTTTCAGGAAGAGTTGATAATCTTCATGGAACTTTGTCCGGAGGGTACCCTGGAGAGTTTGGTCGAGCTGAACGGAGGCCTGCCGGAGGCGCAAACTCGCCGTTACACACACCAGCTGCTTTCGGCAGTGGCCGAGCTGCACCGCAACGGTGTCGTGCACCGGGACATCAAGACGGCCAACATTTTCCTACATAAGGACGGTAACTGCCTGAAGCTGGGTGATTTTGGGTCCGCCGTAAAGATCCAGAAGCACACCACGATGGCCGGCGAACTGAGGGGTTACGTGGGAACGCAAGGTAGGTCGTTTTTACAGGGTTACTTCCACTGGCACAGTTGGATTGATTGAATTTATTTCCCTACCTCCTCCTCTAGCTTACATGGCACCGGAAGTGTTCACGAGAACCAACAGCGAAGGTCATGGGCGAGCGGCGGACATTTGGTCCGTTGGCTGCGTCGTGTTGGAAATGTGCTCGGGAAGGGTAAGAAAGCCACCTAGGGGAACTGCAGTAACCGATCGTCATAATTTCTGTTTCTTCTCTTTTTTCAGCGTCCATGGCACCAGTTTGATTCCAACTTCCAGATCATGTTCAAGGTGGGCATGGGTGAATCACCCGAGATACCGGAGAATCTCTCCGAAGAGGGCAAGGATTTCGCCGGCATTTGTCTGCAGCACGATCCGAAAGATCGCCAAAAAGCAGACGAACTGCTGCAGCACATCTTCTGCAAGGTGAGTTCTGCTAACGGGAGATTCTTTCATATTGAAACTCGTTTTCAACGCTCCCCTTTTTTCCTCCTTTCAGGTTACATTCTTTGACAGAGAAGCGATCGACGAAAAGTTACTTGGATCATTCCGTCGAAATCTTAAGTCGAGTTCATCGTAGGGGAAGTGAGAGCGAGAAAGAAATAGAACCAGTGAAATGGATGCAAAGAAAAATTCAGGCCAGTGCTTAAAGGTTCGCTGTGGACGAACGGGTGGTTTGTAAAGAGAGTTTATTTCTACATAGTTCTATACCGGTCGTGAGAAACGAAGACAGTATACGCTAAGCGTGATTAGAGCTAGAATACCAGACACATGGAGCATCTACTTCTACTACAACCACCACCAATCCACACACAAAGTACCTACTGCTAGTAGGGCTGTTATCTATCACAGCCCATTTGACGATGTTTTAAATGTTGTGTTTACAGTATACGGGTTATTTAATGCCAACTTAAGTGAGCCACTTATTATCGTGACAACGGGTCGGGTGCCTGTGTCTGTGACTGTTGTGTACCGTACTATTTTAGCATTCTCCGTACTCCTTCCAAGCGGCGTCGGTAGACACTGACCGTTTGTATGATGTACCTTAATACACGTATGTTCATGTGGATGGGTTTTGGTTCTAGATTAATGTATAAGTTATTAAGTAACTCCGAAAGTCCCATTAATTCCGTAACAAATGAGTGCAAAATCATTCTTTCGAAATGTTTAGAAAATATACAGCATTTTACATCTCAGTTAGCAAACCCGACAGTATACGTAGAACATCAAACAATGCTAGCCTACTGTAAAGTATTTGATGTTGAACCATCAAACCTCCAAATGGCAACACAAACGGGTCAAGCAGACAATCAATGATAGTTGTCGCATGGATGTGATGCGATGCAATCTTGCGTACATCGCATTTCGGCCACGGGTCAGTGTACGCGGGGAACCTGGTGTTAGCAACAGCGCAGCCCATCGATCACCGTTGATCGGTGTCGAGTTCCACGCACGCATTGCCCTGTGGCTTGTTAGAGTAAGACGGTTGGGCACGGGAGGGAATGAGCCCAACCGAACTAGCCTTAAGTTGGACGGTGTGATCCAAGGCCCCAATGGACCTTGGAGCGCACCGCCAAATCAGTTAGTTTAGCGCAGTTATATAAAGGAAGTTCTCGTAAAGACGCCCTCCACACGACTCCCTCCGAAACCCGGCCCGCTACAGATGTTTGTAGTAGACATAACCAGTCGAGGGGTGCAGGCCAAAGTAGGGAAAAATCGCTTTCCGGTTGAAAAAAATACTATTGCGAGGATTGTTGTGGTTCGCGCTCGTTTCCGAAAAATGCGAAAAAGCGATCATAGCCTACCTTATCCTGTATCCCTCGACTGGTCGTGTCTACTACAAACATTCAACCGCTAGCTATCATTGCGGTAGATCCTAAAAAGCGACGAATTGTCTACTTGACCCGTTTGTGTTGCCATTTGGAGGTTTGATGGTTCAACATCAAATACTTTACACTAGGCTAGCATTGTTTGATGTTCTACGTACACTGCCGGGTTTGCTAGCTGAGATGTAAAACGCTGTAAACGATTGTTCGTTTTTCAGTAAGGCTTTTGGAAGTATGAATTACTCATTATTTCCTTTTTGATAAAGCTTGGCGAACATAGTAGGCGCCGCAATTATAGCAATCATTGCTATCGCAATTACAGGCAACTTGTAAAGCAGAATACGTTTAGTTACCATACGGTACTCGTAATGCCATTTATCTTTCAATTTAAAACGTTCATATACTGCATGCTGGAAAGATCTTAAATATGAAAAAAAAATATCAACGAACAAATGATAAATTTCTTTCCAACTAATTCTGCGTTAAGTAAGGATACACAATCAGCTTTAGGTACGGGTAGTTGAAAACTTCTATTGGGTTATGCTTTTATTAACTCGGTTAGTCACGACCCTCTACACGCTATCTGTGCCACGTCGTCGACTGTTACATGCTCGAAGCGTGTGATAGCTCCGACAGTTATCGCAAGCAGTGACTGGCACAGTGGCTTGTGATGGCGTCAATGATTTGTTTGCTTGTGTAATTTTTCCGTTAAATAGTTCCGTTTGCTAAGCAAAGCGTTCACTAACGAATATTGGTTTTGTGTATGATGCTTTTCTGCCTCGATTGGCTCGAAACCCCGACCGATTGGTTTGGTTAATCCGTCCGTCCACCAAACTAGGCATGAGTAAGTAACGCGTAATACATCCTGATAAGTGGTTAGGGTTTGCCTGAACACTTTAAACATTTGCCTAGTGGCTAGAAGCGGCACTCGATTGTTGAGTCACAAGTGTAACGGAAACGCGTTAAACTAACAACCTCTAGTATGTAGGCCACGTCGGGCCGCCGTAAGATACATAACACATCATTGTACGATTTTCTTAAACATCCCACTCCACCGGAGTGTCTCGCCCTTCACGCCGTTTCGCCGTACGTCGCAAATACGTTCCTTAATCTCGGGTTGTGGATTCCGTTGAGATTAAACGAATCGATCGTTGCGCCGTCGACGGACGGTAGACTTCTTCGAAAATGTGACTTGTGTAGAGATACACCACTTCAGTGTATGAAGTGGTTCATATAAGGTGGTTTTTCGATATGTAAATGATTTTCTAGCTTTGATATGTACGTTGAGGATTGCCTGGAGTTTTGTTTGTCCTCCACATCAGGCATCGTTTTCCTTCCGGCCACGTTCCGGTTCCTCTTCACAACAAATATCCTCCGTTGAAGTTATGATTACACTACGATATATTATATTGTTTCATGCACACCTGCCTTTGGTTAAGTTTTACACAATTTTTCTTTTGTTTCTCCTTTTGTTGCTAATCCTTCAGTGATATGTCGTGGCAAGCACATCCTCTCTAACACAAATGATTAATCTTTTTCCCCGAGCTCCGGAACCGGATCGTTCAATACGTCCTCTAACGATGGCACACATCCAAAGTGCTACGTCTCTATGCTAGTAACTTTGCTTGTCGGCGATCGACGATTTAACTATTCGTCTACTCCCTTACTGATGAATGGACAAGATATACTGTGCGGGCATATAACTCCACGAGAGCGGCCAGCAAGAATCATCCGAACTCCTACTCACAGTTCTTTGTATCCTTTGCCTTGGCTCCCGAAAGTGGTGCACTATGCGTTTGAATGCTGGTTTAATGCTATGATAAATGCTGATTCTAAATTGCCTTTTTGTATATTACAACTTTATGTACTTTTCATGAATAGGTAGCTTAGCTTCGTTACAGTCCTTAAGTAGATATTGTTTAACAAATTTCTATAATGTATGTTTCATACGTTTTCATTAGCAACTTCAACTCATCGATAGTGTGTGAATTGTAATTATAGCTCAGAGGTATCCATTATACAGCATAACAGCACCAAGAACAATACTAAATGTGGTGGAAAAAGGCAAATTCAACCTAGTTATACTTTCTGTAGGTTGCAGAATAGAGGAGGCCTCTTGTGGAGGCAACAGGTTCTGGATGTAATTGTTTATATTTAACCACTTTGGTATTTCAAATGTCTGTCTATCACTGTTAAGTTATGCCAAATTCTTGTTTTCAACTTCAATACACAGTTATATGCTTTCAACAGAAACACAACAGCAAATACTAAATATTTGATAATTATTCTATAAATCAACTTGTCTTTGGTATAAGATTTTTCAAATCAATGCTTTGCATGCAAAAGCTAAATAGATATTCATTTTTAACAACAATAACACCATCAACAGAGAAATGGGGAGCCAACGTTACAGCTTTTTGTATTACATGAGCTATTACAAATTCGAACTAAATGGCAACCTCCAAAAGTCTACCCCCAAATATAACTTTCTTCCCTCCCTGTTGTAGAAAGATGATCGATAAAGATATTGCTGTTACACGATCAGTTTGAACTAATTGTTAATATTGGGCGAACAGTGGAAGGATCTTATAATACCGTGATGAACTCCCACTTTTCGCCGCCATAATGTTAACAAAAAAACGTAACAGAGGGTGTACAACAACCCAATTCCTGTTCTCGGTTCTACATTAGACTTAGCTTAGTATTAGTTCACTCTCCAGCGCTACTGGTTTAACATCTCTGATATGTATACGGTTGCATTTGGTTGCAGTTTTCCTTACCGACTAATGATATGTATCCGTTTCTTTGGTTGTCCCGATCGGACGCACGATCTTCGCAGGGGTTTGGTTTTGGGTTTTCCTCGGCGGGATCGGGAACGATACGCAGACTGTTCGATAAAACTGATATGTTTCGATACTTGATATGTTTAGTGTTTTTTTTTCTCCTTCCTTAACTGTCGTCTCTTCGATAGGTGCCTTTGTGCCTTCGACTCTATGCAAGACATGCTAAGAATTATTTTCTGATTTGTTGAACCATTTTTAAGCTTGTTGGTTTTGCGTACGCTTGTTCTCTTTCGTTTAAGGCCACCGGAGATAAAAAGAAAAAGATTATAGAGTGTGCCTCTTCTTGCCGTGCTGGATGTGCAGATTCTTTAATTTGTTGGTTCCTGTGAAAAAGAGGAGAAAGCATTTAGGACAGCAAGTCCCGCATGGCATCGAGTGAATCCTGCAGCGAGCGGGCAAACCGGGACGCGCTCGTCTTGTCCGACGTGAAGAAGGCCGATATGCAGAAGATGATCTCGTTCGGGTGCGGATTGTACGACGCTCCGTAGCCGTGCGGCGTCACCGGACCGTAGCCCATGAAGCTGTTCGTCGTGCAGGCCACCTTGAAAGGGAGAAATGCGTGTGGAAGAAAGTTAACTTGGTATCCACCAAAATGGAGGTCACGGTAAGTCGGAAGACATCAAAATAGCTGCATCTGAAATCGTTTTAAATTAGGGTGGAACTAATGGGTTGCATTCATCGGTGCATTCGTGTGCCGGTGCCGTTGAGGTGCGTCCTTTTCCCTTATGGTGCATTCGGTTGCTTCTTAACAAATGTGGTGCTGATGTTGTGCCAGAGAGTGCCAGGGTACAGAATAAGTGATAGAAACACATAGAACACAGACATGGCCGATGGGGCCACCTTGTGAGCCTCCGCAAACCCCCTATACCTGGCTGGTGGAAAGAAGGAAACAGTTAGCAATTTTATAGCACTCGTCGGTGAACAGCTCGTGCATGGTGCCTTCCCGTTCGCGGCACGCTTCCCGCAGCCCGAGCAGATGTATGTCGATCCCGTAGCCGAGAATGTTCTGTACCATCACCTCCGTCTGGCGGGCGGCGGCACACCGGAACAGCTCCCGCAGGTGGTCCCTCTGGTGACGATAAGAAATGGTTGAGATCGAAAGAGGTCGATCGAATTAGTCTCTCGTGTGATTTGGGTTTTCCGTAGACGAAGCATTTGTTCGGCTTTGAAACACTTTCGAAGGCGCGCTTCATCCTTGTTTTACTGGGATGAACTGGGGGTGGAGGGGAAGGTTTTGGGGACAAGGAGAAAGCAGAATAGTAGATAGTCCTCCGGGGTGTGCCGTGTGTGTGTTTGTCTAGCAGCGAAAAGGGAAGGTGGGACAGCGAATAGTTGCATTGGCCTTTTTACATACACTGTAAATACTGAAAGTTACTTTTTTAACGTCCACTCCGGCGGCCTCGGCGCTGTAGTCGTCCTCCTTGTCGCTCTCGAGCGTCACGTTGGGACCCTCGCCCTGGCACATCGCTTTGGCCCACTCGAGTGCCTCCATGCTGGCCGACCGGATGCAGTCGACGCGCCCGAGCAGGAAACGCCTCGTGGATGCACTTTCGTACGTGCTCACCAGGTGACCGTACAGCCTTTGGTAAGGGAGTAGGAAGAGTAGGTAGGAGTGTTAGAATGAAAATCCTGATCCCTAAAGTCGGAAGTATGTGGACCTACTTGTAGTACGCCAGCTGAAGGGCCAATTGGATGAACACATCCGGACTGACCTGGCAGGCCTTGATGAAGTTCTTTCCGTACGGTTTGTAGCGATACACGTAGAAATCGAGATCCTCGATGCGTCTAGAAAGTTTGAGGCAAAATTAAAGGCATGAAATGTTGTGGATAGTTCTAAGGATCTCCAGAGTAGAACTATCGGGAATGGCAAGATAGCTAAATCAACTAGAAGTTATTCATTACTTCGACAAGGGTTCAACGAATGAGAACTTTTGCCTTGGTTCTTGGTTATATTACCATCTATCCTTAACCAACTGGTATTCCTTAGTTTTGCAAATGCTTGCTGTTCTAATGTTACCTGTCGATGGATCGAGCCGCCTCCCGCAGACGCATCTCAATCTCTGGCCGCACAACCCACTCCAACCGCTCCGGTGGAGGCAGATGGGACGATTGCGGCATCGCCAGCTGCTCCTCAGCTCCGTCCCGTGCTGCCGGTCCTTCGTCGATCTTCTTCAGGATACCCTCGAGCAGCTGAACCACGGCGATACCCTCCGAGGGCGAGTGTTCGTAGCATAAGCCCCAGGTACCATCGCTGCAGATGATCAGCTGCATTGTCTTATCGAACCAGCGGTTGGCAGTGTTGCACCCGCTGCCCCCACCATGTACCATCTCGTGTGCCATGTTGCTTTCGTCGCGCCCGCCGGCGTAGTGTGCCCCGGCCGGCGATCCGTTGAAGCCGCGCGCGTTGTACGTCAGCGGGAGTGGCTCGTCGACGCAGACTACCACCAGGGCCGTCTCGATCAGCTCGATGTTACGTGCGTTGGACTCGTCCATCAGAAGCATCTCGCGGTCGGCAGCCCATTGGGGACGTGGTTCGGTCGTCAGGATGCCCACGGACGAATCTAACTCCGGCAAACAAGGCGCCTCGTTGAGCACGTGCAGCAACTGCGCCGTCAGCTCTTGTTCGTTCAGCCGTCCACGATCACCCGCCTTTACTGGTAGGCAGTACATCTATGTGGAAAGTTGAAAGTACGTTGTATATACCTTGTGTGGTAGTTAAGACCCAGAGGTGCTTACGTGCTTCCGGCAGCAAACGATCACATGTGCATCAGGCTGCTCACCGGACGGCGGCAGGTACTGGCTATCGCGGGGATCTCCCGGACGTCGACACGACCCAAGGAGCCGATAGTACTGCGCCATACACAGCGGTTGTCCCTTCTCGCGCGATGTCGCTCGCTCCTGCTTTAACGCACCGCTGGAAATTCGAGAAGGTTGTACGTTTACGCTACCATAGGAAGGACTTGTCATTCCCGTTACCTTTCCAGCATCTCCTTGTGGTCCATCAGCTGATCGATGAGCTGGGCTGCGAACTGGGCCAGATCGTGCACGGTGGTGAACCGGCGCGGTGGCATCACCATGCCCGGGTTGGAGTTGATCGGCAGTGGCAGCGGATTGTCCATGTACATGTCGTTCAGCCAGTAGTGGTACGCCCAGTTGTCCTCGGCGTCCCGCTTCTGCTGCAGATGGTCCTGCAGTGCCGGTCCGATGGTTGCGCTGAACTGTCTAATGATCGCCCGGGTGCGCTCGAGCTGCTGCGGAGTTACGATCGGCTGCAGGATCCGAAGATACTCCGTCGTCGTCTGCTCCAGCGTGGGCAAGGGTACCTTGGGCAGCATCTGGAACGGAAAGTGGCGCAAAGCGAGTGAGTACCGATTGTGGATGTGCATGGAAGGATTGTTTCTCAATAGAATAAATGGTTTTCCTGTCTGGAATAATACCAAATCCAGCTTCCAAGGATTCTGCGCTTACCTGGGGGAATCCAAACTCGTCCGTAGCCTCGGCGGTCGAGAGCCATTTCTTTGGCAACTGCAGAATGGAATCTTTCCATCCTGGAGTGAGGTGGATGTGGATGAGTAGGCGACGATGGCACACGACGAACGAACCGGATGAATTTCATGAGTTGATGGTAGTAGGCGCAGGCAATGGACGGATTTATGGAAATAGAGATTGGTCATTAAAGTTAGCGAGAAAGTTGACAAGGATTGAACATTCCAGACTGAAATATACTTAAAGTGACCATTGGAATCGCATATAACAAAGCTTTGATAAACGTTATCCTTGAATGCTATGTTCTTCTGTTCTAAACCTGCTGCAATCCCAGTAGGTTTCGTCAACAAGAAAAGTTTAATCACAAACTAAATTAAAGCCCGACGGAAGAAACATAAATGGGAAAAGTCATACAGATGCAATCAAAATGTCATCAAACTTTCCACTGCAATCGCCTCCTCCGCTTCAGTTCGGGCCCACACGGAATGATGCAGCTCGCAGCGGGACTGTTTCGATTGCAGCGGATATCCCGTCCATTGTGCGTGGAATCGAATCTCCCCTTCCGTGGGGGAGTGCGTCCCGCGGGCTCCGGTCGCAGCAGGACGAAACAGGTCCCGCTGGGAGCATCACGCTGACGGCCGAAACAACGTTGCAGGTGACATCAGCCTGAAATTGTTTGCTTTGTGAAGCACAACTGGGGTGGCGGGCATTTATTTTCCTGTTTTGTCCCCTTTGCTCGCCTTTCCGCACAGGGAATCGTTGTAAGCCGGGAAGGGGAGGATGCTGTAATAAGCGTTTTTGCCTGATTCTGTTTTTTTTCCTCCTGTCTGGTAACGCGCCTTACCAACGGCGGGGATTTAGCAGCCGCTTTGAAGGGGGTTTGGTCCCGCTGCGAAACGTCGCGCCATGGCGGTTGTGTCTATTGCCCGCCTGGTATAAAAGGAGGCCATATTCGTGGTTACCTGCAGGGATGCGACGGTGCATGAAGCATTGTGTGAAAAACCCGGAAAAATCACAACAATAACTGTATTTCACACCTTGATCTTTTTGTATTTTGGTGCTTTCTTTGATTATTCTCCTGAATTCTTTATAATAATTCTTTTGCTTTATTGTACTATGTTGCTTTTTGAAAATGGTTTATCTTCAGTGTCAATTGCCAGATTAATTTAATTCTGTATCGCAAACTTGTACAATTTTTTAATTTATTTGAAAATTTAAATTTCTTAAACTATTTCAATTTGACACACAAGCTGGTTTCCGTTTTTGAAAACTTCCCCACGACTAACTGCACCGGAACGATTAATGAAACAAAATCCGGTTGATCTAAAGTTAGTGTGAAGTGTTTCCGTTCAACAGCTTCAACTTTCTTGCTACCTCGTGCCATAACCCTGCTGTGGTAAGGGTTTTAGATATTTTATATCCGGTTTTTTCTCCATTTTGCCCTGCTTTCAAAAACTTTCTCTTCACCAGCAGCATCCTCTGCAACGGCCAGGATCGTTTGAAACTGCAGTCAGTGTCAGTCTTCCTCAGTTGTGGTGAGATTGAGGGTGATTGAATTTTTCCTCGTCACAGGACGGTATTTTTTCCACCGCTGGGGGGTGTATTTTCATCTCATGTTCATCTTTGGCCTCCCTCCCACCATGTGTGTGAGTGTGTCTTCCGAATGGATTTTGTGGAGAAAACACTGCAAAAGTTTCCACCAGCCGAACGAATGGACGTGTCGGAAGCCATTTAAACCCGGTTTCGTCGCACGTGAAAATTCTTTGTCCTTGGCGTGGCTTTCAGCGTAACGCGTGTACTATCAGCTTTAATCTAATCCTGCCCTCTGCGCCCCTAGCGAAATGGAGAGCCCCCTTGAAAGTGCTCGCGGCCAAAGCGGGTCGAGTTCTTTGTGTGAAGTAGGAAACCGGCTGCAGCTTCGGTTCGCCCTCGAGGAGAAAATCAATGGTGCTTGAGCAAGAATGGGCAAGCAAAACCTCAAAAGAATAGGCCGGAACTGAAGCCGGAAGGTATCAAGTTCTTTTTTCTTTTTTTCTGTATTTACAATTTCCTCGAATCGCATGCCATCCATCCCGGCAGGATTTATTGCAGGTCCGGTCGGTCTTTTGTCCGCTTCCACGAGCGGTTCGGAAAATTGCTTCTCACTGATCCACCCCGACGGACTGCTGGGTGCTCTGTTGTCCAATTGACCAATTTCTTCAAAATTGGGAAGGGCACAAGAAAAGGAGTTTGTTTGAGTTGGTATTTTTTCCTTCTCCTTTTGCCTGGATTGCGTTTCGATTTGTTCAACGAAGTAAAAGAATTGTTGTCATTTCAGACCAAGGCACGATCCGGGTGGGACAGGAAAGATGTGTAACGGAAAATTAGTACGATCGATTTACTTTCGCACGACAAAGAAAATAAAACTGCACCATTTGGTGCATTCTATTTTCCGAAAACCGTTCATGCGGATAAGTTAATTGGCCGATGGTTTCATTACATAATAAAAAGCGATCTGTTGTGTATCGCTGTTTACATATTTTTTATTTGTTGTATTATTCGGAAAAATTGTAAATTTTATTTGGGATTTATTTTTTTCTAGTAAACCACAGTTCTTCGCGTTGATGAATCACTTCAACATTCTTTTTGTTTAGCAAACTAGCGATGCATGTTATTTACTTACTTTCGGTAAATTTGAAATTCGATAACATTTTCGTAAGGTTGCCATGGCAAAGAAGTTTATGGCTCTATCGATACCATCTTCGTTCAAATGAATTCCCATCACGTCCGCCTCAACCAAGAACCGTAACGAATGATGTGGGACGTCATGTAGGTACATTCGCGCAAACTCGCGTCCTCCCGACGGTCCTTTTTTCCTCTCCACCTCCGGTACCCCCGACACGTGTCCCGGCAGGTACCGAATTAAACCATCCGAGTAACCCGAGACGGAACGATTTCTTCTTCGTTTTGCTTCCCTAAGCGCCCTTCTTTTAAATGGAGTACACCAAATTTGATTGAACACGGCCTCCTACGAGCCAGCTTCACCCGTAAATACAGGTGGATGCTATTTTTGGCAACACTTGGCAAAAGAATGATCTTAACGAATAAATTATTAAAACTACCATTAGTAGCTACCTTTTTTCGCAAAATATGGTACAAATTTAAATTATCTTTCGTTTTATTTTTTATTAATGGAAAACTCACGAAGATGAGCGAACCTTCCTAGAGGGGTAATCATGAAAAGATAACCTTTGTGCGTCACGCTTACCGGTGCGTCGTTAAAAGGAGCAGTTAAAAGGGCGCCGTCGTACGCCTTTAGATTTTCTCGGTTTTCATTTCGTCGGTGGGGTGAATACACTTTTCCATCCCTCGCGTTCAGCTCGTTTCAATGCGCTCCTCCTGAGACACTGCCCTTGATGTAGCTGCCTGTTCCGTGCCGTTGATAAAGCCAACGACGATGGCTGCCGGCAGAAACACGACGCTTTTCCAGCAAATTTCCTTCCCTCGACCTTGTTTTGCTTGTTTTCCCGTGTTGTGCGGTGTCGGTTTTGTTTTCGTGTCTTGTTGGCCATTATTTTCGTTAACTCGTTTCGCGAACCTCAGCCTGACGGGGAAAAACCGTGAGGTTTGTAGAAATCGATCGGTCGGTGTTGAAGAATTTGAAAACAAACCTCGAGGAAGAACTCGTTTGGGTCAATATGTATTTTGAAAAATACGACCAATGACGATGTTGTTCAATTATGTGTATGTTTTCTTGAAGTTGTTACCTCCTTACACAGGAAAGGGAAAGTTTGATTGAGGTTTTTGCTGATGTTTTATGTTCCCACGAATGTTGATTGTTTTAATGTGCACCGTTTGGAAGCACGCTCAACTTTTACGCGGTTTCGCTGAACACGAGAATACGTATGGAGGTTTGATAATGAAAAAGTTTTCTTGTAAACACTGAGGTCGCTTGAAGCAAACAAAAGTTAGTTCTCAGTTAAACATTCTCGTCCTCTTGAAAGATAATACTGAAGTAAAAAGTTTAAAACAGGACCTTCGGAAAAGTTGTAAAGTAACTTTTATCCTATATCCAACAAATAGGCTTCTTTTTTCTTACTTTGTGATTGTGAGGTATTCTTCCGCGGCACCATTTCGGGGAATTTCTCAGGAAAAGAATTTCCAGCAGCTTCATAATGGATAAACATCCCTAAAGGTTACTTAGCGGATGGCGCGGGATGGTTTCTTCTACCGAAAAGGCAGCTAGGAAAATGAAGCAATTGCTAGTTTCCCGTTTTCCGGCCGACGGTGTGAAACTGGGGAAACTTTTCCCTGCCGTGAAGTCACATTGAGTTGTACGTTGGAATGGCAAAGCAAGACGAAAGTTACCTTGCACCCGTTTGGCGTCTGTTGCCTCCGAAGTTGATCCCTATTTTTTTCCTGCAATGATTTTCCCGAGCGTAAATGAAAGACGTGCACGGAGCGAAGTAAGGATTCCATTAGAGTTAATTAAGATATTGTTGCCAGCATTTTGCCTTTCGTTGGCTACAAAAAGGGAAGATTTCGGGTTGCTTCCCCGCGCACACATTACGCCATTCAAGGCGTGCACATACTTTTACACGTACACGTGTTCATCAGCCAGCATCTTCATTTGATTCCATAGCCTCCTTGGCTGTGTCGATCGACTTTAGCTTCAGTTTCCGACCAATATTACCGCTGGGGTTTGGCTTAGGGAACGGCTTTTCCTGTGGCCGGAAGGCCGCCCAAACCGGACACATTTCCGTGCTGCAGTATTTTTCTTCTTCTTGCTCCCTGCCCGGTGGAAACGGGTAGATGTAAATTATTGATTTTTCGCGATGCTGGCGGGCTTTGATCAAGACGAACGAGACGCGCCCGGTTCCGTACCGAATGGATTCGGAAAGGGATCTTTTGATGTTTCACCTTTCGTTTCAGCTCATTTCAGCGTTGCAAATGGCATGAATGTAATGAGCCGCTGCTCGACAGGCTTTCCGGGCTCCGGCTCCCTTTTGTTGCCACCGACAGACCTTGTTTGATCGTTAATCAAACTGGTGGCGTTCGTTGGCTGTTGGTTGGTCAAGGGGAAGTGTTGTGATAAAATTGATTGTTTCACTTTGTGGTTTTACCGGGGAATGGTGCTGTTAACTCATTTACGCCGAAGATAATTAGCTAAGAACATTGTAATGAACCATAGCTCGACTCTGAGAACCCATTAGGGATTGCCATTAGGTATTAACTATTCGGTAAGAACATTTCTTTTCACGGTGCATAAAACAAGCCCTTTTCAGCTACAAGTATTATTAAAGCTGCTAGCTTTACGACCGTCTTCTAAAAACTACAAAGAAAGACTATTTTTTCCGAAAAGTCTCCGTTTTTAAGTTTTAAATTTTCAACGAATATTTTGCTAACCTTTTTGCC
The DNA here is from genome assembly GCF_943734765.1 of Anopheles ziemanni. Taxonomy (NCBI): domain Eukaryota; kingdom Metazoa; phylum Arthropoda; class Insecta; order Diptera; family Culicidae; genus Anopheles; species Anopheles ziemanni. The sequence continues at coordinate 33,859,008 of NC_080706.1, read as the reverse complement.
AAGGGTACAGCTGGGGTAAATTGAAAAGAACAACTCAATTTGCCGTGTCCAATTAAAAATCACGCATGGCGGTGGATCCAATTAGTTGATGCAAGCCTATTAAAACCCCCTCTCCGTAGCCACCGTTAGCTTGAAAAACTCGAGACACTCCACCGAAACACCAACGCTCCCTTTATCCAGGAGTGCATCCTAATGGCGTTGGAACCGAGCCGTGTGTAATGTAATTCAATTTACGCATGTACAGTCCGTCCCCGAGGCACAGGATGATGAAGAAGCTCTAGAGATGATACCTGTCGAGGATAACTTACATGTGAACATGATGAAAACGGGGATAGCGATATCAGATAGTCTGTAATAAATATGAGCTACTTTAAAGAAGAAGATCGGAGCAAGTCCTGCGGTTTGTAACTTTATGTATTTCCCGTAATTGTTGCTCTTTAAAGACCCAATTAGAAGGATGTAATGCACACACGTAGTAATAAAGGTGTATGTGTAGCTACTCTTAAATCAAGCCATTTGAAACAATTTAAACGACAGATAAAATAGCTCTGCAGAATTGGAACTGTTTGCTGTATTTATGAATTGTCGTGAACAACTTGTATTATTGTACCAAATTTATTTCACTAAGAAGCTAAGCTGTTTGTAAAGACAAGAAAAACTAAGCATATAAAATAAATAGATTTAAAGTAAATTTTTAACTCGTTCAGGCAATATTTTCAAAATAAAATTCTTAATGACACAGTATCAATATGACAACAAAATCACAATCACAATTTGAAAATGAAGTAAAATAATGTATTTCCAATTTCATCTATACCGTGTGTAATACGTGTGTAACCATATAAACTTCTTGTTGTAATAATAAATCTACTTAATGCCTTTTCTCTTCTTATATAGAAAAGTCTCACACACCCTTAAAATTAATGAATGTGACCACGACTCAACCTTTTGGCAGCCTTTCCGGGATAAAACCCACCTCACCGTAATTATCTGGTTGAACATGGATTGCCCGTCAAAGTTGCGCCAAGGTTATGTTTTATTATCCGTGTCAGATTTATATTTAGCCATCTGAAGCAATTGTTAGCACAAATGCCACGAAGGCCCACTTGATTCTCTCCTTGGCATGGGCCAACGACATAACTAGAACATCGGCCTATCGGTGTCGGTCCAACACCACCCCACCCAACACTGGCAGGAAAACAAGGAAATTCGTCTCGCGTTAGCAAGCTCCTTATCGTCCGGGTGTTCACGTGTCGCCGACAACTTTTCTATTGTGCTCTGTATTGTGTTCGGAAGAAAAAAGAAAACAGAAAAGACCGGGGAACACTGCTAATGGCGTGACACAATCGGATTTGTTCCATCCTCTTAAAGGGGTTAAGTATCCGCCCGTCGGTGCAGTTGTTTGGTTGGAGGAAAGCATTCGAATCGAATCGGCTACCGGAAAAAGGGCGTCCAGATGCCTTGCGCTGCGGAGAGAGGGCATTTTCCACGGAGCCAGAGGAAAATGCGCCCGGTGGCACGTGCCACCAATTGTACCGATATGCAAACGCAAATGATCGATCGAGCTGGAATGGTCCGAAATTACCAGCCATAATTTGGTTTGGGACGGAAGGCGAAAAGGTCGACGCGGTAACGTTGTCGGTGGAAATGCCAGGCGGCTCTAATTAAACTCCAATTTATAATTATTTATCTTTATTTAGCTGTCCTTTCCCTTGATGTTTGGGGGAGCGAAAAGTCCTTTTTTTCCCATATACTAGCAACCGTTCGGGGTTTCCCAATTTATTCTTTGCCATCGTCGGGCGGAAAAAGGCATAACCTGGATCTCTAGACCATCGCCATCGGCTTGTGTTTGCTCGGATACCATGTTTGTCTCGCTTTCCATGCGGTTCAGCGTATTTTCCACGCAGGGTAACCGCTGTTAGCTTTCCCGGCGCGTTGGGGGAAAAATAATGTTTATGAAATGTTGTTTTCACGAGAAGCTGCAGGCCTTTACGACTGAGGAGGTACGACTGAGCATCACAGATGGGGGAATTTTCCATGACCGGTTCGGCTTTTCGCCAACAAAAGGATTCAGCAGGTTAATTAGCTGCTGTTTCCGGATGGAAAACTGAAATCTCACCATTTCTGCACCCGACAGACCAGGAATAAAGTTTTGCTGTGAAGTTCCGTGGAAACCTTTGTTGAAGCGCCGATGAGATCGTTAATGACTTCATAATGCAGGCACATTATTTGACGAACTTGCTTGCTTGCATAAAATTCTTTCTAAATGTAAATAAGAATTAAATAAAAACTTGCAGTATGCATCCAAGCGTGAGGGAAATAACAACCGACATGATGTGCATTTTTTCATTTCGAACTAAATATGTTTATTTCAGTTTATTACCTTCATCGTGTTACATTTTTATTCCCACCAACATACTCACCCTTCCCATTCGATTCGTTCGTTCGAGGGTTTTTTTCTTATATTCTTCTACTTTTCCACTACCCTGCCCCATCGTGACGTCTTCTTTGCTCATGTTGCACATGTAAACCATTCCAGTTTTGTAATCGATTTAACCATTAAAATACAACTATTACCATTAGAAGGATTTCATTTGTGGGTTTTGTATGCTTTTTTTTGGTTTTGTTTTGTTCGGTTTGTTATTACCTTGTTAGTTTGACTGATATCTCTAATCGTTAAGGTTCGGTAAAATGTTTGATGTGTTTTTTGAAACGGATTTGCTCTGATATGTTTTTGTTTTTAGTGTGCACTTGTTGTTACCCCTTCTTTTGTTGTATGCTAGTTCGCAATAGGCGTGTTGTTTGTTTTTATTTGATAATTTTTTCACGTCTTCTCGTTTCGTTTTGACTCTGTTCCGCGTCATACATAGTGTTTGTTTTACTTCAGTTTTGTTTAATGTGATGCAAACACAAGATCTACATTTTTCGCTGGTGGATGTGCCGGTTAGTAGGGAGCGAATATTTTCATTTGACCTGTGTTACTACGTGTCAAGCAAACGCAAACCATTGGACGCTTTTTGTCGCTTCAAAGAAAAAACCGGTATCGTTTTCTGCTCAGCTTTCTTGCTGGATTCTTTCTTCGGTCCTAATGATAATGTCCTCCATATGCTAGCTTTAAACGTTAGTTACCTTCTATGTATGTTCTGGGTTGTCCATTCCAACGCCTCGGCCCCTTCCATGGTAGTGGTGTATATATATATTTATTTATTTGTTTATAGGTAATATTTTGTATATATATGCCATTGGTTTCACACGTCTGCCAGTGTCTCTCACTTTGATAATGTTATACGTTTGCTTACAGTCGATAATTGCTAAACTTGGGAGCGAGCGAATGGTGGGTCGATACAGTGTCCGATATTTACTCATTGGTTTCTGCTCATTTGGGTTTGGTTGATCTACCTGTGTACAAACTATACTTTAAAACAAAAATTCAGTAACATTACTCTCAAGCTTACCGAAATCAACTAAACACAACATGTGAGTTCTTGTATTTGCCTCGTTTTTTTAGCGAAAATAACGGAATGTGTCTACTAGTTAGAACGCAACGGGCTTGTCATAGATTAAACGCGCTATCGATTATTTAACTTTTAACTAGGGATGCGATTAAGAGAACTCCCAACGAAAGCTCCGTCCGCAGTCCCTTAATGCCGGTTTTCGTACTTGAATGTATAACATTGAAAGGAATTCTTTTCGTCCTCTTCCGAGCCTTTGGTTGAGAACTTTCTTGTTTCTATACATAATGTTTCTTGTTTTGTAAATTGTATCTTATTATGTTTTATTTTACGAGTATTTTCGCATTATCCTAGATAAACGATAATGTCGAACCTGAAGCACTAGTAGGGCACAAAAAATCTTCTGTTTGTTCTTTTGCTATACACGTTGCTGTTGCGGTTAGAAGATGAATATTACACATAACCCGGCGCATATATCCGTACTTAAACGGTTAATGACCCATCGTTGTACACCGATTCGAATGTTGGGTTGGATCCGTCACGCTTATATACCACGCGAATAGCTTTTAATGAGAATTAACTAACCTTTTCACGAATGTCACTGGCCAAAACAATTTGTTTTAAAAACATTAACTAATGGTTTTGTAATACTGTCGGCTAAATGGCTTACATTTCTGATGCTGATTGAAAGGAAATACTTAACATTTTTAAACAAGAACCAATGGAGGTTGGTTGCTTTTGAAATAAACATTCGTTTGATTTTTAATTTCGCACATAGCAACAAAACGAAAACGATTTCGCAAAAGACAACACTAAGACTGCTCCCAAAGACAGTTTAAGGTCGACTTATGCCGTAATGGTCGATCGAGTGGCTCGAACTCGAAGATCAGCGACTGTTCGCTCGAGTGTATTAACTAGAATTTTGCATACTAACAAGTGTCGTTTTTTGGTGATAATATTTTTTTTTTGCAACTACAAACTACAGTTTAATGCCTGGGGGTACATGGGGTTGAGTCAAGTCGGGTGCTTTCCTTTTTCCCTTTCCTGGTTTCCTCATCTAATGCTTCTCTCTTTGGTTGCTTACTGCCTGCGTAAAGTTATTTTTAATACTTTTCCGTCCTGCTTGAATGAGACGATGAATTGTGTAAGTTTTGTTGCTTTATTATTCTATAGTAGTATATAGCTTCACGTTTCTTGTTCGGTAATAGTTACACATTCAACAATGGAGATTTTTTAGCCGCTACACACTTTCTTCATCGGCAATAGGAGTTTGTTTTAACGATAATTTTCAAAGAACATTTAAGCCTCTTTTCTCCATTATGTTTTTATTCCAAGAATTCGGTTTGTCGTTGCTAAATAGAATTTAGAAAGCTGTTTTTACTCACTTTCCTACAACTGTAGCATGGGGTTTTAGTTTGCTAATGTGTTTAAAACTAGAAGTTTCTTGTAGTAGAGTTCTTTGGAAATAAAGATAACGGCTCTAATTGGATTGGAATTTAAAGCCAATAAAGTCCACCCGGGTTGACACGTGGAAACAAGCGGTTGAGTTAAATTTTGTATGTCTAGTAGGTAGCTAGGCACAGTGTAGTTGTAAAGTTTTAATCGTGTTGATTTGCTTACAACACGTCGTTATTTCATTTTCCAATTGTTCAAATGAATGAAAAATAACGTGGAGTTTTCATTCGTCACCCCCGGATTTATTGCTTGTTTGCTCGTTCAACACTTCCAACTTATTGCCTGTCTGCCTAAATACACGCTTTCTATTCAACCCATTCTAGTGCAACAGTTAAAATTTGAATTTTCCATCTATCTATAGTGATTAATTTTTTTCTTTTATCTTACGGCCGGAAACGTCTCGTTCGATGCACGGACACGTTCGTAGCCGATTACGGATAGAGCAGGAGTGTAGGGTGAAGAGTTCGTGTGTGTTTTTGTTCGATTTAGAGCATCAATAAATAGCGTATATATTTATATAGCGATAGGTCGCGAAGAGAAGGCGTTTACAGTAGCTATAGTCGTCGATACACGATGCAAGTTAGTGAAGACAGTTTGTAACATTTTTGTGCGTTTTTAAACTGTTTTGTTAGTATAGGGGTTGCTTTACATACAGTGGAATAGGAAGAGAGTAGGTAATAAGAGAAAGAGTGAAGAGATGGTTTGGACATTTTTTTCTGCGTGAAACGAAAACTCGATTCCGCGACGTTTCCGGGACGTTTCCGGTACTTCTTGATCTTGAAACGCCACCGTCCCTTTTTGTGTTTGGTGCCTACACTTAAATTCGGTGAACATTCTACTACGCGATAACAAAAATTGAAATTTGCTTGCTTTCCTTTGTTATCCTGTTTGGATTCTTTTTAGTTGTTTTATCATCCTCATTCTTTCCTTTCGCTACTATTATACATGGCTCATGGGTTTGCATTTCTGTCACAGCGTCATGCGCAGCGTTTGTACAAAGGCTGGTTGTCCTCCATCGAAGAAATGTATGCAGTACGCTGAAAAGGCTTGCTGTTCCTTAATCTTTTGATAGGGAAATTAAAACATTTTTACTCCTGGATGGAAACCAGCTCTAAGAAAAACATCCGGGAAAACACCGTGACGGTCAGTGCATTACACCCCCCATGGGAAGCCTTATCTTCGGTTTTTCTAGCCCCACTCACATACAGTCTCTCTCTCACATACACACGCGCACACATGCACACACGCACACACATACATACATCCTCCGCGGTGTGGAGTCGCGATGCTGCTACTGTCGCGTTGCTACAGTGACCGCTTCGCCCACCGCGGCCCACTTGATGTTGACTTAAAAAACTAGCATTAATTGTGTTGATTAGTGTGAGTCCCAGTGTGCATGTTTCCGTGATGCCTATGCAGCAACACCCCGGAAGCAGTACTGGTGTAATATATACAAAATAAATTAGATTCCTCTCCGACCGGATCTCGCTCGTCTAGGTAATACTTTGCATAATGCTCTTCTAGGCTGTTCACGAGCTTCTTGTGTTTTTGATTAATAAACAACAGGCTGGAGGGGGATGCTTTAAATGAGACAAATTTAACACAAACTTGCTGCAGAAGCTAACTCCTCACAAGTCGTCTGAAGAATTTTAATTCCACAGTTCCTCGTGAAAGTACGAAATTCTTTTTTTTAACTTAAAAACAACCTCACTAAACCTATTGGAAATGATAGAACATCTCTTGGGTACTTTGTTGCATACGCTCCAGTCTTACAGGATAAAGTTTATCGTTTAAGGTTAGGACTCGACGACTCGAGTCTCTTTCTCTCTCTCTGTCTGTATCGCTGATGCTGGATATGCCTTAGCTCCTTGTTCAATACTGGGCTCGGATCCCTTAGTCGTGTGATATGATTGTGATGTAGGTAAAACAGTAAATAGCTATATATCGCATCTATCTTCGCAGACGTAAAGCGTGAAAGTACGTGTATAATACATCCAAAATCTAATCGACTTCGTTAAAAGGTGCGCCGAGGTTGTTATACCTCCATACATACACATCCACTGCAGTATTGACTGCGGCCCCTGTCGTTTGTGAGAGAAAGAACGATAGCGATCGTGTATATGAATCTGGGATAAGTTAGTACATCTGTTAGTACATAATAAAGGCAGCCCCTCCGTGACGGCACGTGTTGTGCTGCTGGGCATTAATTTAAAGTATAAATAATCGCTATGATTACGATAGAAAGACTCTTCGGTCCATTTTTATGTTACAAAGCAGTTCAGGAGCGAGGGAAGTTTGCTACTTAACCCCCATTGATGAGCTCCGAAAACTGTGCACTATTTTAATTGATACCATTAGAGACTTTTGGGTCAGAGAACGTGAAGCGCCTTCGAGATGCGTTCGGTCTTCTCGATTGAAGTCCTACTTGGATTCCCTCGGCGCATCATTGTTTCTGACCAACGTAACGCAACGCAGTGTTGTTCTGATGTGTGTTTTGTGAATACTTGCAACACGATATACGAGCGAACTAAAATGTACAATATAAGGAAATTGGGAGCGGCGTGTAGAAATACTGCTTCTTATGGCTAAATCGTAAGAACTAGTTATATAATGTACTCTATATGATGATGATATTTCACCACGTGCGTCTACGTCCCCAGGAAGGTACGACCCCTCCGTAAGAGAGGTGTTCCCTGTTTCAACGGATCGGACGCATGCCTGGGGAGCTGCGTGTGGACAGCCTACGCCTACTTAGGGATATATAACTCCTCCACAATATAATATCACTTTTTGGTAAATTCAGGCGAGCACGGGGCTCTGATATGTATCGTTACCTTGGTTGTGTCTTATGTTAGTGAGAATGGTTTTGAAACGAAAAAGTTTTTGCGTAAACAACTAAAACCGTGTCCCCACCGGTTTCGGGCATCGCAGTTCGTCACCAACCTGCGTCGGGGAGATGCATCCGTCGTCCCGCACCCGAATAGAACGGATACGCTTGGTTTGATATGTCTACGATATTGATGCGGGACGAACAAAGTCCTCCCGGGTGACGTAAGTGTGCGCCGAGCTGAACGCCCGAGTTCCAGACAAGGGGACAACTTGCTCTAATCCTAGGTTCCTTAACTCTACACCGTCAGTCCTCCAGCGGCCAGCGTCGTTTTTTGTCCCGGAAGGTGGACAGTTGATAGTGTCCACGACACTTACTTAGCTTATCTTACCTTACCCACTAGCACGATCTCCGTCACCGAAGCAAAACACAACAACAAGCGAGCTGCCAAGGTTCTCCGCCTGGAGGACACTCTAGTGACAGCTCGCTTCAGCCACATACCGTATGCAATACACTAAGATATGGTTCATCGCAGTGATTGACTTAAAAGCCTTGTCGGAAAGGATTCGAGATCCTTGGCTGCGATGGCGCAGGCTGTTGCTGCTGCTGTTGCTGCCCCGACGACTCTCCGTGGCGGAATGGATTAGCCACCGGTGGAGGTTGCTGAGGAAGATGTCGTGGCCCTTGTTGCTGCTGTTGCTGCTGCTGATAGGCACCACCACCCTGTTCCTGATATCCAGGTTGATAGTTTTGATATCCACCCTGTTGCTGCTGATAGCTGCCATTCTGCGAGTAGCCTTGATCGATGTTGGTTTCCTGCTGATAGCTACCCTCGTCGGTCTGGCGGCCATACTCTAGGTGGTTCTTGTACTCCTCGCCGACGACCTGCTGGTCGTGCATGGTGTACGTCTGATACTCTTTCGTCGGTGGATCACCCATCAAAATGTTGGCCTCGTTCTCGAAGTGCTTGAAGTCGTAGATGTTGCGCAAGTAGTATAACACCGGCGCGTACAGCAGGTTCGAGAAGGCGATCAGGAAGTTGAGTGCGGTGAACCCAATCGCCTCGACGACGCCTCCGGCAATGATCGGCCCAACGGCATATGCCATCGAGTAGGAGATGTCGGCGATGGCGTAAATACTACCATACACAGACACGTACCGGATGTCCACCAGGTAACCGAGCGTTGGTAGAAGCGCGGTGTCGATCAGCGCAATGCCGAAGCAAATGCCGCAGATAGGGATCATGAGCATGATGTAGGACGAGCTGAAGGGGATGATGAAGCAGCAGAGACCTTCGAGGGCAAGTCCACCGGCCGCCATCACCCACTGCTTCTCCGGGTACTGGCGGGCCATCTTGACCGTGATGACGACACCGAGAACGTGTGGGAAGAACGCCGGTAACCACACCATACCGATCTTCCAGTTGTCGGTAGTGAGGTTGTCCTCCATCCAGAGTGAGATCGTCGGTTCAAGGAACGCCAGTGCGACGTTGGACATCATCAGCGCACCAGCGCACACAGCGATGTACGGATCCATGAGCAGGCGCCAGATGGGAACGGACGGTGGTTTCACTTCATGCCGTTCGGCCAACGTTTCCTTGATCGGTTTCATCACCAGTAGCAACATGAAACCGTCCATAAGGGAAATCAATGCCAGGATAACGAACGGGACCTCCTTGCCGGCGAACTGGTACAGCGCCCCGCCGAACGGTGGCGCCACCAGGCAGCCGAAGCTGATAAACGCCAACGCAATGCCGAGTGCCTTGGTACGCTCCGCTTCCTCGGTGAAACGATCAGCGATCATAGCCAGCCCGGAAGTATCGGCGAATGCTGATCCGACACCCTGCAGAGATCGGGCGAAGAAGAGCATGCTGTAGCTTCGACCGCACGCGAACACCATGGTCGAAAGGAACATGATGATCAGTCCAACCATCATCGGGAGATCATAGCCGATTCGATCGATCAGCGCACCTGAGAACGGGTTCACCATCAGCTGCACGATCGCCTTCGACGCGAACAGGATACCGGTGGCCGTATCCTGGCCGTGATGGGCGTGTGTGTGTGGTGTGAAGACTGTCGTTGGTGCGCTAGTGTTGTACGGCTCCTCCGGACCCCAGGTGCCTATGTATCGTAGGTAATCCGGAATGATCGGCACGATCACCATGTACAGCATGTTGTCTAGCAGGAGCGCGATGGAGACGATCACCAGGATCAGTTTTCGCTGTGACTGCGGTTCCTTCACCTTCGTCCAGAAGATCTCCTTCACCTCGCTTGGCTCGAGGTTGATCACGGGTAGTGGCGCCATCTTGTATTGCGTCGATTTCTAGCGCTCTTCACAAGATCGACACTTCGATGACTGCGTTGAGTCTTTGTGTGTGAGTGTGTCTATGTTTGATGCCTTTTATGCCCTGCTTTACTAGGCTGTGGTCGCTGTGGTGACCTTCCTTCCTTTCGGTGGCAATTCTTCTCTAAACACTGTGGGGCATTGCTGCATTCAGGTGCAGGCGATAGGCATGTCGTGTGTGCACTAGATCCCGATCAGGTCAGATCGATGGAATCGTTTTGCTTACAGAAACTCATACGCACACGGACAGACACAAGCCTGACACACCGGGAAGGCTATGGACACAACAAGGGGGGCCTACACGACAGGATCGATGACGTTTACGACCGGTGGCGTCCAAGATGGCGGCAACCTTGAGAACACAGAAACAATATTTTAGTCGGTTTGTTTTGTTGGGGGATTCTGCTCGTGTTTGGTTGTTTGCTTGTTGGACGGGAGTTAATCGGTGTGGCGGTGTTGGAGGTGTGCAGCGGGAAATTGGATACCACAAACAAAACAACGTAGAAAAACGTAAACCTCGTAAATAAAAGAAAAGAAGAAAGCAGTAAAAGTCGCCTTCGTTTGAAAATATAACTATACGCTTTGGAAACGAATCAAGTACACGAATGCTTGTTCAAACCCGAGTTTAGGATTTAAATCGTCAAAGAATCAATGTAAACAACGCAATGAGACATTGATCGGTTTTGTGTTGGCCTCCTGAAGGCCGTTCGGCGGCCATTTATTCTAGTGCGTTTGTGTGGTGCTGTAATTCGTCATTACTCGTTTCCGTCCGGTCTCACAGAGATTTTTCCTGCCCGCGTAGTTGACGCCATCTGTTTATATTGTGCTGTGTACCGCGTTGAGGTATTCGACCGGAATGTTGTTTCTGTGCTTCTCAAGGATGCGCCATGCGAAGAGGAAGTCTTGCGGAAGTCTAGATCCCCAGCCTGCCCTGTTCCACATGCCCCTAGCCCAAATCAGCCATTGCTGCACTCAGTCTGCGAGTTCGATATTGGTTATGGATTTCCGTTTTTCCACGACTCTATCTCTCGCTAATGGATCGACGCTAATGAAATTACTTCTAGCTCAGCGTTCGATCGAGTCCCGAGTTCATGACCGGGGTTTCCCCGGTTGACGGTCAGCTTTGGGCTGAGAACTCGTGTAATGAGAAAATGGGGGGCTTTTGGGTTTAATGTTGTTGGTTTCTAGTAAGCGATGGTAATGATTCGTCAATCATCCCATTAGAGCGCGCGCGTGTGGCGTTACTTCCTCCCTCCAGCCCACTTCCCTCCCATTCAAAGCCCCAAAACCGTTGGATCTTTGATCGGTTCGCGTCATCGACCGCGTAACCTCAATCGATCGAATCGATATGCTGCCGATGGTAAAGCGCATGTAAATTAAGATCGGGACCAAGCACATACAAAACCGGAAACATGGAAACGCATCAGAAACAATAAACATGAGCGTGATGATAAAATGAAAAGTTTATGAAACATATAAACTGTAACAGAAAACACCTGGAAAGGAGCATCTAAGGTTGGAGATTTAATTAAGGGAAATTAAAATGAGTATATTTTAGACACTTTTCAGGGCAATCCAATCTACCAATTAACAGAAAAGTAAGCTGGTCCATTTGACACTCTGTTTTTGAATTAATAAATGCACCTCATCTTTTTAACAGACAAGTTTATAGAATGTAACAATTCGGCGACAAACTGAAACAATTAAAGACAGAGCACTAAAGAAGTTGTTAAAATGCTGCCAAGATTTTGGAAAAGATCTTCTAACGCGTGGCTTTTCCTCCCTTCGAAGGGCACAAAAATAAACCCATCATCAAAATAAAGATCGAACCTTGCGGTCCAAACGCAAGCCTAGAGAACGAGTTACCCTAATTGAGCCTTCTCGAATCGTTCCGTTCGATCGCCGGACCATCTCGTGGTCAAGGACTCACGCCGTGTCCTTCGCCAATCAACCGGTCGTTTCGAGAACCCTTCTCCCTAACCCGAGCCAACCACCAAACCCGGGACACGATTAGCTTCGTTAGGAGGCAGACGACTTCGTGGTGGGTTTTCCTCCCGAGTTGTGTGTATGTTGTGCCAAATAATTGATTACCATCAAACGTCGTCTCAATCACGGAATCTAATTTGAAATTTCCCCTCATTATTCATTATCGTTTGCAAATCGGGGTGATTGGATGGCGTGGAGACGAGAAAAAGAGGCCGCCCAGGAAGGAAGGAAAGAAACAGAAATGGAAACCCGATTCGATCGACTCCGCAACCGGCCGTCAGCGTCAGCGTAATGTAATGCAAGCAAAGCCTATCATTGTTTCCGGGTTGGCTTTTGTGTGATTTTTTTGTTGCTGTTGTGTCGCTTCCTTCTGCTCCGGGGGTTGGAAAATGATGGGGGAAAATGGCTCGGCAGGGACAACTTCATCCGGTTTCTTTTTTTTTTGTATGTTATTGCTGGGGGAAAAAGGCAAACGTTAGCAGTGGGAGGAGGGTAGCACATCTATTTCCGGCAGCTTCCTGCGTCTTCTGTCCGGGGAAGAAGTAACAAAGTACAACGAAGGACGACCTGTTTCCTCTATTGACAAAACACACATAATGACTTTATGCCTTACTCGGTGTGCGTGTTGGTGTGTACCTATCCGCACATTTTCCACCCCTATTGTGTTCGCTTCCGTTTCGCTCAATTCCCCGTTGGGACAAGTGCCCGAAACCGGTGCGTATTTGCGAAAGGCAACCAGCTTACAGTACCGGCATCATCTCCTGCCACTGTTTACCGGGTTTTCTTGCCGGCAGGTCGGTTTTGTGCACGTTTTCCACCCGCGTTCTACGGTCGTTAAGGGATGATGGCAGCTTTGTGCCCGGGATCAGACCGTCAAGGGGCAGATAAAAACGAAAACCTTGTCGCGCGCGCAACACTTTGGGGAATTTTCAACATCTGGTCCTACGCCGTCTCGCCAAAAAGCATAAATAAATAAATAACCACTCCATTCAGATAAGTTTTGCAAAAACCGGTTCGCTGTAATTCCTTTAAAAAACTGTGAATTTAAACATCCCAGGAGGCTTGGCGCATTTAAAAATAAAAACTGAATGAGAATTCTGCCATAAATAGAACGGATAAAATTGTCCAACGTACCAAACGGGGTGAGCATCTACTCTCTTCCAATTTACGATGCTGCCAAGGATAGCTGGCAATCAATCTGGGTCAAATTCTTGGCATGTTTCCTAAGGAACCAGTGTCACGTCGGTTCCGAAACCCCGAAGCCGTCCTTGCATTAGGTATCTGCCACGAAATGCGAAGAATGTGGAATGTGGGATGTTTTATTCATAGACCCCTGTGTATGTGACTAATAATAAACTCAGAATATCAACCCTCCTATCGCAACAAACCGCACGAACCGGAGGGTGACGGCTGGTATCTCCAGCACCATCGGACCAGAAACGCTACCCATCCGTGTATCCTCCCCTAATATCTTTATCGAGCGAGCCGTTTTTCCTCGCGAAGAAAACCCTCGTCCCGATCGCACTGGGCGATTGTTCGAAGGGAAGCTCATTAAATCATTTGCCATGTAACCATCATTGGCAACACGTTTTGGGCGACCGTTGCTGGATGCGCTAATAAACGGTCGGACAAGGCGAACCGACAGCTAATCCTGACCATTTCGGTCTTGTCCTTGGCTGGTGTTCGGATCGATATCGATCGAGGAATTAGTGGCTACCGCAGCAAAACGGTTCCGATTGGACAGTTTGCGGTCGGATTACGGCAGGGCTCGCGGCAAAAGGACGCAAGGTTCATGTTTCCTTACGTGTAACATTGTGCAAACACGAGACTCCGAACGCTGGGAAGTGAGAAGTGTGGGTGGTGTGATTAATTGGAAATTTCCGCACCTAATACCGAACCGAGAAAAGAAAAATGAATGTTCCTTACAACGGGCAGTAATTATTTAGTCCAAAGAAATAAAGAACAACCGGAACTGAAGGAACTGACATATTGGAAAGCAACCTGAACCGGTCACTAATCAGCTCATGGTTGTAGGGTATCCTAGCCCTAGTCCCTAGCTGTTCCTGTGGTTCGCAAATTTTTTCGTCACCTCGCCAAACCTGATACGTGACTAAGTCGTCAGACCCCGTAAGGTCATTAGGAACTGTTGAACAATTGCTACAAGTGGCGTATTATAGGCGTCTATTGTAATCCTTCCCTTTTTTGCGCGACTCTAGTTACATCCCTTCAAAACACCGTTCAATACTGGGTGAACTTCAGTGTTGTCCCGGTACTAAAACCCTCCCCCGATGAGCTGCTCAACTACCAGTTCAGGAGTTCAATTTCAACAACCTGCCTTTTTATTTTTAATGCTGTAATCCCAACACGGTCGAGCGAGTCATTCATCAGACCTTCTGCGAGAAAAAAGGGGGTAAGGTTTAAGTGCGTCTGGTGGCCGGTTACCAACAAGCTCCAGTTCTCCCGCAGGGGATGGTCTAGTCTTTGATCTGTGACGCACCTTCGTTGCAGTCTACTCCGCCGTACGGCTTGAAGAGACTTGGAGGATGGATGGTACTTGAAATGTTTTATTGTGCTCTCGTATTGCTCCCGTTGCTTCCGGACCAGCCTCCGATATGGACGACAGCTATGACGACGAGCATGAAGCATGAGCGCGTTGACGACGGTTGACAAACAAAACTGACAACCCCCGGCGACATCCCTGGAACGCACGCAGGGCGCACGGAAGGCTCAAGTGGAGTGATTCTAGTGAAAATATTTGCTCAGAATTAAATCCACGCTGGCTGGAGCGGGAGGCCGTTGGTAACCGGTCGTTGTCGTACGCCCCGTCGCAGGTCGAGTTTCGGGTGGTGGTTTAATCCAATTGAAAATAGACAGTCGGCAGTAGGACGTGACCCTCCGGTATTCGAAACGCGACGCACTGTATGCGAATGGTACAACACGGGAGATTGGAAAGGTGCGCCAGCACTCCGATAAACTACCAGAGATTCCTGGGCGAGAACCAACGGCGGACGGATCGATACGCAGCTACGCGTTCTCCGTGCCCCGAAGGAGGCGGTAACGCTGGACCCAATTAGGATAATGAGGTGGTACGGCAACGCTTTGCTACGTTCCACACAAAAAAGGGACAGCGTGCTGTGTTGCCGGCGTGTGGCAACTTTAAGAATTCCCTGGCAAGAGTACCTGAATTCAATTTAAGTATAGATTGATCCTTGGTTAAAGTTCTTTTCTCAAATTGAAAATTCTTTTCTCTAATTTTTAGTAGAGTTACCATTAAACCCTTCCAATAATTTATAATAGATTGCCAGGCAAAATAAAAACACTCATACAAAAATATGTTTAAATTCATTGATTTCCAGTAGAGTGGTAATTTATATTCCTGGTCATCAATTACTCTTTGAATCGAGATTCATGGAGATTACTTATAAAACATTCATTTGTTTTGGTTGGTGGACCCATGTAAATAAAAGAGTCATGAAAGTTCATTAAAGTTTCATCAATATTCATTAAAGTTTCCAAATATTAATGTTTTGATATTCAAGTCTTCAAAGATTAGCAAGTTGTGTTGGTTTGGGAATTTGGAAAGCCTTGGGGTAATGATTCATGTGAATGAATCTTCTACCAAAAGGTTTATAAGAGACAACCATCATCGAATCCGAAATTAATGTTCAAATGAATCATTATTATTATTTAAACCAAAACACTGAGCCCACGGGGAAGTACAGTCGTTTAAAGTGTAATAGGCAAGTGGCAAGCATTTGGTACTGGTTTCCGTATTTTCCAAAAAGGTATTAATCTTGAAGGAGCCCTCCTTCAAAATGGTAGTTTTGTTATCCGACCTTCGTCGTAAAAGTCAAGATGCTTTTGAAAAATTGATCACAGTGGTTGAAGAAACATACCTCATCGACAAGCGCAGCCTTAGGGTAATAAAATGCAACGAATGATAGTGCAGCATGTAATAAACTGGCCGATACTTTCTTCCTTAGCTCGAATTCTGCCACGAATAACAATTTTCTTAATGTAATGGCAGTGAGCAAACCGAACCTGAGCCTGGTGAGAGTGTATACTGATAGAAAAATCGATTTTTCCTACCATGCCATTCCCTTCCCGGTACCACGCCCGTGCCAACAAGGTGTGTGCTAGACGTGCAGAAAAACTGTGGAACCCCAAGAAAATACCCTCCGGCGTGCAGGCACTACCGAGCCGCAGTGACCTCGTAAATCTTTTTTTGTTTCCTTTCCCGCTACGCCCAGGATAATTCGGTCTCCGGTGAAAGGACTCATTCCCGGGCCGTGCACCGGTCCGACTACTGCCTGAAAGACTCGCTGCTATCGTGTAAAAGAACACCAACCAACCGCCCCGTCGTGGGCCGAACCGGTGGTAGTCAGCAGTTTTTCTTCGGTGTTTTCCACCACCCGTTTTTCTATCGCTCGGTCGAAGGGCGCGGGCATAAATGAGTACTTTCTTGTGTGTTGCGTGCCGGGACGTCATTAAGCAAAGGCCCGAAACGAAAAACTAACCACACGGAACGTCAGTAAAACCCTCGGTTTTCTGTTTTCACAAGCGCACCACTTGTGCGTCGGTTTTTTTTTTCTCGTGAAATACGAAAGGAATAATTTCACTGCTCCACACACTCGAGTGCCTAATGGGCGTATGAGTGAGGAAAAACGATGACGCCGGCGGTGCACCGTCGGACGTCATTAGTCGAACGCATGAGTGAGGTTAAGTGCAGTTCAGAATGAGTCGTCAATAGTCGCCGAAGGAGGCGAAGGAAAGGAAAGGTTTCGCAACTAAGGACTCACAAATTACCTCGAATGAGTGTGGAAAAAGTTTGAGCATTTTGTTTGCCGATTCGGAAAAACTTTTTAGCCGCCATAATCATAGTTGTTCTGTGCCATTCTATCCAGGGGCTTTTAGAATTTGCTTACCCACTTTAAACTAGAAAAATTCTTGGAAACATCTCCCGAGGTAACAAATCTCTGTCAAGTGGGAATCTACTTTGCACTTTCCACTTTCCGCACTCACGGACCAGATATTGGATGTGATCATTTAACGTGCTCGTTTTTTGAAATTGAATTTGAACGAAAAATCACTAAACGAGTCCTCGTCACGACCGCCCACCAAACATACACGACCAGCTCGAGAAGGAAACCGGTTTGAAGGCTCCCGGTGTTGGGCACATTTTCCACATGGAAAGAGAACCGACGTGTAAGAAAAATCGATTGCTAACCTCATTCGAAGAACGGAGAACCGAAGGAACAGGCAGCCCAGGTTGTTGGTGAATGATTTCGCGGGAAGCAGTCCGAAGAAAAGCAAGCAGGACACACGAAAGGAAAATCCAACCTCCGGCACAAGCGTCCCGCCGGAGGGTTCTTTTCCCTTCGAATTACCCCCTTGCACCCCGGTTGGCTTCGAGTTTGCTAAGAACTTTTTTCCTTCCTCCACCGAAGGTAAGGGGAAGTTATGGTTGTGAATTATTTAACAACATTCGTGTGAATATTTTATGAGCAAAACATAAGGTAAATACGGGGAAAATAAGCCGCCGAAAAGGGCCCAGCGATGGATGTGCTACCCTCGAGCGGAGGGTAAAAGATGAACGCTGGGGGAACATGGGAGTGCGTAGGAGTGGTTGGAAGGACAGGAGAGCCGGAGGATCCTTGTCCGGAGGGAATGAAGATTTTTCCACCAAACGGAAAAATCAACCCTCGTTGTTGGTAGCTCGTTTGTCGTCGTGGTCGGGGGTTTGTTGCTTTATTTTCTCACTCACTCTCCCTTTTTGCTATCCATCTCTCTTTTTCCCTCTGCATATCTCTCCCTCTTACACACACACACTTTCGGGTCCTCGATCAACGGCCGTACAGCATAATCCCCCCGGGGGTACGTTTTCCAATTCAAGTGCGCACGGAATGTATAAAACTGTAATACAATTTCCATCTGCAATTGTGACTGACACGGCGCACTCACTCAGGCAGACGGAATGGTACCGGTGATGTTTTGCGGGAGTGAAAATGTAGCAGACAGAGAACCCCTGGAACGGGCCCGATTATGTCCGCCGGAAAAACCTGGCCCGAAGACGGGAATCGCACACGGGCGTGAGCGAACGGAACGCGATGGGGTTCGTTTCTAATTTTCCACTTTTTTGTGTGTATTCCCGTCAGTTCTATTGCCAGGGAAATTTTCAAGCAACCGTGTTACATTAGGTTGGACAGCGACAAACAGCTCCTGGGAAATGGTGAGTGCCGGGAGGTCAGGTGCTTGAAGTGGCGCGGTTAAGGGTATGCTTTGAAAAATTGACGAAATGTTGTTTTCGTTGAAAAACGATCAGATTGACTTTTTGCAGAATATTTAATTGAGAGCTGGTTAGATTTTCATCTCAAATACTTTTTTAAGAATGATTTTAACAAATTCTCCTATATTCTCTACGTTATAAAGAAACTGTTCTCGATGTAAAAAAGAAAGGGCTTAAAGGACAATGTTAATCAGATTCAAATTTTAATGATGCTGCTCTAACACGGCCTCGAGGGTCATTTCATTTTTCATTAAACATATTCGCGGATGAAGTATTGCGTCATTAGTATTTGAAGCGTAAATAAGACGCTAACGATGGAACTGCTGCAGGGAACCTCTCTGAAATACAATTTAAAATTTCATTCACTGTTTTTCCGGACTTTTATTTCACTCCGGTAAAATAAATGGAGTGCCCTGCTGGCCTTCGGTGTCCGGTGCCAGTAATACAATCGCATTCATTTAGCCTTTTCCCATGCCCACACTGGAGATACATTTTCACAAGGTTTTTTCCTCCCGTTTTCGCAAGGCAGAAAACGTAGCACGATAGCGTGAATAATTTTACACACCACGTTACACTCGTCCAGTGTTACGAAAAGGTGGACCATCCCTGTCAATTTTGTCGCATCCCGGCGTATCCTTATCCATTATCGCCTCCATTGTCACCCGAACCGCTAGCGGAGAGGTGGAGTGAATTATGATTTTTATTGCCATTTTCCGTGGCACACGACGACAGGCTACTGCTGCTGGGAAGGCTCGATGCTGCAACATCAAACCGAGGATGCTCTTAGAGCTAAATCCATTTTCCCCGAAACGATCGTTTTGCTCCCCGTGCGCTATCGAGATGATTTTTCCTCCGCTCCATTATCGAGCGGGTGTCATCTGGTACGCTTTCCACGCTTCCCAGCCACGGTAGAAAACCGCAGACAAACCAAGCGAAACACACACACACACACCGTGAGGATGGAAGCAGTTGGACAAACTTGTAAAACAACCCTAGTTGTTTAGATAAGACATCCGGTTGATACAATCATAAGTGCACCCCAAAAGCGGATGGGAAGCGTAAGCCAGCATCCATCTTGCTCGGTTGCCTGTTTTGCGGGGGAAAATCCTCAGCCGCTTTCCGTAACGATACCAATGGGAGCTCGGCGAAGGTTTTCGTTGACATCGCAGTAGACCTTTGCCCAGCCTTCCTTGATTGCTTTCATTTCGCTTTCGGGTTGTCTGTTGTGTCTCTATTCCCGGCCTTCATGAACCTACAACCGGGCTTGTGGAAAAGCGACCTCGACTGTCTCGCTGTGGGTGTGATAAACGCAAGACGAATTGTGATGTCAAAACAAAGTATAATAAAGGAATTATAATGATGAAATATCGTATCGCACACCTCCCCACCACCCAGAAGATTGTTGGGATGGGTGCAGTTAAGTGTCGAGCCCCTGGCAACGTTTCGGCGTCTTTTGGTAGGCGCATTTTTCGAACCTTCACCCCACTGGCCTGGCTCATCTCCGGCACGGAAAATGAGTTTTCGAACCGAGGGTGAGTATGGACTTTTTTCGTCCTTTAGTAGGGATTTAAAATAACAACACCGATAAAATGTAGGGAATGATCTGAAAGAGGAAGGAATGGGAGAGGAGGGGAGGGATTTTATACACTCTCCCCACCTTCACACAGAATTTTCCAAGCCAGCTCTCGAACGATGCCCAATTTAAGCCAACGCCATCCGAGGACCAACAGGCGATTGTCCCTAATCATTGTCACACCGGGGAAAACTCTGCCCGAGTTTCCAGCTTTTCCAGCATGGCCAAAGTTTCTCGTACCGCCAGATGATGCCGCTACACGAACTTTGATCCCGCCAGCTTAGGGAATGTGGTTACGTTGGGTTTTCCAATTTTCAACGCCGCGTTATCCCGCGCCGGGGGAACGAAAGGAACGAAAGGCAATTTCGTGTCGTCTGGTTTGTTTCGTTGAAGTAGTTTTATTTGATGTGTTTTACTTCTTTAATCCGTTACAAGTGGCGTGTTGTTTGGAGAATCATTTTACGCCAAACACCAAATGGAAAGGCCCCTTTTTTTCTTTGGTTTTAGGTTAAAACAGTACGAAAATTTTGATCGTCTGCGCGAATTAGTTTTGAGACAGGAGATAAAGAGGTGATTCGTTCAATGCTTTCGATAACTTGTTGCACAACTAAGAGCTGTTACAACCGTGCTGCCATAGGTTTAATCTTTTCAATTTATGTTTGGAGACAGATGTAGTTTATGGAAGTTAGTTTTTTTTTAAATATGTTATATTAGATTAGTTATATTTTAGGGTTTCTGCTTGGGTTTCAATCGAATACATAAGTTTTATTGAATTGTATGAAGTATGTCGTACTGAATGTTTTACTAGTGTCTAGATATGCCTTTGTGTTTGTCTTGGAGACTTAGCTTATACACTTATTATATGAATGATTTATGAACTATTTTATCCATTCATTCATCCTAGTTCGTAGCATTTAATTATTTTCAATTTCACGGAATTTATGTATGAAAATGTGCTATTGTAATATATTTCAAAAACTTTCTATGAAATTAGTAACCACTCTGAAAGAAAGCTCGAACAATATACCATTATAATTTTGGAAAATGGTTTCGTTACGTAATCGTTTCCGAGTTTCTGCCTCATTCAGAACTCGCACGCGGTGAAATTCTCATCCATTTTTCGTGCAACGAAAGGTTCGCTAGGTGTTTAAGGGAGAATTTTCATCCTGTGAAAAGGGCAGGTGTAAATTTCCACATTTCATCCCTTTTATTCCCCCTCGTGTCCAAAACGGAACGTGATTGTGGTGAACGGCTTTCGGTGGCGAAACACCTCCACCAACATGCACACACACACACACACACATATAGAAGGAATTCTGCTCGCTCAGGATCTCGCTTTCTCTCTTTCTCTCTGGCTCTTCCCAGTTAAGAACATACCTTTCGGCAGGACCCGCGTAGGAGTAGGCACAACCACTACAGGTGCAAACCAGCGAGAGCTTTCCACAATGAGAATGAGAACGAGAGCTTTTTGGTGCTATGACCGGAAAAACCTGGTGGCCCGTGCCGGAAAATGCGGAGCACGAAGTATGTGGCCGCCATTTTGCTTTTGCGAACATGGTCCATTTGGTACGGCAGGAAAAGTTAAACGGATCCGGGCAAAGTTTATCATTTTCCATGATCAAAAGGTTGTGACCGAAATTTTCGTCGATTTTCCCGATTTTGGAACAGGCACAATTAGGCACGTTATTAAATGATTTAATTTTACCATCCCCCATTCGCGGAAAATTATTTTCTCAAAGTGAACGAGATAAACTGTTTCCAGCGTCCATTGTTCCAATAAATTCCTTCGTTAGAAAAACCCCTTTTAGTAAAAACGTAAATAGAAAGACTCAGGAGAAGGAGCACTCCTTGGCGATGGTTTAATGGAATTAAAAGCAATTTTCTTCTCCGTCCGTACCGCGAAAAGACAGAACGAGACAGAGGACGGCAATTTTATTAAGAATTCCTCGTGTTTTAGCGTTCCACTTCAAAACGCTTCTCGGCACGAAAGGGTCGGAGTTCAACCGTAATCAAATTATGTAATTGTTTCACATTGTCTCCCATTTAATAGCACGCCTTTGTGGTCAGTTTCACAAACGAAGAGGATGAGCGCGTTCGGTCTGGAGGGATTTGGTGTCCCGTATGATTCGTTAGTCGTCCTTTGAGTGATGATGTTTGAAATAAACGGAAACAGTAACTGAAGAAATGAAAGTAAAAAACATAAGAACGAAGACGATTCTAAGGATCACTGGTGTTATTTGATTTTATGCTGTTATCCTGCCCGAACACTACTTAAAAGGAATGGGAAGGTGGCTATCGGCTAGCAAGTCTCAGCCCTCTGGGATGGTTCGTTTGATTGGATGGCCAAGGACTGGGTGGTGGTCTGGGTGGGGGGGAAAACGTCGCACACCTACCTGTGTCGGGGATGGAAACGCTGTTCAGCCGGTTCGAGAGGAATCCACGGATGTTGGTGACCACCTTCTGGGGTGACCCGGTGGCCCCGAACAGCGAGCTGCCGAGTTTCGAGAGCAGCGCGTTCGATTCACCCGAAGCGGCGGCGCTAGTGTTTTCACCGGAAGCCGCCACTGTCACTGGGGTGGTGCCGGGTGTGTCGGGGTGAAAGGAAGGGTGGGTGGATGCGTGTGGCAGAGGTGCCTTCTTTCTTCCTTTTTTTGCGAATGTGCTAACAACACACCTGTAAAGGCTTTCACTTTCGTTTGGCTTTCGCTACGAAATCACTTCACACCGCTGGAATTTGCTTTTAAAATTTCCCTCTACACCAACACACGCGCACGCACGATCACGCACCCACGCACACCCCCTCCCCGCTTTTCGGCCGTGTGATCCTCGTGAATTAGTTGCGCGATCAATATTCGGCTCCCGTTCTCTTCCCGACCGGCTGCTCGAGCTTAGCGCGGGGTTTTCCAATTCTGCTCCCCCAGGGAACGCCGCGCACACTGCTATTCCTGCACCGGAAACGAGGGTTTGGTGTGGTGGAAGAATTAGGAAAATGAGTATTACATAAAATGGGTCACAAGGGAAAACAACAGTTCAAAGCATGCATGTTCACGAAAGGTATTTCAATCTGTTTTTCCACTGGCCAAATAAGTCACCGAAAGGAATAAAATATAAAGACAGGACAAGATAATAAAACAATTCTCCTCTGAACACACACGCACACACTGTCCGCACAGGTCCTCCAATCACACCACACATTCGTGTAGAATTTCTTTCAACCGATGTGGGAAGAAGAAAATCTAAGCAAAGTGATAACAAAACCAGAACTATACGAAAATAAAAGAAAAACCACCAATCCCTAGCAGAAAAACTTTCGCGATGACACTGGAATTCCTAAGGAGCCCTTGCCAGTGTGTGGAATAAAAAGGGAAAAAAAATCACACACACAACACACAACATAAAATTCTGAACTATTCGGTAAAGGACTGACCACCACCGCGTTCGATCTGGTCCGCAGCGAACGTTAGTACATTCTAGCCCGGTGCGGCCGATTCTTGGGCCGTGGAACCTACGAAAACCCCCAGCCGAGCTGAAATTCACCACACACGCACACTGACGGAAAGTTCGGAGAGCCAGCGCAAAATCGCTCCAGTATCCTTACGGCCGGATTTAAACTCACCACCTTCATGCTCCACAGTGCTGGTGTGTTTCCAACAGGACATCGGATTCACGCTCCGAATGTCGTTGTGTGTGAGCAAGTGATTTTTTTGTGTAGTCCTTTTCCTGCACGTCGTTGCGCATGTCCGGTTATCGCTTTTCACCAGGCGCTGGCGCGCTGATTGGTCCGACCTCCTTTCGACTGACGTCACAATCCCGTATCGACAAACCCATAAATGTGGGTGCCCACATTCCGCCACACCGGTCCGGTTCTACCCCAGAGCCTTAGAAGGACATACAGTTTAGTGTTTGTGTGTGTGCGTGTATGGGTGTGCATGTTTGCTCAACTTGTGTCCATGATTTATCCTTTAACGCTGGAATGAGAACCGAAAGTCGGGACCGACTGAAGGAAACTCCAGAACGCCAATAAATTGCCGACTTTGGATATTCACATTTGGTACTGGTTTAACTTTAGCCCCCTTTGCGACGTAAGAGTTTGTCACGTTTATCACCGCGTGACGTTGGGAGCTTTCGGGTTTCCTCGAGCAATAGTTTGTTTTTTCAGGCATTGGAACACAAAGCATGCAAATGTCACGTCATTCAGAACTGTCGGATCTTAAACATAAAAAATGGAAGCATAACCAAAGTTGTCTCAAGACACGAACGTTGACTCCCGAAGCAATCTTTTCCGATACGATTTACCGCGGTTTAGAGTGTCTGCTACCCCTTTCGGTGGATATCGATCCCGGAGTTAAACATTTCCAATGACTTGGCCATTTTTCTAAGTTATTCAAAACACTTTTTCCAAGGAATGCTGCACTGCTCTCTGCAACCTCCACCCGATTGCTTTGACTATTTGTTAATCGTGCTGTGAAATTCCACGTCGTCCGTTGTAATGGCTTCTAGCGCGCTCTGGTAGGACGACAGTATATGTACATTTGATAGCATGCCGTGCAGTGTTTCTCCTACCAACAGCGATAGACTATAAATCGTTACACGAAATGAAACTTCGTCACAGCGATCGATTTCGATTTATTTCGACCTCCGGTGAAAACCGTAATTTGCGCCAAACCAGCGCGCTGTCATTCCCGACGGACGGAATCGACAGACTGGTAAACCCTAAATTACACTCGTTTCTGCCATGCTTAATTGTTTGCTTGTTGGGTTTGAATTGTTTTCGCTTCCATTTTTCAATTTGATCGACTAGCGGCAACCGCGGCTACCACGTGTTTAATGAGAATTTGTCTAAAAACAAAACACCATTCCATCTAGTTTTGTCCCGAGGAAAAATTTTCCTCGTGGTCGGGAATTCCCATTCGTTCCCATGACATGGAACGAGATGTGTTAATTTTTTTCCAAAACTGTTTCTAGCTTTAAATTGTAAATGATCACATCAAGTAAATGAGCACATCAAGCAAAACTAGTTTAAAAGTAGTAGTTTAAAAAATTGTACCGATTGATTGTAATTTGAAAAAGATTTGAAAATGAAAGGAAATTGAATAAATAAATGTTAAAAACGATTTTTAACAAATCAATCAGTAATGAATCATCAAACCAAATAGATCCATTAGACTATTTGAACAATACATTTGTTTGGAAAAGGTGTAAAACAATAACATCTCCTTCAACCTCATTAGATTGATATTTGTTTTTGAAAGCAAATGTTTACAAGAACATTAAACAATGTTCAACGCCAAACAACTTCGAACAATTGTTTCATTTTATCTGATGAACCAATTTATCTTTATTTGCTTACATGTTACAGGAGTTTATCTCTTCATTTATGCCAAGGTCCAATGTTCCGTTGCTAAGTAAGGAAATAAATAGTGGATGGAAAAACAGTACGGACATTTTCATTTGCTCACGCTCCGCCGGCACATACGGTGACTCGGTGACATTTTTCTATCACCCAAGCCGCGGTGTACCCGTGTGATGGCACTGCAAGTGAAGTGCACTCCAGCCGGTAGCCCTCTTGACGCTGCATCGTTGCATCCGGATGCGGTGATGCAGAAACGGATTCCCCCAGAGAGATCCCTCGAAGCAACCGTGTGTTCAGGAACTGTCACTGTCGGTTGTGCGGTTGGTGTGTTTGTTCCGGCACGGGACACCACAGATAAGGCTGTCTGGATTCATTTGTCAACCAGCATCGGGAGCTTTTATTTCGGAAAAACCACTCCCAGTGGCAATAGATAATTTAGAAAAGTTTCCTAAGAAAGCATCGAAAATGTTTAGGAACTGTGATCCGATCCCTCGAGAGTGCCGGATCCTTCGAGTTTATTTTGGGTACTCGTTCTGTGATAAGTTTCTTATTATTTTTATTTGGTCCATTGCTAAAAACGATCACGTCGTTGGGGCGAAAATTGGCTTCTCGGGGGGAAAATTCTTTCCTGCCTTCATTTATCAATCCCAAGCCGGGCAAACAACGGGAAGACCACGAACGGAAGATATATCTCTACTTTTTTTTCTTACTTACTACTTCTTCTTCTTCTTTTTTCGGTTTTGCTACGTTGAGAATATGATGCTGAAAATGGTATCATTTACCATTTGATTGGTGAACATTCATCAAATATGAAGCTGCACTGTCTTTCCGAATTTTAGTGGTGTTGTTGGGCTAAATTTTCCATATGGCCTCATTGGTAGATTTATGGTCTGCTATTCAAGGTTGCAAAAGCAATGATGATGCATGAAAGGTTGTAATTTTAATAAATATAATGTATACTATAGTGCACGCTTCGGTGAACGGAGCTCTATTGCGACATTGATAATAAAAATAATCTCTACAATTTACGACTTTCATCCGAGAGTCTGAACTCATGAAATATTTCATCATCGTCCCGGGACGTCCCGGGTTTGCGAAATTTCGCACAATATCGTTTCCTTCAGTTTGTTTTATATGTTTTACTTTCACTTTTTCCTTTCATTCTATTTTTAAGCATTCTTTCATGCTTCATCCGAACGACTTCAAATAAGCCGACGGCGATAGATGCTAGCAACAGTTCGCCTTTCCACGCTTCGGGCAGAACATTCCCGCGAGAGGCACGCAGACACGCACCGCACGGTTTTGATGGCGTAACATTATGGCGCTGCTTTTTACTTTTCATCTGTTTCGACACACTCGCACTATCTCTTTTCCCTCGAGTTATGACCTTCACCGAGCCTGGCGAGCAAACGAAGCGAAAAAAAAACAAATAAAACAACGAACAGGAAAAACCCACGGTGATCTGCCAAGCCAAAAACCGAAATAGGCTTATCGGAAATGGACTCCAGCTGGGGAGGAAAATTGTCCGAAACCGTGCCATGTGACCGATAGACGTTCGCAACGTGCTGACACGCATCATCACCACAGGTAAGGTTAGGTAAGGTAAGGCTCTGTCCCCCCCAGGTATACTCCAATTTTCCCGTCCGGGAAAGCGTCTATGCGATCGATTCTTGGCCATGGAACGGAAGTGTGTGGAAATGCGTGTAGAAAAATTCATCACGACATCGTAAAGTGCGTATGTACATCAGGTGTGACCGTTTGTAAGGTTTCCTCGCTTTTGTCGTCGCATCATAGGAAGTTGGTTGTAGACCAAAGAGCAAAATTCTGTTGTCAATGTCGGCCTTTTTATGTTTTTGCGTCACCATTACGTCATACAACATCGAAAAAAGGAAGGAAAAATGATGCCGAAAACGATAAAAAGTTGTTGTGTGCTTTGCTTATCGTGTTGTTGAAGCGCCTGTTTTTGGTGCAACTTCTTATCCACGGAAGATGGACCGCCCCTCTCCTCCTACGATTGAATTGGGGCAACCACCGCAACGGAACAGGAAAGTATTCATCACGCTCGCTCGACGAAAGGCACGTCAAAGGTTGGCCAACCGGGTCCTTTTCCTCCACTCCCAAGCCAGCTCCGAACATTCGAGTCAGAGTTTTCCGGCGGCCAACCAACCAGTGAACCACATTTTTCAACCACCCACACGAAGGATTCCCATCCGGAAGCAGGAGAGTGAGGAGGGGTGTTGGGAGAGTGGGGGGGGGAGGGGGGAGGGGTAGGAAAAACTTTGGTCATAAATTATCCCAGCCGAAAAATGGCGGCGCTCTTTGACCCCAACTCAGCCGTCTTCTGCCCAAACGAGCAAGTGCAGAAGTGTTGGCTGTAAATTTAATTTTCCATCCCGTCGTAAAGCTTTCGGGTGCGTTAGAGTACTAAAAAAAAAACAAACACACACTCACACACTTTCCCCACGGGAGCTCCGAAAATCCTTTCCATCGTCGTAAAGTTGTTTATTATTTTATTTTATTTTCGTTTTCTTTTTCTGCCTTGTCTTCTCACATCGAAAACACTTTTCTTTTCTTCGGTTTCTTTTTCCCGAAGATTCGAATGTTCCGTTCAAGTCGGCCATGATTTTCATTCATGTTCGCATTTCTGTGCCATGCCATGTGTGCTTTTCTTTCAGTCGCACATTTTTCCATACTCTACACCGGGAACGTGTGGTGAATTCTGGTTAGAACGTACGAAACTCACCACGCCACAGGCGGCCGTTTCGTGGAGAGCATCCTTACGCTCTCGCCAGTGGAGGATTTTCTTCTCAAAATGTTATTACTACCATTCATGATCCCATTTGTGTGTGGGTGTCCTGCTGAGGCTTCGTTGGTAGTGGTTGCGTCGAAAAGGAAATATCGTAACGGTAATCTCCTGCGTCCGGTTTCGGAGGGCTCTTACTTATGTAACGGAATTTGAAGGCGCATCGAATCCAATGCTCTCACAAGTCGGTGACTTTTCGTTGACCTCCACGAGGAAAAGCTCTAATCCACCTAGCAAGGGCCCGCTACTCACACGTTCCCACACCGACACGTGTTTCCTAAGTAAACGCATGTGTTTGTGATTCTTTTGGTTCTGAGCGTACGCGCGTGTATGTGTGTGTGTGTGGTGTGGCGTAATCCTCAAGCACTTATTCCAATCCTTCTGTAGAGGAATGTCCAGGAGTTCACAATGAAAAAAGCAGACAAGCAGTTTCCCGAGCCGTTGCCAAACCCGGAGCTCTTCTCAGACCGAATCTGTCCAAGCTGGTGGAGGTGGAGTTCCAATTGTTCCCCCTCCACCATCTTCTACCCTTCCGCACCACCCCAGGCGATGGTAAAGTGGTGTGTAACTTCCGTGGAAAAGGCGTGGCGTTTTCCCAAGAGACCGAAACGCCACACACGTCGACCCTTGCGAATGGCGTATCGTCCCTTTCCGGGAACGCAAAACTGGGGAAAAAACATGTGTGAATCCGGAGCAAAAATCGATCAGGATGATTATCCAATTCTTGCGACGTTTAGAAAGCACGGGGTTTAGATGCGCGGTCCGGCCAGATTTTATTTCACACACGATTTATCATGACACCGTCTTTCGGTTTGGCGCGCCATGATTGTGTGAGGCGATTGGGTTTTTTTTGTTTGACATGTGTCTACGACACCGAGTAGTCAGATTTTTTACAAAAGGAAAATCCTGTTCATGGACAGCGTAGTAGCTTCTTCTAGCGTTCTAGTTAGGAACCTTCTGCTCTACGGGAACAACGGTATGTTCCACACTAACAGAGATTAAAACTATTTCCACATAGGCAAAACTAGGTCAACGGCATTTATTATTCACCAGCCACCAAGAATCTTATCCTTTACGCTAAAGTGTACCGTTTATCCCGCTATGTGCAACACTTCACTGTCATAGGAATGGTGACAGTCATCCTCCTCCCCCCGTTAAGGTATCGTGTGACGCCCCGGCTACCTAGGAAAGGTGAAGCTGTATGTTGTTCATAAACTCCTTCGGCTGCCCTTCGGCTTGACGGATGATGATCAAAACTGCGAACACCCAGCTCGATCGGGTGAGAAAATTAGTCTTCCTCCTCGGCGGGTGGACGGGTTTTCTCGTGCCGTATCTCGCAAATGTAATCTGTTTCAGTTTTGCCATTTATATCCCCCGGGTGAAGGCCTCTTTCGGACGCCTCCACCTCGCGCCGGTGCTTGGCTTGGTCGGTGTCGGTCGCGACGAAACTTGATCCGATCTGTGCGAAATGCTTTATTTTTGGTTGCGGCTTTGGTGAGGTGAAGCCAACTCACGGTTAAAGGTCAGCTGCTCCGTGCGGGTTAGATCCGCAGGTCAGATTGATGTAGAAATCCAGTTCGCTTAAACACTTCAGGGTCGGTTGCTGAAATTCTATATGGTCTTTTTCTTATGTCTGTTAATATTAACACTGTTTTCTTTAGAGTCGGCGGGTGACTCTGCATCTCTGAATTACTTGTCCTCCGTAGTCCACGTTGTCATCATTGCATGATTGGGTTTTCTAATTCGATTTTCAAACCAAAACGGAGCACCCAGATCGCGGTGCCGTATCGGGTGATGGTGCTAATCCACCCGTCCGCTCGTCGCTTGACCAAATTGGAGCCACATCATCAAGCTTATTATTGATCCACACGGGCAGATATGTGTGCCCAAGTACGACAAATACCCTCGAACCCGTTTCAAAGCAATTGGAAGTTTGACGGCGATTAGCTGTAGCTGTGAACGAACTGCTGGATCTTCCATCTACCGCTTTGAGATGAGATATTTTGGATAAACCGACAGCTGCAGCGGAGGTTTCGCCAAGGTGATGAAATGATGGCACGTACCTTCGCCCGATGCGGCGTTAGCAATGACGACACTACGGCAAACTGGCTGACGCTGGCAAAGGGTGGGGGGGGAGGCTGAAGGATTCTTGTCGGAGTGCATACATTCATAATGCTCCGATGAGAAAGGAGCACGAAATGAAACCAAATCGTGGCACTCTAATGAGGACGACCAGCTAGACAAGGGCCACAGAACGGTAAATGGTGCTTGGCAACGGTGTTTGGTAGGAAGGTTTAAATCTTTGTACCGGCCGACCAACGAACACAGGTACAGCCGTTGGCTTACAGTGCGACTATCACCAGAGATGATAGAGATGAGCTTACAGTGGTTGTCCCAGCATTTGCTGTTGAGTAATGGAGGTTTATCGAGAAAGTATTATATTAGCAATTTATCGTATGTTCTTGAGTTAATTTTGTACGTTTCGTACTCATTCATTTAAGACGGATTCATTTCAACAATTGTGCAACACTAAACTGTACACAAATTTAAAATGCACGTAAATAAAGTAACCAATATCGACGTAGAGGTTTTCAACAAATTTGTATTAGAATGTGAACTATAACTGCATCAACAATTGAAGGAATTTAAAAGCCGTGTTGAACAGCTATAACCTTCAATTTTCGTTTACTTTCGAGCCTTTTTGGAAACAAATGATTTATTAGTGGTCATTGTATTGAAATTAACACATTCGCTTTGTTAATTATTGCGTTATTGCTCTGAAATTGGCAGCTCTAATTTATTTGTTATTTTCTTTACAACCAATTGTTCTACTGTTATTTCGTGATTTTTGACGGTTTTTTGAAAGATTTGATGAAATTTGATTATAATCTAGTGTGTAGTTTGAAGCATTGAAGCAAATCCTTGCTATTCCTTTGCATGTCAAGAAACTTTAAATGCAATGCATCGTAGATGGTTCAAAGATATCACTTGATAAAAGTTGCCCTTATTTACTTTGGTTAACATCAGCCACTAATGAATACGTTACTGTAGTCAGTGAACGGTTCTGGTGGCAATCGGTACCCGTACCTGATTTCTTCTGATGTTCCACCGGCAGCAATCCCGCCGCAGCCTTCATTTACTTTCATTTTTAAAACATAATTCAGAATTTATTAGCCCCGTTCGAAACGGCTTCACGTGCACCGTTTCAGCGTCGCTAGCGGTGTGTTCACTAAGTACACTTCACTTGCTTCAGGCGCCTCCATGAAGCGTCATCTTTTCCCAAATATGGCCAACACCTTTGGTGAACATAAATCCTCACTGCACACAGCGAACAGTGCACTTTCATTCGTTGCTGGTGAATTTTCTTACGACTCCCATCGTGTGAGGTCACGCCGGGGAATAAGTCGAGCAACGTCAAGATTTGCACATTCTCGGCTCATTAATTCATCGAACCACGAGTGCGTCATTGCTATTTTTGGGCAAGCTTGCCTCTTTACCGTTGGACATTTTGGTTGTTTGGGTTCACATTGTTTTACAACACTCTCGAGCAGCTGATCGCCGTTGTCAAAAAAAGGCTCGTGAGTGGTGCTCGAAAAACACCAACGTTTCGAGGAGGCGATCGATAATCGATTATGCGACCCGTCAAACAACAACTTGGACGAGTACTTGGAGGTCTGCAGACCACTACTGAGTTCCATATGGTCCAATGGTCACTCGTTCAATATACAAATGGAATATTCGGACGTCTCAACGAGTTCAAGCACGTGCCGTCCCTGAGCAATGACACAAGGAATTATCGTTTTATCCATCTCGTCGGGTCCATGCCGCAAGGCCGAGCCACTTTCGCTGTTGACCCGTCCCCGGTCCGTTGTTTTGCACGATCGGCTTTGCGGTCAAGGTTATTGCGGCGGGAAGGATTGGGATCGCCGGCTCATCGATCGTCGCCTTTCAAGTGATGGCTTTTTATGATACCAATCGCTAATCTCTTCCCGCAAGTACGGCCCGGAGGAACAGCAATGGCAGAGGTCAATGGGCGTCTCATGTTGCCGAGATTATCTAGTTGGTACTGCGTGACAGTTCAATTCTCCCATCGATTGGAGTCGTGTTTATGGCAGCATTAGCTGTAATGTCGAGCCACACTTTTTCCCCCGAAATGCCTCATTTTTTTCACCGAGGCCACCTGCATAGGACGATGCGCCAGCCGGAGGTTAGATAATCGATGCACCGAGCAGAGTGTATGCAGAAAACTGGCGAATCCATTCCCCCTCGAGGATGCCCGATTTCGTGCAGATGATTAATGTTGATCGCATCGCGCCGATCTTCTGGTATCTCCTCGATAATGATGATCAGATGGTACACTAACGATAGCTGCCGGTTGTAGGTTTTGCAGGTTGTTTCGTACCGCCTGTTTCTTGTCTTCTTAATTCTTAAGCCTTCAGGCTTGAGGGCGATGCTCAACCCCATCCAAAGCATGTTGGGAAGGATGGCTTCCTGTGATATTCTGACTGGAGAATGGCTTCTGGCAGACCAATTCGGAGTCCAAATTGCCAGGCTCTGTCATTGATCGATGCAGATCGTGCTGGCGTCATTAAGGGCGGATTGCTAACCGTTTTATTGTATCCAAGCGTCAAGCACCTTTCGCCGCAAGGGGTGTTTAGATACCTTTGAGTGCTCGAAGTGCGGTTAGTTAGTGTGCCTCCGCCATGCAGAATATCTATGACTCATCATGATTTTTTATGACGATTTGGTTTGCTTGTGGAAGTGAGTTCTGTACTACAGAACTTAGACAACTTATTTTGTGTCACCAAATGAAATATTATCTAAGACAATACAGTTGTTCAGTTCCTACACAGACGAAACCCCTTCCTTTGCTATACATATTTGCGTTTCCCGAAGCGTACTTCAAAAGACTCGTCAAAGCTCGAACACGTTATGAAACACGTCTGCGAAGGAGTAAACCTTGCTCACAATTTCGAGCCGCCGTTCGCAATTGGTCATCGAAATATCGTAAATGGATGGTTTGGCCATTCCGATCGGATGACCAGCCCCGATCCCCGGGCAACCCGGTCATTACGAATTGCCACCGGAGCGGGTCGTGTTTGGGATGCAAATAATTATCGGTGCTCGAATCAATTTGCTTTTCATCGTAGCATCAGTTGTAATGTTTCGGCATGCCTTTAAGTGAAAGGTGGCTGGAGGTGTGTCGAGCAAATATAGCAGAACTAAGTTGGGGCAATAAAATATGCTGCACAGAAGATTCGATGTCCATCCGGTGCTGGATCGAACACATTTGGATTCCTTTCACTAGCATTAGCTATGCAATACGGAGTAGGTTGTGAGAGGATACTCTTATTACATTCCTTTTTTTTCTACAAAGCGATTGTACTTGAGTTTTGGAAAAATTAAATGAACTGTTGAAAGGATAATTCGCATAAGTCATTGATTTATTTATGCATCGTTCAATCTTTTTTAAATGTTGTGTAGTAACCTTCGTGGATCGTTCTCAGTACAAAGAGGATGCAATAAAATCAAAAGTAAATGCATGAACTACTTCCAAAGACGTTGGCCCGACGTTGCACGTGCAGTCGGTTAATTGAAGATGAAAAGAAAAACGAAAATCTGAGCCATCGTTAGGCA
The DNA here is from genome assembly GCF_943734765.1 of Anopheles ziemanni. Lineage (NCBI taxonomy): Eukaryota > Metazoa > Arthropoda > Insecta > Diptera > Culicidae > Anopheles > Anopheles ziemanni. The sequence goes on along the minus strand of NC_080706.1, from coordinate 33,825,293 downwards.
CCTAATGACCGTTTGGCGGGTCCATAAATTGTGTACCACTTAGCGCGAACAGCGGATGGTGCTATAAAATCACTTAATTTGCGTGACTGAGGTAACTGCCGCTGAGGTACGTTGAAGAAAAAGCTCGATATTCTCTTATTGGCCTGCGTGCTGCATGCGAATGCATTCAAGTTTTGTGCATTTTGTGGCACGTGCTGCCATCGACATTTATGGAGGTGATAAGGGGCTACATAAAATGTGAGGTGAAAGGGTTGGAGTTTGGGGCGAAGTTCTAGGAATTATAATTTTCGCACATTCCAACAGCTGAACAATTTGGAAGGAAAAAAATTATAAAATATATTTTTGTGCTTCTTTATGTTTTAAACGTTTAGTCACAAGAGATCTTCTGAATCTTTGTTTGCAAATCACATTGTTGCATGTTCCTTAAGCAAAGCATCGTTTCCTATTCTAATCTAATCCGATTACTAAATTTATCTCACCACAAGCCGTACCCGGGCTTGTTCCTCTTCCCGGCTGGGAACTTGTTGAAATACAAATTTTTTCGCCAAACGTGCAAAAACTCCACACCTTCAACCGGCTGCGAACAAACGTTTCCCGCCGTCGATAGCATCGAACTGGAACGAAAGTGTCGAAAAGCCGTTACAAAAATGGCATGCCAACGCAAGGCGGTTCGAGAGGGGGGTGCCAGCCATCAAAACCCACCCAACAACTGTTATCTGCAACATCGCTTCGACTGGCAGAGAATTGGATTGTTGTGGAAGCGGAGAAAAGCGGCGGAGTTGGGCAAAGTGGTGCACACGTTTCATCAGTGTTATATTTATATTTAATCAGATAGTTTCAGGTTAGTGCCCGGCCATTGGACTGGTAGCAGAATTTTCCCCGGGTCAACAATGCACTGCGGTGCCCAGTGAGCTGCGAAAAATCAAACCGATTCGTCCGAAATCTCGGCAGAATCTCGTCGGGGCGTGCGGTGCAGAGCATCTTGCGCAAAGAACGAGCTGTTTGGTGGAGACCGAAACCGAAAAGAATGTCGCAAGAGGCGCGAGATGGCCGCCGGCGGGTGGTTTGCTGTTTTCGGTTGCTGTTTTTATTCGCTGCATCCACTCTCCTCCGGTTTTGCGATATGGCTTATTTTGCATGGCCACAATGTTTGCGATGCTGAACCATCCAGCAACCTTCCGTAGAACAAGCGGCTGAAGCTAAAGAAAAGCAACAATTGAAATTTAAATAATTGAACAGATTATCTTCTATTCCGACCACCCCGCCAACACCCTTCCACCGCAGGCTTCTTTTCCCATGCCTCAAGCGAGTTGCTTTAGAGACGTGTGAAGGGGACGTTTCGGAAACAACATGCTTTTAGTGTGTTTGTGTTAAAACGTATGCATACGGTGGGCGCAACCGATTAGCAAAACATAATCTCTAGCCTAAGCCAGCGGGCATGTACCCGTTGTTTCAGTCATCGCCGTCATATCGCCATCGACATTAGCATCGATAGCGGTCGTTTATTCACCAGGCCAAATGCAGTAAAAACCTGCCAGCCTAAACGGTACACCTGGGAGACATGTTTTATGTCAAGCGTCGCATAATGGCTACATGATTGTTTGATTCGTTTCCTGCTGACCTTGCGTTTTCTTTTTCTGAAACGGATTTGTTAATTATTTGAGAAATTAAATTTTTCAGTCAATATCAAATACAAAACATAGAAAGGATGTGTTAAAAATTACGAAAATTTATTCTTACATTTATTTATTTATTATTATGGGTTCCGGACTAAAAAACGACATCCCCATACGAAATCCCACTCTCTGGGGACCTTTCATGGAAAGACTGCTCCAAGGGACATTCTTACATTTAATGTCATCAAAAAATCGTCATTATTTCATTAAAAAAATCTGTCTGAGCAAACTAATTATAAATGAATGAAAAAACAAATGTATATGATAATCAGTTCCTTATTACATAATTATATCACTTTGTACACATGTTAATTCTGTTCAGTTTTTATTAAGAATTATACAAAAATAACTTTATATTGATTTATTGTTTATACCTTTTTAACGGCATAATTCCCTCGATGCAATTATAACTGGAAGCTAAATCAATAGCTTAAACAAATTTATTGCTTCAGAGTTCACCCATTTGGAACCAAATTGGGAAAAGAAGAAGTTTCTCCACCGCCTTGCGGAAAACCATGCACAAAGATGGACGCAACAAATTATTCACCTGTCTAGCGTTTGACAGATGGTTGAAAAATTGTCCCTCACTTCCTGCATCGGCAAAACCAATCCATCACTGAATTTGTCACTGCCCGCCGAACATCTTCAAAGGCATTCAAATCTAAGCACCTGGCACCCTTCCTTCGGCCACTAATCTACCTCATCATCACATCTGCATGTTCAGATCGTTCAATCGGATGGATTGTTGTTGTGCCGATGCCTTTTACCACGTGAACTTGAAACGGTGTCGCGGTCCTCATCGCGATTATGATGCGCGAAACGGTTCGCACGAAAGTGCGCCGGAGCGAAAGGCGGCTGGGCGCAGGCAAACGATCCCAAGGAAGCGAACTACACATGTCTGAAGATTTTACATTCACTTTTAACCCTCGGCCAGCCGGTGCCAAGGAAACCGCCGGGTGCTGGTGCTACGTGTGTGGGTGTAGAGGGATGATTGGTGTGTGCCGTTCTCAGTAGGCCACAATTTTAGCCGGGACCATTTAAAACCAGTTCCAGTTTCATCCGTCAAAGTTGACGTGTGGAGAACGCTTCTAAGTGAAGTAGTTCAGAATATTATTTAGATGTAGTTTAGATAATTTTGGTGATGAGATTTATTTTAGAAAATAATAGCTGGTAAATTTATTGAAGTAAATAATAACATTAAACATTTATGTCATTCTTGATCCACTGACCAAAACGTAAAATTCATATGTTACCGCTGTAATTTGGGGTGAGGTGAGACGAAAAAGGTAACATTTTCATTCAATGAAAGAAACAAACTAAATCTGAAAACCACAACACGTAGACGGACAACAATCCACCCATGGAAAGACCAACCCTGCCGAGAAGAAGGGAGGCCTAAGCCGTGAAGTTTTTCCACCCATTTTCCCAACCAAATGAACCGACGGAACGTGCACAATTGTGCATATGACATCTTGATTCTGCCACTTGGAGTTTTGGCGAGATCGCGAGAAGATTGTACGCGGCGGGGAGGAAAAACGGCCGCACTGGCAGTGCGACAATGCCACGCAAAGTGAGCGTCATCCCTCCCCCCCTCCCGCTACTCCTCCGGGGGTAAAGGCCGGAAAATGTGAGAGGCAAGATTTGTCGCAAAATCGTGTTAGCCCCCTAATTATGGCTTATTTTATCTCGCCTCTAATCGTGCGCCGCTCATCGGGCCCCGTGGCGGGTTTTCTGGTATGCTGCTGGCACATCATCCTACGTTGGGTTGGCGTGGTGTTGTCGTTGCGTTGTGTAAAGCAATCGACCGAGAACGAGAGAACCAACGGCAGATGAGGCATCCTTCCAACCATCCACCGAACCGATGTCGTACAAACGCTTTACGATTAGCTAATGGTGAATACGTTTAGGAAAAGACGTAGTAGTCCTCTGTGTCCTCCTGCCACCACCAACACCAGCATTCCCGTCCTTCCCCGGGACTCGGGATCGGCAGTGGAGAGTGGAACAAATGAACTGACCGGTTCGATTGACATCGGTCTATTGGTTGGTGTTGAAACGGATTTGCTTCGCCGGTGCCATCACAATTGCACATGGCGTGATTGCACATGGTCTTTATGTGATATGTGATCTGTTTGACCTGCTGCTGGAGTGTCGAACCCTCTACGGTTGTCAACTATTATTGAAATGAACAAAAACCACCCAGAAAACCATGGTTAAAGTCTTCGAACGGTGTTAACGAACTATCGACACCGTGTTAAACCGACAAGTTCCTTCTGATGTGTGTGGGGTACTTCTAGCTAGAATAAATTTGATTCGTTGTCGTTTACCGATCCCATTTATAGTAATAGTACTTACATAAATTGATAAACGATTGATTGATTGATAAACGATTGATAAACGATTGATAAATTGTTGTAAACGATTTAAATTTGTGTTGGACACTTCTGGTTGAAAATAAATTCGATTCTTTCTCTTTTACCGATCCCGTACTCGCTTGATGATGATTAGTAACCAGCCTATTAAAACACAATCACATTCAATCGAAACAAACATGCATGATCCACCGGCGATGATGATGATGATAGATGTGAAGGTTCCCATGATATTCATTTCTTTTGAACCTTCAGCTGTACTTCAAATGGAAAACGAATCATTTCTAGTTGTGAAATTGCAATCTCAAACCTGTACTTTATTTTTTCCTTAATAGGAAGCTTCAGTATAAATATCAAAAAATACTTTTATAAACCGACGAGGATGGGATTCGAACCCACGCGTGCAGAGCACATTGGATTAGCAGTCCAACGCCTTAACCTCTCGGCCACCTCGTCTGTTGGTAGGCCGGGTGCTCCGAAATGGACCGGGTAAGTTTGTGCCAGCTTTGATTGTTTCGTTTGATAAGACAACAGCTTGTTAGCTTTCGATTTGATAGAAAAAGAAAACTTGTATTCACAGTCTTGTATCCACAATCTTTCCAATTACCGCACAAACATTTGTTTAATCCAAGAAAAAGATAAATGATTTTTAGAGGTAAAAAATTTACTACGCAATACTCAAAGCAGAAGAATATTTCAAATGATTCTGTTCAACGACGTGAGAATACTCGTGATAACGAGTTCGTCATACAACGGAGGCCACTAAGTACCAAAATGGTCGTGCTCTTGGAGAATTTATGAGCCTGTTGGAGGCGACGGTTCCCGCTCGGAATGCCGTTCACTTCCATTGTTCGGCGCTGCAAGTGACACATTTTCGATGATAAATGCACTTATCATTCACCTGTCGCCGTGAGGACGATGTGCACCGGAGAGCAGATTGAGCAAACCCACGCCAACAACACGTCACGTCTGCTTGCAAGACGGCACAAAGAACACCAACCATGGTCGTTGATACAGAGTGATGTTCCCTCCGAGCTAAACGATTATTTTGAGCGTCTGGTGAAACGCGTCAAAACGTGCGAGCACTGCCGAAGAAATGAAGTGAAAAGCGAAACAAGCGTGTGGAAGCGCCCGATGGGAAACCGTTGGGTGGTGTAGGGCGGGAAGGAACCCGTGGGAAACGGTGGATGAACATTTGGCCACGGCTTCCGTCATTTGCCGGAAAGGAACCGCACCGTTTTCATTACGTTGACGCGCGTAAGCGTTCGTATTTATTTTATATCCCTACCGGACGCGGAGAAGCGTCGGGACCGGCGTGATTGGTTGCGTACGAACGCCACGCCACGCCACATACATTGGGGAACGAGCAACGTTTTATGCAACGACCGAATTCATTCATACGACCCACCGTGTGCGGGCCACGGAGGGTGAATAAAATAAACGAGCCCCGTCCATAACGAGGTGAGAGAAAACAACACGCTGAAGCGTACCGAAGAAAGCTGCTCCAAGCTGCCACCCAATTCTCGAATCGGCCTTCCGCCATGACCTGCGTCCATTTCGATGTGCCTCCGGTGGGGTGCAGGGGTAGGCTTTAACGATTTAATTATTACTATTACAATCGGCCGTTCGGCCACCTTCACCCTCGGTGTGACTCCACGGTGCATCACGTGCTTAATGGTTCTGCACTGGCTGCAGTTCGCAGGATGATGCCATGATGCAACGGTCGGAGTAGGCCATGGAACGTCACTTTGTCTCGCCGTAATGCGGAAACGTAACCATCGGCGCCCAGGGCGTCACCCTTTGAATGCTGCGACCCTCGGGGGATCATTTTAAGCTTAATTTAATGAGCGAAGATGTTCGCCCAGTTTCGCTCCTCCGGCTTTAAGGGTTAAACTTAGAAAATGGGGGAAAAATGGGGTTTGAGCTGCAAAAGCTTTCCACCTTGCTTCTCAAACAGAACTTTATAATATGGGGTTCGTGGTTAATGCTATGATGCTATGACCCGGTGCTTTAATCGCTACCGTCTGCCTCGTGCGAGCAAACCCAACAACCACCTACGGTCGTAGGAAAATAAGAAAAAAGGGAAAAACATCTCCCAAACCTCACCGTCTTTAGCTTCAGACGATCAAGCGTGTCTGTGGGCAGCTTTTCGCCGACGTGCTTTTCTTTCGAAACACTTTGTAATACGATACGGGCAAGCCATCGCCAAGGGAAGATGCTCTGAGCCTTGCTGTTTTGCTGTCTCTCTCTACATATCTGCGATTACAAAACGGTTCACGGTGAGGACAACAAAGGCGTCGGAGGAGGTAAGGAAAGGTGTCGGGAGTGGGGAGGTAAAACTGGCTACAAAAAATTGAAATAGAGATCAATGATTAATTGCGAACCATTAACGAACGCTTTTGATGGTGGACGGGGAGGGCGGAAGAAGATGGCCTGTGAGGGAAGCGCATTGGTTATGTTGTTCATGCTCGAATATGCGAACTCCGGTGACGCAGTTGTGGCAGAGCATGTTTGCAAACAATTAACGACAGCCCCCCCGTCTTCGCCTCTTCAGTCTGCATCTTTCGGGGAGGGTTCGTCTTCACAAGTACCGGGGACTCTCAACTCCGTGCGCCTCCCGTGCACGGCCTACACGTAGACGCTGTTCCAATAGGTCAGTAGTACTCGGTTCCGCTGACCTTCTGCCAGTGTCACGTAGCGTTACGCACTTGGCGGTTAATCCATCCGTTCGTCCGAGGGGTATTTAATTCAGCTCGGAAAGCTTTGCGTTTACTACACGACATCGCGAAAGTATTACGCGATTTTGTTGATGTGGTTTCCTCGTTGAACTTGTGTTGACTTGAGGGGCTATATTTGTGACCAGACTTTACTGTTAGATTACGTATATCACATTTTTTAAAGGGTATCTGAATATGATTCCTTTAAAACAGGTTAATACATTAAATATTTAAAACGTTCATAGTTTGAGAGCCTTTCGTAACTCATACGAAGGGGATTCCGTACGATCGAGTGGGATGTACTATTCGAATTAACTTATCTAATTCTATGGATATGCCATCGCTTTTTATTGAAAAGGCATCGCTTTTTATTGAAAAACTGGTTCCTAGATTTAAAATTTGTTTTTACTTATACATTTAATGTTTGCCGTATTCGCATTTTCCATCCGTATTTTGGTTGTTTATGTTTTTTACACTTGTTGTTTAATTCTAAACAATATTTTTCATCAATAAAATGTACCGTTATCTCCTCTGTTAAAAATTTCTGTACAGATTTGCTATTTTCTTCTCTTTTTTGCTGGGTTCAATAAGCAGAAAGCGTGGGCCTTTCTAAACTAAATTTGGCAATCTCAGTTTCTTATTTGGATAACTTTAAACTCTGTAAATCTGTATTTCTCGGTAAGCAAATCGAGTTTCATAACCATAGCTCGCGCATCTATAAGTCATTAATTCCGGAGTTAACATTTTACAAAATCTCAAAGAACGGTTTATAAAAACCATCTTTTACCTTCGATAGCATAAAGGTCCAATCATTTGCTAATGGTAGAAACATTTTTCATCCGAAATATTCCTACTGCACTGTGCATTCCGCGAAAGTAGCCGATTAGTTTGATAAAAGATACCCGATTGGCCGTGTTTGCATAATTACCAGCAGCAAAAACCTTCGAAAACCATCCAGCAAACCACCTGCACCGCGACAGGCTCGATTGATTGCCTTTTCCCTAGATATTCTGGTGGCGCCAATTCGTCGTGCAGTGGTCATATCTGATGGTGCATCTTCTTTTAATTTCCCTCTTTTCTATCCCCACGGGAGCGATAAGCCACAGGAGGAGGGCCTACGGTTTCGGCCGCACGTTGTATATTTCTCCGTCTGACCACTGTCACTTTTCGCCAGCATGGAAGGTGGTTGCAGAAACAAAAAGGAGAAAGTGAATATGGTCAATCTCGGATGGTCAGCTGTTGCTACTGTTAATTTTATTACGTAATCTTGCAAGTAGAAAAACAGATCCACCATGGACCTCTCGTGTAGAAAGGGGGACGGTAATGTAGATTAAAGTAATCTCGTGGATTAAATTATCCCTCATTTCTTATCCATCTGTCACATCGGTAGTCTATTTTTATGAATAGAACGACCTTATGCCGGTTGACTACGCATAGTGTCGAGGGCAACGTATAAATTAAAAGTGCGGTTACGAACAAACGCTCAATTTGCAAGCGACTCGTGTCGTTGACATTCGATTTGATGACCATGTTTCACATGCTCCAAACATGCGCCCAATGCGTCTGAAAAACTGTCATTAAACCTCTTTTAATTTACTCTCGATTATCCACGGCGTAACCAACGTCACGTCGCCGAACTTTTGCATCCACAGGGACAGCATTGCAATTATCATTAACGGTTCCATTCAGATAAGCGCAGCTAGAGCGAGCCTCTTCAGCCCGATTGCCTGGACAGTAATTGAATTCTTGGCGCGTTTTGTGCGGGCGAACGTGCGGAGGTTACGGACGCCACCGACAGGCAACCTGGCCGGCGCCGTTCACCAGAATGGAAGCGCATCTTCGGCGGTGCCATGGGAAACGCCGGCGAGCACACTTCGGCGAGCACTTGACCGCAAAAAACTAGTCCAAAGATGCGCCTTTTTCGAACGCGCCGCAAAAATGCAACTCGTCCAATGCGTACCACCTTGAGGGTCCGACGTTAGCGTTAGAGTTGGCAGACGTCATACCGGTCGCTCGGCGCCCGCCGTTGCCTTGGACCTGGGGGTCCTTTCGCTTTTTGCGATGCGCCAAGTCCGGACACAAAATTGCATTAAATCGCTTTCGGTACGAAACGTGTCCCAGCGTGCGCCGATACAGATGCGTTTTTTTTCTCAAGCGACAAAAAATGACCGAAAAACAGAATGGCCCACTGCAACAAAGTTATCAGGTTGAGCTCCATCTGGCTCGCGTATCGCAAACGTTGCGGGTTCATTCTCTCAGCCTCCAACTTTTCCAACCCGAATGAAGTAGCGTAATGTCTCAAGTCTCAACGGGGGCGTGTGACGGTTTGCAGCGATGTGTTTGCGGTGCATTTAACAATTCCATGCAGTGCACGTGATCGGTGGAAGGTGCACGCGGGCTGGGAAGGAAAGGTGTCGAAGGCTCGCCATTGGAAATGCCGGACGAAAGCCCGTGTAATAAGGGCCGAACCATCGGGTCGGCGTGTCGTGCATCATTTTCCTCGTATTGGCAGGAAAAATTAACATTTGGCAACAACCGATCGATTGGTTGTTCCTGGCCGGATGACAACGGCCCACCGTTATCTAACGGCTGAACTTTCGAACTCGGGCGGACCGAAGTGTAAGTGCATGCAAAGGGAAGGGAAGTGTGCATGCACGCTGGATGGACTCCCGGAGGCACGGTTGCAGTTGCTAAAATGTTAATACAATGTTCGAACAGTGCGGACAGTTACATAGTCCGGAAGGCGAAAGATGGAACGAGTTAATTGTAGGTTTAAATACCCTCGGTAATTGTGGAACTGCTCTTCATTGTGGGAGACGCTGCACGAACCACTCGGCCTTTTCAGAGAAATGTTCAGGGGTTTAATTTCCCCCTCAATATTGACCAGATCCGCTGTACTCAACTCCATCGATGAAAATTTGAATGTTTTTTTCCAATCGAAAACATCGTCGATTTTATTATTTCAAACGGAAGATCACTTTGTCTTACATTTGCAATGTAAAAAAAGCCCAGGTAAATCATTCATACGAACGATTTGATGAACTATTCACAAGAAAAACGTGCTATCCTAAATGATGGGATGAAATCATTTGATTTGCATTGAATAAACCATTGTTTGAATAATTTCTTGCTACCGTTTTGTGGCATTTCAAGCTGAGCAAGTAATTTTATACGTTTCATTGATTCTTAAACTTTTAATAGTGTTTTATTTTATCGCTTTTGAGTATAGCAATTTTTTAAAGAAATAATTTTGAGTGCTGATAACATGAAGTATTTTTTTCAGAGGCAGATTAAATGGGAAGATTCAACTTGAATGATTAAAACAATACAAAAACTAATAAAAATAAAAATACAATCTATAAAAGTAAAAATCCTTTATTTCAAAACTTCAAAACGCCCAAATCTTTAAACAGGTTATTCAAGCAAAATTGTTGACCAACATAGCTTGAGGGCTTAGGATTAATATTGTTAACAAAAAATGCAAGAGTGTGAAGTATAACTGTTCGAAGTTTTTAAATCTGAATTTATAACATAATCAAGAAATTTTTGAAAGATTTAATGATCGGCACACAAGGTTTATGACAATTTCATAAAGTGTGGTTGTTAGGTCATATGGTTTTATTACGGTATAAGCACAAGTAATGCTCCGATAGTCATTATTTAAACTACATTTTAACATACCTAACGTACCGTATCGTCACGGGTTAAAGAAGTGACAAATTGTAGAATTAGAATTAATTAGAACGCTTCACAGCGCGAGGTGGCGGAACGTCGCAGCCCGTAATATGTAGCAATCATCGGCGTAACAACATTGCTTCTGACGCCATCTAAACCGTCACGGTAGAAAACCCGTCACCGGCTCGGGAGTTCCCTTCACCGAAAGGAACCTTTTCCACCGTAAAACGGCGCATCCTACAGATGGCGCGTGGGCCCACGTGGCTCGTTTCGGTTTTGCCATGTCACGTACCGTGCAAACCCCGGTGAGGGCCCTTCGGAAAGCGTGCGCACCTAATTCTTCAACGCTGCCAAGGCCCCACGGACCGGGGTCCCGACCAGGAACTGCCTTTAATAGTGCGCCTCGGCTGGGATTAGAAGGCTGCGTTCGATGACGATGGTCCTTTCGGATGTCACAACTTGAGGATGCGCGAGCGGCGCATGACAAACTTTGCCGAAGGTCCTGCCTCTCACTCTATAAATGCAAAAAAAAGCCACGCGCGCAAGAACTCTGCACCGAAACAAAGCGACACTGGAGTGGAACAATTGAAGCATTCGTCTCCTCGGCGAGATGTGCAGACGATCGATGATGGCAGTATGATGGTTTGCGCCGGCGCGAAATGAAAGGACGCTCTAGAACGGTGTCCCCGGCTGAAGACGACTAATGCCGCACATCCTATCGCCAACAATTGATCTCATTAAACGCTGCACTTCTGTCGGTTGTAGTTGTTCCATACCGCCTCAAGACATGAGGATTGTGACTCCGGTTTCAAGCTTCATGCACAATGGAATCAGCTCGGCCATTAGTCATCTTCTTAGAGAGACTTTTCGTACTGGACTGAATGTGCAAGTAGAAGAGCTCGTGGTCTCCAGTCCGATATGCTTCGACATTTGACCTTAGGCACTAAGGGATGTCCATCACCAACGCGGAAGTGTATTTTGTAGACGATAGTAATTAAAAGAGTTTTCTAAATGATATGATGGAGTCCTGTGGAGATTCGTTTCGGATTTGATATACATTAACTAAAAGGTCAAATCTACCTGATCCTTCGCTTCCTAAAATAAACCAGTCAGGATCAATCAAACTTGTACTGGTTTCACCTGTGAAAGACAGCTCAAGCATCCTAACATATGATGAGGACTATCGCGCGAAGTCTTCCAGACATAGCGCCTCAGTTGGCAACACCGCTTAAGTACGGGACCGTGACCCTGAAAATCCGGTGGTCCACAGACCTGCAGAGAAGAACCGCTGCCCTACATCAACGTGATTTGTGACGTGGACGAGACGATCGATGGATACGCGTTTTTTTGTGCGCACTCTGTACATTGGGGTTTGTTTTAAGCCCGTCTTTTTGTTTCTGTCCCTCCAGCTAAACGCCCTCGAAGGGGCGCAATTTTGAGGTCTTCCGATTTCCGATGCCCATTAGAGACAATTTGACTACAGCCTGGCAGGGTGGCGTACGGTGGGGTAGAACAGGGGAGAATATGAAGGGCAACATTGAACGTGGAACAACATGTTTTCGGACGGTTCTTCGGATTCAATTATGCGTTACTAATGGTTCATGTTTCGGGCACACCAGTAAACGTGCTTGTTCGATTAGTAAAATTGCATCACAGAAGCTTCTACGATGGGTTATACAAGAGTTCGGTTTTACAAGAGTAGGCGCTATTATGTTGATGCAAATAATTTGGAAAAAGAGCATGTGGAAGTCATGTCAAATACTAACCTGATTTTATTACTGGATGGCGCAGCAAACACACTTTTTAACAAAACATTAAATTGATAGTTTGCTTGTAAATTCAAGTATCAAAATCAATAAATTTACATGAAATAGGAGCAATGCAAATAAATTATGTGCTGTCTAGAAAACGTACATAAAGTAGGTCAAGGATTTAATAAACAAAAAAACAAATTATGCATGTTTTTAATTCTTTTAATTAAAGATGAAAGAACAAAAAGTTTACAACTCTCTCTAATGCATCATTAATGTGGTTTGTGTGGTGAATTTTATTCATTGTTTTTATTCAAAAGACAGCCACCTTGTTCTTTCTAGTCGTTTTCGTTAAACAATCAATGACCTCCCGCAGCTTATTTCAAATAAGCGGCAAAAATTACGTTGATTAGGTTTCGCTAGAGGTTGCACGCTGTTCCCTGGAGAATGTAGTGTCTTTTTTCCTCGATTATCGTTGGTGTCACAGCAACTCACAGCACACGTGAGAGAAAGGATCACGAAGCGCTCGTCACTTAACGGCCGCCGTTCCCATGGTCCATGGGTTCCACGCAGGAGGATGCACCGAGCAGCATCGTAACAATGCTTGCAGCTGATTGCACCGACCGCATCGAGTCATCATGTGAGTCATGAAGAAGGCGATCACCCGGGCCACCCTTTCCCACCGCGCTCGGGCGACTCTGGGTGGGGGTGGCTTGGCGATCGGTCCCGCGAGTGAGCCTCGACGCAGCATCATCGTGAATCTTCATCCGGCGCCGCCGATGCTGCCGTGATAATGGCACGCTGAGCACGATGAGCCGACGCCGTGGTCGCTATGCTCGCCGGCGGTGGTGGAATCGTCTTCATCGGGTCGTGTTCTCGCTAGCCACCGAACACGAGCCCCTCCAACAGACCACCAGGTGGAGGCACAAAAAATCAACCCTCTTGGCGGGAAAATGTGACCCCATCCGGAGTGCCTGCGCTGGTGTGCGTCGGTTCGTCGCTTTTTGATCGGTGACTTGGGGTTCGTTGGCGCTGGTTTCGTTGTTTCGGAAGGGGCGCAAGAGGTCTGGCCCGGCCATCCAGCAAGCCAGCCCCCCCCTGCCAGCCCCTCCATCGCCCACCCTCGGCTCGTACTGAGGCCAAAGGCTCGGTGCTCACACGAAAATTGCCGCCGCCGACCCAAGTGCGATCCCCGGGCTCGACATTTTCGGTATAAAAGTGAAGCCGTGCTACGATTTGAATATCATTCCGCTCAGAAGCACGGTTCGGTACGCTAAGAAGGTGGTTTTTCAAACAGAGAAAAACACCGCATCCGTAGTTTGTGAACCATCCCCAGGGGTTTTCCCTCCGTTGTTCAGCGTCCGTCTGAAATTATCCAGTGAAGGTTAGTGCCTAAACGCCCAAATGATAGTCCGTTTCGTCCTTAATGTTTGCGGTGTATCCTGCGCTAGTTTTCGAATAGTTTTGGTGTGAATAATATAAACAAGTGTTCAATCAAAAGGACTCATATTTGCAGAAACTTTGTTTTGTTGAGTGACGTGAAAATGTGTACCTTTGTCATAACATTTGTGATAGTGATTGGAATATTTAATTTTCTGATGTATTCAAATGCGTTGGAAAGGCTAAAATTTGGTGTTCAAAGGTCAATTGAATAAAATTCAAACGATCTGAATGTTTTAGGCAGGAGTATTCTCATCATTCTTTCTTTTTATTTGTTATATAATGATTTATGATCCATATTTTTTTTTTTTAATGTACCATCCAGAGTTTTGTTAGAATTTTTAATTCTTAAATCGAAACTATGTTGTATAACTAAATATAACTTATTGGTAGTTGGTATTGATGAATAATTTTATTGATAATTTAGGGATTTTCAATAACATTGAGAGTTTGTAGATTAACTTGTAAAAGAAATATTTAGCAAACACACACTTCAAACAAAATAATTAGCCTCAACATGTTATTTGAAGATAAATAGTATGAAGCTTAGAAAAACTGAAATTTTTCGGATCGTAGTTCAATCAGATACTTGTGATATATTCAATCCGTCTATCCTCCAAAATTTGTACAAGAGTTTGTATTATTAAACTTTCGAATGGGACTTTGATTATTATCAAACTTGTTTGCTTTGATTTAATATCCGCCACGTTTTCTGACGCTCAATCTGCCAAATCGCAATGGTGCCAGATTGGATAAAAATTCATGTTCGCATACATAATTACCATTCGGTTGGAAAAGCGGAATCAACCGCGTGGGGCATACACCGGACAAATGATCCTCATTAGACTATCTTAATTAAAAATCTGGCTGGCATCGCAAATGTGCCTCTGTCAGAAACGTTTCCCAATCGTACCTCTTCTCGACCTTTCGGTCATTTCACTGTTCTCGGTACTGCTTTTGTTGCTACCGCGGGTTGACCTTAACAGATGTAGCATAACTTTCGAAGGTTTTGTTTTACTTTCGACAATATCGCTCCGTCCGTTTGGAGTTCGTGATCGAAAGCTGCGTCTGCGATCGTGATGGAGGGCCCGAAAAAACGTTCCAAACTGACGATTGATTGATCGATGCGTAAATGAAGTTCTGGAAATCCAGCAAAGGTCACGAACGTGAACGTTTAAATTCAACTAAGTTTTCCGCGAATGGAGGGATTCGTTTGGCTTTTTTGGTTTTGTATTGCAAGATGCTCTTATGTCACCTGCACGGGCATGACGGAAGGTGTCGGGTTTGCTATTCGCGAAGATAATTTCTTATAATTCCCTCCATCACGGTACATAATACCCGGCCAACCCGGCGTACCTCATCCTCATCCTTTGGCCATTTTGCCTAATTGGTTTGATGTCGTCAGCATGATTAACCCCTCACCGTTAAGTGTGATGTCGGTGTCGGACCTCGACGGCCGACATCGCGGAACCCCGTCCCGGGACGTTCGCTAATAAAACCACAATCTAATTATTTCACCCTCGCGGCACATCGACACGTCGCACGGAAACGGGGCATCACCAAGCCCAACCGGTTGGACAACGCTGGAGCTCGGCTTCGGATCGGGTCCGAAGCGAAAGATAACTCAATTTGACAGCATAATTGCATTCTTCGAATTGCCGTTTTGTCTCAGCTTCTTGTTGTGGGTGGCCGGTTTTTTGTTGTTCACTGCTCGCCTCCCCACGAACATGCATTGTGCAGATTGAAGGCGTGCATCGGATTGATGCGCCGGAGCTTGGAGCATCCCCACAGACGTACCGTCTCACTTGCATAAGCGCATCTCTCTGCTCGGTAATAACTTTCTGCACCTTGCTGCTACTGCACTGCTACCGCTCCGCATGCATCTGACTTGGGGGCCTATGGTTTATGCCTCCGATTTCGATTCTTCCACGCGCGCAATAGCGTGTCCGAAGCGAACGGAAGCGACTGGCCATACCCTGTGCCTGTCCGTCGTGATCTCGGCGTCAAAGGGGCGCACAATGGTTATGTAAAGCGCAAACCATTTGCCATAAAGCACCACAATCGGTCTCGGTTCCGCGGTGTGACGCTTGGCGATCGTAAATATCGACGCATCATGGCTACCGGCATCGGGTTTTGACAGCCGATCCGACTCCGGCTGGCCGATTGCGTGCTGTCGGCCGATGGTCAACAATGTAGCGACGCAGATTGCAATCGTCGACCAGCACCTGCCGTCGAGATCGTCGTGATATGTCAACACGCCACGGCTGCAGCTACGCGCTGCTGATAGTGCCTTCCCTAACCTCAAAAACGTTCTGCTTGCTTCCTACTTGCAGCGTAGCGACATATTGCCAGCGGAAGAATGATGGCGTACCGTCTCAACCTGACGGCACTGGTGGTGCTGTGCTGTGCTGTGCTTGTTCCCGCACGGGATGTGACCAGTCTGGCGAAGCGGGAAGCCCCACTTCCACCGGGTGGCAGCTACCTGCCACCGTCGGCCGGTGGTGGTGGTGGTGCTGGTGGATATCCATCCGCTCAGGCTCCTTCCTCCAGCTACGGTGCGCCGGGCGGTGGTAACGCTGGAGGCTGGGGTGGTAGTGGCAACGGAAACGGCTACTCCAACGGTGGTGGCTCGGCCCCGTCGCAGTCCTATGGTGCTCCGTCGGCCCCCTCGCAGTCCTACGGTGCTCCGTCGGCCCCATCGCAGTCCTATGGAGCTCCGTCAGCTCCGTCGCAGTCGTACGGTGCACCTAGTTTCGGTGGAAACGGAGGTCACAGCTCGGGAGGATTCGGAGGTCAAAGTGGTAACGGCAATGGATACTCCAGCGGACGTCCCTCTAGCCAGTATGGAGCTCCTCAGCAGCAGCAGCAGCAGCAATCGTTCCGTCCACCAGCGACTAGCTACGGAGTTCCGGCTGCTCCATCCCAATCGTACGGTGCTCCGTCTCAGCAGTCCAACAATGGCTACTCTAGCGGACGTCCGTCAGCCCCTTCGTCCAGCTATGGTGCCCCTAGCCGTCCATCGTCCCAGTACGGAGCTCCTTCCAATGGAAATGGCAATGGATATTCCGGTAACGGCAATGGCTATTCTGGAAACGGTAACGGACGTAGCTACAGCAACGGCAACGGCAATGGACATAGCAATGGCAATGGCAATGGCAACGGTTACTCGCGTGGACCAGCGCGTCAGCCATCGTCGCAGTATGGACCTCCGGCTCAGGCTCCTTCGAACCAGTATGGACCTCCGGCTCAGGCTCCTTCCAGCCAGTATGGACCTCCGGCTCAGGCTCCTTCCAGCCAATATGGAGCTCCAGCTCCATCGCGTCCCTCGTCGCAGTACGGACCTCCGGCTCAGGCTCCTTCCAGCCAGTATGGAGCTCCAGCTCCCTCGCGCCCATCTTCGCAGTACGGACCTCCGGCTCAGGCTCCTTCCAGCCAGTACGGAGCCCCAGCTCGTCAACCCTCCTCCCAGTATGGAGCTCCGGCTCAGACTCCCTCCAGCCAGTATGGTGCCCCAGCACGTCAGCCCTCATCCCAGTACGGTGCCCCAGCTCAGACGCCCTCTAGCCAATATGGAGCCCCCGCTCAGACTCCTTCCAGCCAGTACGGAGCTCCAGCTCCATCGCGTCCCTCGTCGCAGTACGGCGCTCCGGCCCAGACCCCATCCAGCCAATACGGTGCCCCAGCCCGTCAGCCATCTCCCCAGTATGGAGCCCCAGCCCAGACTCCTTCCAGCCAATACGGAGCTCCAGCTCAAGCTCCCTCTAGCCAGTATGGTGCCCCCGCTCAGACTCCCTCGAGCCAATACGGAGCTCCAGCTCAAACTCCCTCGAGCCAGTATGGTGCCCCGGCTCAGACTCCCTCGAGCCAGTACGGAGCACCGGCTCAGACTCCCTCCAGCCAATACGGTGCGCCAAGCTTCGGTTCGTCCGGTAGTTCCTCCTTCGGCGGTAACGGTTCCGTCGGTGGCAGCTACCAGGCAACCTCGAACGGTAACGGATTCTCGCAGGCTTCCTTCTCCGCCAGTAGCTTCTCGTCGAACGGACGTACGTCCCAGTCCGCCGGTGGCTACAGCTCCGGTGGTCCGTCGCACTCGGCCGGTGGCTACAGCTCCGGTGGACCCGCCCAGGTTCCGGCCACCCTCCCCCAGTCGTACTCGTCGAACGGAGGCTACAACTACTAGGTAGGACCCCGAAACCACAATCCCCAATGTCTTCGGACCATCTTGTAACCACTAGCTCCGGAATTGGACCTACGATCTGGAACTTTCATGAAACATACAGCAAACACGTGCCTTATTTAAGATAAATTATAGTGTTACCCTCCGTAATGTGTTCTCTCCTCTTTGCTGTTGCGAGCAAACACCATGTTCAGGTTTGCGCCTGACATCGATGCAAAACCCTACGATCGCACTATACTTGGACAAAAGTGTGTCTAAGCGTGTCAATTATTTAAATTATTTCATCCGTTCAATGTTGTCTTCATATGTTTTTTTTTATTTTTCATTATTTACTTTATAAATCGCACCGGTGAAAAACTGCTTGTTACCAATCCAATCCATCGGATGTTAGTAACGGTTTGTCCAAAATTTTTGTCAACCAAAATTGTGGAACAGGCTCCAGCAGCGACATCCCTTGGGAAAGGTGTACGAAGTTTCTGTCTCAGAGCAGCGTTCGGTTTTGCAATCGCAGCCAGTTTTAGCTAGGAAAATCAAATGTGTTGAACCCGAAGCAGGCGGCGGCAATAATAGTAGGCCGCGGCGTACGAAATAAAGCGTAATCATCGTTTGATTTTTTTCCTCATAATCTTTCGGCCGTTTGCCAGTGCATCTTTCGGTAATAAGAACTTCTGTCCGAATTCAACTCCGCTTGGGGAAGGTAAGTAACCATTGCTTCTCCGTCGGAATCGGCAGCATCGCCGCCACCGCACATTACATAACCTTACGTTCGCCCACCGGAATGGAGCTGTGGCCCTTTGGGTGCACTATAGGAAATTCAGCGGTGAGTTATGTGCGCGCTCCGTTATTACGGAAGTGCGGCACTTTATGGCAACCGGTTGTAAAGAGAAAAAGACACGGTAAACATTAAACCACCGGAGCACTTCTCCAAAGTGCGCCGATGCTCAAAGAACATCCGAAAGCGAGTATGGTGGCGTTTCTGTCCTCTCCACCTTTCCTTCCGTCGCTTCAGCACGCCGGAAGCGCTGACGTAAGGGGGTGCTCTATCACTCGCGGGTAAGTACGATGATCGCGCCACGATCGCGCCGTGCCAAGTGGGAAAGGTCAAAGAAAGCGAACCGCGGCGTTCACCGCCCCGGCTAATTGGGGAGAAAAAGCAGCGGCCTAAAGTCGTCACAGTCCCGACCCGGTGACGAAACACATCACATTCCGCGGCGTTACGGACAGACATTAGGGTTTTGTGGTCTTCATCGAGGGCTTGTTAAATATTTGCCCGCCAGGGAGGTACTACTTTTCGGAGCGTCTAATTGCCTCCAATTGAACGTAAAAGGGGTCGCATATGGTCGGTGTCGTAATGGCCCGATCGAATGATGTTACAAGCGCCGAGTTCTAATGTCTCGTGGTGGAGTGTTTCGTCAGGGAAAAATGTGAATTGTATAAAAAACAACGCTTTTTCCACACTTTAGAGATTTCGAATCAAAGTGGAAAAACCAACCACAATGGAACCTAATCGGCGTGTTTTATCAATGGAAAAAAACAACCGATTTGAAATTTGATAACATACAATTACGATCGGGTGTACTTACACAAACAAACCAAATCTCCCGTGTACCCCCGGGAAAACACTTTGCGTTCACATTTTCCCCAACATTCTCCCAAAGCCCAAAATTGAGTCACTTGCCATTTGAGTTCACCGAAAAGGGAGGAAAAACTAACCAACTCCCCGTTGGGAACTTTCTTCGGCAAGAAACAAGCACGCCACATGCTAATGAGGCGATGTTGCGTCGTTGCGATTCGCACGTGGTCGGCCTGAAATCGCAGCATGGTATCTCATGCCAGCGCATCTTCAGCTTATGCTCGAGTGAAAGGCTTCAAACGTGCAATGGGTTAAAAATAAACTCTCCCACACTCCCAGCCCAAGGTGTGGTGGTGGTTTCGTTTGTGTTCATGTAACTCACATGCGGGTCGCTTGTTACCTCCACCCTTCCTAGTCTCCAACGTTCGCCCTCGTTCATAAGTTGCCACCCGCGTTCGCACGGGAAGCCTCTGAAAGCCGTGGATGTTTGGTTGGCTCCTCGGTGAATGGACTTCGATGCCGCTGGAACGACGAAAGACTTTGCCAAAGTGAATGGTAAACTTGAGTCTCGATCGCGCGCGCGCTCGCGTTCATTTTAAGCGTGCTATTGACCGTGAACTGTTTGCGATTTGCTCGTGTGGAAGATGGCACGCAATCATAAATATGATCGTGTGAGCTTGGAGGAGGAAGTAGGTCTCTGTTTTTTTTTTATTATGCGATGATACTTATCCCGGGATGGTGAAAATTGTTTGTTTTGTTTAACGTTTCCTCCCATTCAATAAATTTAACAATTTTAAAGTAATTGAAATCTAAAGCAGTCAAAATAATCCAAAAACCATATTAATCAGCAGATTATTTTTAAAATAGGGACACATATAGTAATTTTGTTAGGTATCCGGTACCGATTTACTTCAAGAACTTAGAGATGTGAAATATTCGTTCAATATTCAAATGCTTCTCTTATTCTGCCTCTCTTCAAATGAACTTAATTTCTATTGCACTTAGAGGGCATTACATGTGCCGAAACCGTTTCACCACGGTGTAGATGTTTTAATTTGTCAATTTAGGCGAGTAATTTGAGCAGCCAAAAACAGAGAAAAAAAAGATTCACTCGCAAGAAAGTATTAACCTTTTGTACATCGGTAAACAATTTTGCTGCTTTCAGGTCACAACACTCCGGCCGGCCGAGCAAATGGTTGCAGCAAATTGGAATAAAACCCCTTCCTTTTACTTTGCTGAAAGCGAATTAACAAAACACTCGACTCTGACGTCTGTTCAATAATTCAGATGAACTGTCCAACACATTTATTTTACTTTACAGATTTTCAATATGCAATTTCTAGCCGCCCAGGGCCGATCTCGATCTCGATTCGTGTGATTCTCACTGCAACCGGTTGTCATACAGTCACAATCGGCCTCGTTTTTCACCTGTCTATTCACTATCCTGTCTAGGGTTTTCTGGTTTTATTTGTTTCTAGATGTGTGTGTATATAATTTTCTTAGTTGCTAAAAATACATGTACATCTATTGGTTTTGGGATTTTTATCGTTATAATTATTATTATTTAACCGCAGTCCCCACCTGCTTCACTCTCCCGTGTGGCCCATTTCGCAGGTGTTTAATTGCTGACACTGCTGTTGTGAACAAAACTGTTCCACTGTTTGGATAATCCTGAACGCTGCAACGCTGGGGAACTGTGTGTGTATTGTATTATGGATGCGGCGCACGGCATTATGTGTGCGTATGTGTGCGTTCGTTTCCCCCCAGTATCCTTGTTGAGTAAAAGAGCCTTATGTTCTCCTCGCGGCAAACGGATGTATTGCCTTAAATCGCTGTTGTAGCTTACAATTATAGCCTGGGGTTTATTTTAAAAAACTTCACCAAAAGTTTGCGCCTTCGAGTCGGTATAGGAAGTTCGAGTCGTTCGTGTTTTCTTGCATGGAAAATGAAATGCGGTACACGTGCACACATACACACACATGCGCACGAGCACCTCTATAAGTCCATTAGATAAATAATGGTACCATCCTGCATCAATCGTATGTCGTCAACGTTTGTTCAAACATGTGTGTTTTTCCTACCGCAAGGATATGTTTCCCATTTTCTTCCACACCTCCATCAGCGTTCCATCAATTATATTTCCTTTCTCTCTTCTATGAAGCTCTCGGATGACATCAGATGTATGGCTAGTTTATTAAATGCCGGGAAATCCTTTCTGTTTTAAATTGATTCAACTAGCTTTCGATGGAAAAAAGGGGTTTCCTTTCTTATTTTTGACATTTTTTTAGATCCTTTTCCCGATGAATCGTAGATCCATGTTACTTTTTAGCCTCTGATGGGATCAGGATCGGAAAATGTGCAACATCTGAAAGAGACTACCGTTCTTTGCTAAGTTATGTAATTTTGTTTAGCAATTTTTTAACCTTTTAAACGAGTGTATGTATATATTTATATATGCATTACTATGTACGATATGTATGGATTTGCATCGTCAGACGTTAGTTCTTACAGTTAACAACAAATGCGATATGTTTTGGTTTCCGTTTGGTTTTTGCTTTTCAGATTTCTATATTAAATATATTGCGCCCTACTTTATTTCCGCAACTTTCAATAGTTTTTATTTTTGTTCTGGTTTTGCTTTTAGAATTCACCATTCAGATCAACAATGATAGAGTAACGAGTAATAGTTTTCGTTTGCAAAACACAATTCGTCCGTGGGCGGGTCTCACTTTGCCGTCCCATTTTCGATTGTATATCTCCAATAAAATGCACAATGTCGTTCAAGAAGCACAGCTAAGAATGTTTTTTGTTTTGTTTAAAGGTTTATTGCGTAAAATGTCCAGGCTTTCAACAATCTAACAAGTGTTCTTGTGGGAGGAAAAGTTTAATTTCCGGAGTGTGTAGTTTTTATTTCTTTTTAATAATATGAAAGTGGTGGTTAAACATGGGTGCGTGGCATGTAACTGAACGGCGCAACAAATGGACCGTGGAAGGGAACTCCATCGCCATGACACAAGAGCATTTTTCACCAGACAGTAGCAACCATCGATCGGAGGGCAGTTGAGTTAAGCCACAGACCATTGAACAGCAAATACGCATAGATATCGGTAAAGATGTTAGCGAAAAACAAATTCGCACAAACAACGTTAATGGCGTCCAGGGGAAACGGCCTTCTTTCGTGAGACGTTTTTATTTAATGATGATTCGTGTTTCTTCCGAACTCTGCCTAAGTACAACCCTCACAACACAACATGCGTCAACCCGGTCCGAAAGATTTGTTCGGGGTGAAGGCCCAATTTTAGTTGTCCTTAGCTGAAGGTCCACTGGGGGAGGAGGCACATCAATAGAATGGATCAACAATGGTGATAGTTACAAACGCGACCATGGATTGCTTTGCTCGTACGATCGTCTAGTTGGGGGATGAAAATCGTTAGATTAGTCATTCTGCTTACACGCTGGAAGGTCACAATTGATATGTTTTTCGTTCGTTGCTCCTGCGGGAGATGGAATGGGTGCTCCTCGGGCTACACTGCATGCGATCAGTTAGCAGAAACCCTTACGTTACTTTTTACTAGCATTAGAAGCAGGGTCGGTTCGCGTGTCGCTAGTGCATTGTTTTTACAGCTACGCACCTAGACTTTCATGTACGCTACGTAGGTTTTGTATGTATATATAATTATATGTATATATAGATGTATATATCTGCCTAGTAATATCATACTCTGGTGCTACACTCTCCTACTTCTCGATATGTTTCTAACTCCCGCCTGCAGGTGGTGGAGAGGCTAAAGTATCAGTTCTATAAGTTGTTTTAATCCCGCGATTCACATTTTCTTTATCCATTCCTCTGAAGATGTTCTTTTTGCCTTTTTTTCAAGGGTAGCTGTAACATGTTTTGAACATATGCCATTTAATTTTATTTTTTACGCCACTTTTTCACTTACCATTTGGTTCTATTATGTTGTTGTCTTCTTATTTTAGGGCCCTCTAGCTTGCATTTCCCCTGCGATCTCACACTGCCACGATTTATAGAAACAATCAATATACTTTAACAATGATAAATTCAAGAACATTATATAAATTGATTTGTAAAGCAACCTGTAACAAAGCACGGAAAACTAACGAGATCATACGAATGTTATTTTCTTGTTGAATGATTAAAAAACTCTACGCCTCTAAAAGCCCCTGGAGTGAAGTTTCCTTAGGAGTTCTCTATATTGCCATTCATCACTACTGGCTAGCACCTTTGAGTTGTGATCTCTCTGTACCATTCTTTTGTTTTTCCTGTTCCAAGAACTCATCCTGACATTTTAAAGCTTGTTTGGAGTTTCCGAAGGCAAAACAAGTTGTTTAATGAAAGTGAAATTTAGCTAAACTGATTGGTTCCCATTATCTTTCTCCGTCGGATTAAATAATTCATCCATCATGCTTTACAATATCAAGTTCAAAGGAATTTTGCGAAATAGTGCAATATAAAAATTAACATTCTTCATATTCACCCTTTTCCATTTTAAGCCCTTTTTTGTACTGTACCTACCTACGTTCTCAATAAACTGTTTCAAAACAAAACAAACGAAGCTTCACAAACATTTTATACAAGAGCCTTGATCTTCTCAATGCATTTCAAACGGCGACAGTAAAATATGTAAAGGTTCAACACATGACCCAGCGCTCAAAAGCCCCTTCCTTTCCGTCTTAGGATATCACGCTCCAACAACTAACAACGATAGGTATTTTATAGTCATTAATAGTACTTTGGTTTTTTTTTCTAAACTCTTCCCCTCTAATGTTGTCTTAACATAGTTGATATGTATCTGCTTTACTTGTGTTTAATGCGTCATTTACGGTTATTCATTGTTTGTCTTTCAGTTGATTTGATTTGATATGTATCCGTTACGCACACGCTCGAAATTGCATTCGGCTACTTGCAGCAGCAGTCGCAACCGGGGGTGTGTTTGGAGGGGAATTTGTTGCAAAAAGGATGCCTCTAGAATAATCCGTACTCCTGTCGTTCACTTATCCCGCCCTACGTTCCTATTGAGAGTGTTGGATAATACTAAACTTCTAAACTTCTCTGTAACGTATCCTTGATATGTGTAGCTGCTGGGCGTTCTTAGTCGGCTCCGTTTCTCGGCCCAAAATACTGCATGTGAGAGGGTGACTCGTTCAGCGGTTTGCGGTGCGATCCGTCGCTACCGGATCCATCGTGTAAAACTGAACACCGCTGCCGGTGGGTGGTGCGTTTCAAAATGCCGTATGGGCCTGGGCGGGACCACTGCCAGGTACGACACTGCCCTGACCGCCCGCGAACCCACCGCCTCCGCCCACGGACTGCTGTATCTGGCGTTGGGCTTCCGCCACCGGCAGATCATCGTCGGGCTCGAGGGCAGGATTTATTCGCCCGTTCCGTTCGTCCTTGCCGACCATCGTGGCCGCACCGTACATGCGCGTCATGCCACCGGCCATCACCGAAAGCTTTCGCGAAGTGAAGAGAGAGAGGGAAAAGAAATATGATATTCAAAACGGGGAAAAGTTTGTCCAACGTCTTTCTGCATTTATACGATCTGCATACTGCATACTTGCAGGCGTTATTCAAAACTGAATTTCCAACAACCGTTTCCCTTAATATCATTGCCTTTACTTTCAGATGAAACTTATTCTAATACACTCTGATGAGCTACAAAATAACTAAAGTATACTAAACACTCACCTGTTCGCCCGAATCGGACGGTTCACCGACCCGATGCAGCTCCTCCGGAATGTTGACCACGCAGCGGAAGTAGTCGTAGTGCGGCGCTAGTCGGCCCGTTTCAAAGACCCACCTAAAAGAGGTTTCACAAAAGAGGGATAACCAACGTCCGACATGTTTCGTTCGGTCCCATACAGAACCCGATACTTACTTCGTCCACCAGGACACTCCTACCAGCGTGACCAGACTCATGATCATGGCCATCGTGCGGAAGGGGAACATTTGTGTTTCGGTTTCTTCGTTGTAGCCCGGATAGTGGATCAGTGCGGGCAGACCGAGCATCGTTTCGCCACCGGAAAGCCGTACCATAAACGCGATTATGTACGCCGCTAAGCTGCCGTACGTATTGCAGTGATGCTTAAAGTGAACCACCATCAACAGCTAAGGGCGAGAGAGAAAGAGAGAGGATTATGAACGATTCGTGGAAATGCCTTTCATAGCTTTTGCAACAACATGAGTTTGGGGATGTTTTTCAATGAAGTATTCCACTAACATTATTCACATGACATAAGGCATTATGAATATTGTTGTTGAAAAATGTGAATGTTCTTCTATTAAAAAAATGAAAGCTTCAGATTTTTGACTGATAATATACAAGTTGATTCCGAGGACATGTTGTACGAGACTCTTTCATTCAAGAGTTGAATACCCTTTCTTAAATATTTTCCTTCATTCTTTGAAGTTCATTTGAAACTAAAGAATGAATTGAATAAAAACTAGTGTTGTGCCTTATGAATCTTTTGGCGGGATTCGTTCATATGAATCTTTCACTTAAGATTTATTTAGATGGGTTCATGAATCTTTCGGGATTCGAATCTGGAAATGTTATTCTATCTTTCGGAACCTTCATGAATCTTCATGAATATCATTCACGTATCTCCATAATTCTTTCATTGGCATGGATCATGAGACAAAAAAAAAGAAATCCCTTTACCCATTTTTTGCGCTCCAATTTTTATCAGATGATAAATCTGTGGGATTCATCAATCTATAAAACACAAAGAATCATTCAGTTTCATGAATCTGAATCTGAATTACACAAATCTAATTAGAATCGTTCAAAATTACTATGCAACAACCGAAAAGCATACTATTTCACAGCACACGTTGTTTATTCAACGACTGCCATGGAGAAAATGCTAAATTGTACCAGAATCAGAAAGACAAGCTGATAATGAAAATCTGGGGCCACAACCAGCCGCGTACAGCATATTCATGTGCCCTACACAACTGCTGCTCTCATAAACATAAACGATGGTAATCACTGCACAAATCCCGACTCTGATTGCACACGCCACCAGCACATCTTGCCAAAAGCTCGTTGGAGCGGCAAGACGACCGTCTGCGAGCTCCGAAAATCAACCCCAAAACGGTGCTCCTTGAGTGGAGGTTTCAACGTTACGACACACTGATGTTGGCGGTCACTTACCTGCGGGAACAGTATGCAGTACACCAGATCGGAGCACATCGACCTGAGGAGCGGTGGCGCAATGGATTGAAAATAGAGAAAAAAGAAGGATAATTTTGATAAATGGTTCAGTTGCTTCCCCGCGGCGTAGAGCGTAGAGTTTGGAAAGAAAATAGAAAGCGGTGCACCAACACCAGCAAGAAACTCTTCTGCCCTTGATGTACCTTCCAGTATGTTTTCCAGTTTCTCGAAAAACACTCCACTCGAGAAAATCGATCGTTTACCGTGCGCTATTAGTTGGTGGTACTTCAAGTCGGGGAAAGAAAGCTTTCACAATTTGATGCTAGAGTCGCTCCCGTTAGCTCACGGTTCAGGAAAGTGACTCTTTCATTTGAGCTCATGCACTCGTTATTGAGGTCACGTATCACTTACCACACTAAAGATGGGTCGAGGTGAAAAAAAAAACCGGCCCTCTAAGGAATCGCGAAACGAGCAAAAGTGAAGCAGCACGTGCTGAAACAGAAGCTCGAACAAGATTGTTTCTATTACCCACTTCTGTGCCCTTGGTTGCCACGAGGAAGCAAGTGTTAATGAAGCGCCTGAACACGCCAGCTCTCATCTCGTCGCCCCGCTCACTTACCAAAGTCCGTAGATCGACGGTATGGTGAGGGCCATGATGGTGGACAGCACGCCGACGACCAGGATGGATACACGCATGACCCAGATAATCTCCATCTCGGAGGCACGCTGCCGGAAGATCAGTCGGTACACGTTGCGCGCGAACATGGACGAGGCGGACAGGACGGACGAGTCGGCCGAGGACATGACGGCGGCGGACACGGCACCCAGCCCGAAGAAGGACACGAAGTCGGGCGTCAGATACTGCAGCACCATCGGCAGAATCATGCTCGTTTCCTGCGACGTCAGCGGCCACGGACCCTTGTAGTCGGTTTCGTTCCAGGCTGCGGGAAGAGGAGGGGTGAAAATGGAGAGAACGCAAGGGAAACTGCCACCCATCGAAGGTGGTGGTGTTGGCTTACGCGTTGCTTTTGCGATGGCACCGATCAGCACCGGTGGGATGGCCATCAGGATGCACCCGAAAGCGGCGACGTACGAGAGGACCTGCGCTCGGCCAGCCGTTTTGCTGGATAGCACCCGTTGGAAGTACACCTGCGGAAGGGAAATCAGGTGTTCAAAGCTCCTGATAGCGCTGCCATTCGCTGCCACGAACCCACCTGCCAGGGAATGCCACCGAAGATGAGCAGCAACCCGTAGTCCGCGTAGAACCAGTGGTAGCCCTCGCCGATCTCGCCGATCCAGTCGACGTCCATCGACGACAGACTCTTCACGTGGTCGTTGGTCCACGCGAACGGGATGCACATCCACAGCCCGATGAAGATACAGAACAGCTGTATCACGTCGGTGTACGCCACCGAATACAGGCCGCCGAACAGCGTGTAGAACACGGCGATGCACGCCGACAGGATGACCGAGGTCTCCTGCTCCATGTCGATGATGACCGACAGGGTGGCGCCGAGGGCGGCCAGGATGCCCGCCGCCCAGAACACCTCCCCGCACAGGGCCGGCAGGAACAGGAGGCCTCCCATTCGCTCCCCGAAGCTATCCTGCAGCGGATCCAGCATGGTGATGTAACCCTGCTTGCGCATCGGATTGGCGAAGAAGATGCCACCTTTGGGAAGAGTATAACAAAAAATACATCACACTCTCCATTAAAGGTGAAAAAAGCTGGATAAACCTACCGAATACCAAACTCAGCGCGTAACCGAACGGAGCCTGACACCAGACCAGCCCGGAGGTGTAGATCGCCTCGGCCGTTCCGTTGATGTAGCCACCACCAACCCACGTGGCTGCGGGAAGAAAAATGGGTAGGAAGAAAATACGACAAAGGTGAAGGTTGGCATGCGAGCAATAAATCACACGTTCTAAACGCACACTGTCTGAAAACACTTAAACTCGATGTTGTAGTTTTTTTTTGCGTAACAATATTTTACGAGCACATGGGATTCTGCGTCCCCAAACCATTTTGGGATTCATCAAAGCAAACCAAGGGAAACCATTAACGCGTGGTTTTTGTTCCACCAGGAAAACTCCGGTTTATTTTTAGCTCAAAGGGTTTTTGGTCGATTTAAATCCCATCAACAATGGTTAAAGAAGAGCAAGCTGAACGATATTATTTCAAGACCGTTTGCTTGCAAAATCTTGTAGGAACCGGTTGAAAACTTATTCAGGATTTAATAAAAATGTTACAAATGGTTTCATTTGAATAAGAATAATAGAATAATAATGAAAATTGGTATACATTTTATAAATTAACTTGATTCTGAAGGAAACAACAAAAGGTGGATAAACCTTCACAATATTAAAATAAAATACCATGCAAGAAACCGGAGCTTAAAACGTTGCTCAAAGCGTTAACATTTTAGTAGGTCAAAGGCAAAAATCTGATCGTTTTATGATCAAATATTCAAACACGTTTGAATCGTTCCAGGCAAATCAAAAAAAGTTTATGACCATGAAGAATATGCGATCATCATTTCTCTGGCAGAATTGATTGAAACTAATCCCAAAACTAATAAAACACTTTCACCTTACGTAACATTGCTTCCGAACCCGAAGGTTACTGTCTTTACTGCGGCAGATAGCGACGCAATCGTAAGCTTACCGGTCATGGTGAAAATACCGACGAACAGACCGATCGACCGACCGGCCAGCATCACCTCCTCCTCCGAGTCATTTCCGGCCTCCTTCTTCCGGCCCGCCCATATGCCGACCGCAAGGATCAAGATGTAGAACAGCACGATGCTGACAACGCCGGCAATATTAATCATTTTGACGTCCTTCTGCTTCACACGGTTCGCTCAAAAGGGTAGGACACGGGCGGGAAACGGGCACCAGCTATTCACTCGGATAATGACCCTTTCGGTTCACTTCGGTGGACCCAGCGCCGATTTCGGGACCGTTTATCAACCGGAATCAGCAAACACTACGAAAGCGTTGACCAGATTTGCTCACCCGCCGGAATGGATAACGGATCGATCACACGCGCACAGACACACACACACTGACACAGTGTCACGCACGTCCTTGACACTACGCCGGGGTGAAGGAGGGGAAGTTCACCACATCACCTTCTACGTCACGTTTTTTTTACTCCAGGTAGTGCACCCGCTTATCCCTCTTCCGTCCGAAGTTGTGAAGAGGATGACGGTTTATCTCTGTTTTATGTAAGCGGGTTTTCCGGACACGTGGGCCAGACTTCGGTTTTATTTTCTCCGTCGGTGGGATTCAATTGAGCAGCGAATGAGTTCCTGCAAGAAAGGAAAAATGGGAGAAAAATTTAAGTGAGAAAGTTCTTCAGCACGTAGCCAATGTAAGTGGGATTAGACAATCAATTAGAACTACCTTACATCAGGGCTG
The DNA here is from genome assembly GCF_943734765.1 of Anopheles ziemanni. Classification (NCBI taxonomy): domain Eukaryota; kingdom Metazoa; phylum Arthropoda; class Insecta; order Diptera; family Culicidae; genus Anopheles; species Anopheles ziemanni. The sequence goes on along the minus strand of NC_080706.1, from coordinate 33,795,320 downwards.
GCAAAGCATTTTAAAGGCTTTTTAAAAGGTATATCAAGAAAACGGAAGAAAATAATATATTTTTAAAATTCAGTTCATTGTTGAAGTTGCAAAAATAAAAACATTAAAAATGATAATAATAAATAATTAATTCAGGACTGAATATTGTCCTACGCTGGATCATGAATTTGTAAACTCAACAAAACCCCTCACGTATTCGTACCATTACATCTAATTTTTCGCTTCGACAGAACTGTCCGAATACGTGCAACCTTTGCCGGGTTCGCCGGATCCAAAACGCCTCGGAGAACAAATGAAAAGTGACGCTGTAAGATTGCGAGACTCCCCGGCATGAATCGCAGCTCGTAACAGAGCAATCAATAACCGTTAAATATTCAATCACTCCCGTTTCGCCGTCCGTAAATTTGTAACGGCATGTAAAGCGGCGAGGAATCGGAAAAAGGGGCTGTGAAAAATGTCGTTACGGTTGCATGTACGGCTTGTTGCTCGAAGCAAAGCATCTAATGTCTAATGAACCCGAAGGGAACCGGGTGTAAGCCAGCTGATGTGCTGCCGTACCTACGGTCAGTTCCTTCCGATTGCAGCTTGCGTAACGTGGGCAAGTTCTGGAAAAATGTCCCCAATAGCTATCAAGGCGTCAAGCAGCTCCTCGAACGAAGGCCGGCGTTCGAGTTAAGGCACGTAGCTCATGCAAAGGTGCGCTTAATGACGGGGGCTATTTTCCGGATTACGGAAAACACACACCTACGGTGGTACCAGCAGACGTCACCTGGTCTAATTGGCACTTTTTACTGCGGCTTGCAGTTTGGTTCCGACGGGTGGGAAAGCCTTTTCCACATCGGCCGGCCTTGTAAGGCATATCGATTGAACGGCGTTGAACGTTGCTGAAGTATTTCGAAACGTCATCGCCGCTCGTCATCCGTGGCGCGGTTGTCTTGTGGCAGGTTAAAGTAACCGCTCCGTCACATTGATAAAAATAGCGGATTGTGGTTGAAGCGATTTCAGTTTGGTTCTTGCTTTATTTTTCTCAAACTCAACGGTTGCATACTTTCCCACCGCAAAACCACAACGACGCCACCACCGCTGCCAAAGGGGTTTTTGTTTGATTTATGGCACAATTTTCGAAACTTGTTTTATCCACCAGCGAACCTTCGGCTTCACGCTGGAAGTGAGTGGATTCCCTTTAGGGCACGGTGTGGATTTTTCGTGCGCACCGAGTGGAATAATAAAATAGTTTTCCCCGTCATGCTTTTGTGCTTTACTAGCTACTTTATGGGCGATGGAGAAAAATCATTTTACAACACATCACATGTCTGGATCGGTTTCGGAGGGATCGAATAAAAACCCGCGCTAGTTGCATTGTAAATTCGTAGATTTTTGTGTGACCAAACACCGAATTCCTTAGGGATTGTGATCTCGAAGAAATAATTCCGCACATCCAACGAAACAATCCTGTTGGCAGGGTGCCCGATTTTGTTTAATATTTAAGGACTCCAAACTTCAACCATCTCGTTCAACCGTAGCAGAAGAATGTCGCCATTCAATTACCACAGCGTAAGGGTGTATCGTTGATGGAAAGCGAACAATCAAATTAAACAGTTTTGATGCATTGCCAAGTGCTACCGGTGGGCGGGTTTAATGTCTTTATCCACCGAGGACATATTATTCCTTGCCAATTGAAAGGGATTAAAGTTTAAGGTCTTTTAAAGATTCAATTCCTTTCCATCCCCAAACTGTGTTTCTATCGATAAATAGCTACAATTCCCAATGAACTGTAGAAGCCGACCTCGCAAGGTCATCTCAAGGACGTTTCCCTATTTCCCCACAACGACATGAAATGATTGGGGAAAATTATACCGATGGTTTTCTCTAGTTCTGAAGTCGAATCACGGAGTGTAAGCAAATAAAACAGGGCGCGTGAAGCATTTTCAAGTTGTACGTTACTTTATCTGAAAGGCATAATCAATTCATAACCTACAGCGTAAAATAGAGTAGAAAACCGGTAGATTATAGGAATTCGTTTCTTGAGAAAATCTGAAAAATGACTTTCAACGTTGAGCGGTTTCTACGTTCGTTTCGTGTCCTTGCTTATCATACTAATCTTTTTATCATTCGAACAAGAATCATTTGAAATTTAAATGAACAAATCCTGTGATATTATGTGCACAGTGCCTTTCCTCTCTCGCCCTTTGGGTAGCTTCAAACTTGTAATGTTTTCCTTCCCATTTTTTCTTCAGGGAGTTTCGGTAGCACTAGAATAAAAGGCCGCCATTTCCGTGCACCATCGCCATGGTTTGGTAGCAATTTAGTTATCAACGCCCAACGGCTCCCTCGCACCACAAGTACTTTCCGGACCGGAAAAAGGTGCATACAACAGACTCATACACTGCCAATCAACGGTTTCCCCGGTTCCATACATTCTTGTTGAGGGTGTTGAGCGTCAAGAAACAAAAGGCGCGTCGTCGACTCCGTCACACGCTTCGCGATGAGGATTACTTCGCCGTAATCGATGATTATTCAATTTTAATGCCCCCACTCACGGTACCTATCGGTTTAGCTAGCGTTACAAGTCACTTGAAACGAGTTCGATGGATTAGCAGAAGAAGTTGAAAAAAAATTAACTTCCAATTCAATTGAATGAAATGGAGTCAAAACTTGCAATGTCTTCGCCATTCGAACACCGATTGCTGAGGATTAAATCCCGCTTAAGCTCACTCAATTTAGGCAAAGGTTCGTTCATCCACCCTTCCTGCGTCAGAGCACCAGTGTGGGTTCGTTTGCGTGATTGATTCGGTCTGAAATATGAACGCCAAACGAATTATGTTGTCCGGTTAAAATGCACCGCTAAGCGCCGCGTGTTGCTATCAGATCATGTTGAATAATGAATTCAGTTTGATTGGCACTTACTGATGGATGAGCTGTTCTGCTCGCTACGTTTGTCCGATAAATCGGTTAATAATAAAAAAAAAAAAGAAAAATATACCCATGCACACATGTACGGTACGTTAGTGGAGCTTTATAAAATTTAAATGATTTTACGATTATCGAAAGGATCGAGTCGAAAAGATAGAGAGATAAATACAATTTTAGATAAATACAGTTTTTACGAGCATATGCTTTTGCGTTTCATCTGCATTCTTAACAGACACTACTCCAAAAAAAACCATAAAAGAAATACAATTTGTTCAACAAACACGTTTGCTTACAAATAGGAACCTAGCTTTTACTCATTGGTACAAAAATAAAGATCCAAGTTAGTTACTTTTATGTAAATCCCCTTTAAAACCCCTTTCGTCAAGACGAATGTTGAGTGAGAAAAATTGGAAAAAGTAATAAATCAAACTTTAGCTTAGATTTTCATTGGAAGCCACTTGCAACCTGGATTAAAAATTTGTTTCATAAAAGCACTCAAAAGAAACATATGATATTATTGGCTTGACATTGCTAAAATAAAGTTCTAAAACCAAAGTGGAGAAATAAAAAGCGTCAACTTATATATTTTCAGTCAAAATATTTCAGCGGTAAATTATTATAGAAATACTCATTAGCGTTCATTGTCTCATTTTAGAAAGGAGAAATTAAACAATTTGTAATACGCTTCATTAACACGTTGTATAACACCGCTCGAATGACTTAATTTCGCGCCGGAAAAGCATTCCTACAAACAACCGGGCGCCTCCACCATTACCCGGAATGATCCATTAAATTGCGATTTTCACCGCGAACTATAGTCATCGTCACCCTGATTCGGTAGTCTAACGTGGAAAAAACAGAACACCCACGTACGTGCTACGTAACAGAACCATCGGTCAACCGACTATTTCCACTACACCCACGTCAATGTCCCCAGAGACCGGGTGTCGTTCCGTTGACCGTGCGGGGTAGGTGTATTTCGGTACGGTTCATCGCCTCAGCTGCATCCGAAAATGGCCAACCAATAATTAAATTTTATTGCCCCCTATTTATGGATGGTGGGGGAATCAAAAAGGGGGAGGCCGAAAGGAAGCCAAGAAAAGAAGGAACCACTTGCGCCGTGTGTCCTATCGTATACAAACAAAACAACGCCAGCATCGAGCCACATTTGTGACGGCAATGGCGGCCACGGAGGCTAGGCGATAACAACAACTGCCTAAAGCAGGCTGGTGTGTGAGTGCGGGGGCCTTAAAATTTTCGAAAAGCTCTCCTCATCATCTCTTTCTGCTTGTCCAAGCCATAGCATAGGATTTTTCCTCGCGAGAGAGAGAATGAGGGCGGCTTAATACAGAGCCACCGGTGTGTGTGAGTGTGTGTTCTTGTATGAGTTTGAAAGCGTCCTTCGTCCATGGCTGATGGAGGCGCCATCGTAGATGTGTGTGAGATTATGTGAAAAAATGGTGAACTGTGAGGGCGGTCAGTGAAAACTGTTGGAGCTTTTTGCAGGACTTCGCACGCTCACGTCGTATGCTTTGCCGTGTGCGTGACTGAAAGGACTCCACAACCGAAGGAAAGCGATGGCAAGCAGAGTTTCTTCGCGAGGCCGGCATATTTGTTTCCACGAGCGACAACGCGAGCGCGCAAGTGAGCCGAAAAGTGCCGAATTCCTTACGCCACATTTCCCTCACAATCGATAAAGCAAACACACATACCCTCACACACACACACTTGCACACGAAATCATTCTATGGTGGGAAGGTAAGAAGGGTTTCCTCCATTTCGTCACGAGATTGTCTTACGTCGTTACAGAGCAAGCTCCAATCAAGCTTGAGCAAATACGGCTTTGATGGACTTAATTGAAACCTATGCAAATCTACTACGATCCACGAACGAGCCATTGGGGGTTTTTTTTGGTTCACTATTTTATTGCACAGGAGCGATGACATAAGATGTAAATAAATGGTGTCATGTGCAAGAGACTCAATAATGACGCGTTTTTTTCACTTTGCAAGCAGATAGCAGGTATTGGAAGGCTTAAAAAGGTATTACAACATCAAAATAGTTGTACCTAATTGCTTGTACAGTCTAGTTTCTTATAGAGTAATGAAGAGAACCCTTGTCTATTTTCCAACCCCATTAAACCCCATCTACTAATCAATCGATTTTACCACCTAACTTGCGTGTTTCATTTTATTTGTTTTCGTCGGAAAATGAGCGTGCTGTAGGAAATCCTTACATTTCAGTGTTTCTCTACGGATTTGGATTTCCAACATGTTATCGAGTAAATTTGGTTTGGGACGAAAAGAAAGAAGCTTCAACACGCCTCACGGCCACCAAAGTGTGGCACACCAAAGCTGCTCTGGCGCGGCATGAGAATGAATGGCCAAACGGTGCGAGCCTGAGGAGAGCAGTGTAAAAGTAACCGTTATGTAACCTCCTGCACACGAACACCATCGCGACCACACGCACGGTGCAGCTTGGAAAGCCTTTTTATTTTTCTGCTCCGACTTACCTTAGGCGTTCCGCCGTTTCCTGCGCTCGGATCGGTCGTTCTATTTCGAGTGTTTACAAGCTTGTAGAAGAGGTCACGGCACGGGGAACAGTAGGCTGCAGCTTTCCCGGCAGGGCAGGTGTGCGCGAGATGTGGATAAGCCTATCAGATGGTTGTGCGATGCTCCGGATCGGAAGAGGACTTATTTCTTTCTTCGATTCACGTCACTCCACAACACACTTCCGGGTGGCACTTCTGCACGCTACAGATCACCCGCTGTCCCGATGCGAGCCAGAAAATCTCACTCAATTAAGTGGTGGTGGTATCCGGGACACACAACCTTTACTTTCTGATTGAAATCCTGCTTCAGCCGAAGCTTGAGCTCCGTCGAAGGAAATCCATGTTGGCCGTGAGTTCGGAACGCTGGAAATGTTTAAACACTTGCTGCTTCCTTTGGAACACTGATCACCGTCGGGAAATGGGGCTGCGACTGCAACGATTTGTGCGAACTAATTTTAATGATCTACGATTGTTTCTCTTCGCTTTTTGTGAGTTGGGTGGGCGCTTCCACTATTGTTGCCGCAAACCGACAGGCAGACGAAGAAAAACAACGGAAACGTCCTCCTGCCGCCGCCGACGGTGCTGAGGTCGAAAATGCGTGTGCGCTTTTCCTGCGTGTATGTGTTTGTGTGTATGTAGGGTTGTGTTTTCCTTCGCTACCCCGCACGTCCGGCTCGGCGCGATAGAATGGAGGGATACGGGCGAATTCCTTAATGGCTGCCTGGACAGCTGTCGCCCCACCGCAAGGATGTCTTCTGAGACGGAGAGTTTCTTGTTCTGAAGCGTAGCCCGCACATGTGCCCACCACCGTTTGGATGCACCTTGGATGCCTGCCGGAGCTACAGCTATGCTAGAGCGCGGAACCAACGCCACCGAAAACGAACCGATCCAGTCACCATCCGGAATGGAACTCTCCGCTCGGGTCAAGAACTTGTCCGACCGGAGCTGCGTGTCCTTATTTCGTTTGCTCTCCGACTTTTCACGCTCTCACTAGTTCGGCTTTTCCTTACTCACATTCTTCCTTTGGAGTCCCAAACGACACCACTAACAATTTATGCGGAGCTTTTCCATCCTACATGCCATGGTCTCCCTCATACCTTCGCGTATATTTCTCTTTCACACCAACATCTCTTCAAAAATCGTACATATTCCGAATGTTCTCCAGACGACGTGATTTGTATGAATGGGCAGTCCGTTTCACGGCGTGCCCAACACTATCGCCGAAATTTTCTCGCACACTCGCACAAGGGTGCACATGCGGGAAAACCACGACATTCCTCCACCTTTTATGTTGTGGGGGCGTAAACACATGCGTGAAGCGGGGGGAATGAAGCTGAAGGTCCCAAAAACACGACAGTGTTCTCAGATTCGATGTTGGGTACACCACAACTGAACACGGTTCCCTACGAAAAAGCCCACAAACAAACAAACAAACGATGTTCACCTCAAATTTACCTAGCGAATTTCGGTTATATAACGTACTTCCTTCCGTTAGTGCATCGTTGATAGATTGTGAAGGAGCCGTAATGCACGGTCTTGAATGCAAAAGAATGGTGATTGATATATTGAAATTGTTAGTTCCCCTAAATATTAATTCAAGAAATTAACGTCAATGTCGGACATGTTGTGCTATGAATTCAAATCTTTCACGGCGATCTATTCCGGTGGCGTATAGAAGAACCAACCCGACCTACCACAGAGGCAACGCAGAATGACACTGTTTTCCCACGCTGCTAATGAAACTGAGCTTGGAGCAAATGGATGGTAGAGTAAAACGTGACGTCTACAATATTGCAATTGCGTAGAGGAACAAAAGAGCATCCGCGGGATTTTTTTTTACTACCGTATTGCCATTAGTTCTCAGTAAACCACACACCACCATAGTCACGACACCGGCAAAACAAGAATTCCAGCTTTGAGAAGCGCGAGCTTTCTGACCGATGACGTCAAAGAGGAAAGCAATGGAATGATCTACCGCTTTGAGGGTAACTTGGGTCAACAGGGAAAGTTATTGATGGCGATCAGATCAGATGTCACAATGGTTTAAAACAATAGAACTACTCCTTACTGATTTGTTATAATCGATTATTTTCACTAAAATTCCAACTTAATAATAACTTAATTTCAACAGAAAATTCAATAAAATTCAAAAAGACAAAAACTCCCACCAAATTTTAGATTTTCATACATCATCAATGTTGTACACATGTTTCTATTTTTTTTTTTTAATTTTGATATTTGTGATTTTTCCATTCAAAACAACTAATCTAGAACTATATTGCGCCATAACGGCAACTCACTAATTTTCTCAGTATATTTTAGTACCTCGTGGGAAACTGAAATTACTGTTCAATTTCCTGCTTTCCCTTCAATTTCAAAACTATTCTATAGGTTACACACTTACGCTCATAGATTCATATCAACCGATTATCTTTACTATGATTCAAACTTGCGACCAAAGTTTTTCAAACAAAGCGGTACGTTTAAATGAAGCTTGGATAGAACAACCTTGTAATAAAACGTCAGCGGACTGTTTGTAGTGATGGGAAAACTAAATTTTTCGATTCAAATCCAATCAAAGATCCGGAACATGCCCATTTTTCAAATCATTTGTTGAATTCATTGAATGATTTTCGCAAGAAAATCAGCATATTTAACAATCTCTTTGTTATCCTAAATTAGAAACCATGGTTGCTTTACCTTTTCGGCAGGCGAAAACTCCAAAACTTCTGGAGCAGATTAGATCATTTGCTTTGTGCTAAAGAACGGATCATAGGTCTACAGGCAAAAAACATATTGAAACAGATTACAAAACATCGCCATATCGCTACAGGTAAAGGCACCACTAGGATCATAATGGAGCAATTGCTCCCACATTTTCGGATCAGATCAGATCATATAAACTAGAGAGCAGATCGGATCATAAGAAGCTATTCCTTCTTCTCATCACTAGTGCGGAGTGTGCTTCACTCTACCGGAGTGCAAAATAGTTTATGTAAAAAAACAACGCGAACCGAACGAAATTTCTACACATTATCCCCGAAACGAAAAGGTGCAGACAAACGCGTGTCTAACCCACTTAGAACTCCAATAGTTGTAGGGCATCAAGTAAGTATTGTTCATTTGGTTAAGGATCATCATCCCATTCCATTGTGATTGCCTAATTGCCCTGTAACATAGCGGTAAACAGGGAGCCCCTTACCAAACTTTTGCGACCAGTTGCATTTGCTTCGCGTACACCATCCGCGTTAATCTTTTCTATGGACCTCCTCGGAGTCCTGGGCATCCTGTTGGTTTTTCTTTTTTTTTTGTCTCAACCGTATGGTAATAATGTCGTCCGTGTTGACACACCCCTTGATCCTGAAAGCCATGTCCCGCTGCGATATGTGTGTACCACTTGTGACTCACGATGACATTCGTGCGGAGAATGTCGCAGCATCTTTTTTATTGTTTATTGATTTGCATCAATTTAATCATCTGCAAAAGTTTCCACGCAGCAGCAGCAGCCCCCACCTCATAGTAATTCGGTCTTGTGACCGGAAAAAGTGGTTCGTATGTATCGGTGGATAGCTACTGCGTTGTTGTTGACTTCTTCATGCGTTCTTGCTGCGTCTGCGGAGGTTTGCGAAAAATGTGTCAAGTCCGTCTCGCTTCCGAAAACCGCCGTTCAAGTTCTCGTGTACCGAGAATCGATAAGGAAAACAATATATCTGATGTCTGTGCAGTGACCGGATTGACGATCGGTTGATGATAAGAAACCCATGCCGACCGGAGGCGGTATTGTCGTTTATTTGGGCGATAACGAATGGGGGAATGCTTTTAAAATAGCAAACATTAATTAGTAATTGGTTCACTTCGGTTTCTCTCTCCCCACCAGCAGACGAGGAAATAGCGCGGATCGCCCGAGACTCAACCGAAATAGGACGAGTGTCGTCACGTCCGTTAACGCAAGATGAGTGAGAACATGGCCTCAAGGAATCCGGTATCGACCGACGGTGGAGCAAAGGGTGGTACGGGCGCGGCCGGAGGTAGCAGTGCCCATCTGATGCCAGGGGGCGGTGCTGGTGCCGGTGGAATGAGCGGAGGTCTCCAGCACGAGGGCAGCACGGAGGATATCGAGCGCCAGCTGGCCGATCTCGCACAGTACAGTGACTCGGACTCGGAATCGCTAGAAGAGCTGGACGAGTGTGAAAACATCGAAGTGGCTGACCGCGCCGGTGCTGGGCACGCCGACCCTGCCCTCGACGTTACCGTGCGCTACACGATCTGTCTGTTCTGCAAGAAACCGTTCCAGCTGAAAAAGGAACTCAAGAAGCACCTGTTCGAGCACATGAAAAATCTGAAACCGATGAAGGAGAAGAAGATCGTGGAGAAGAAGTTCAAATGTCACAAGTGCTTCAAGACCTACACAGAGAAGGCGCGGGCCGAGAAGCACATGACGAAGTGCAAGAAGGTATCGAAGCTGCTGCTGGACATGAGCAATACGGGCGACGGGCGGATACTCGGAGGCAGCGAGTACGAGGCCGCGGTCAGCGAGAGGAGCAACAAGAGCAGCATGAAGAGCGGGGGCAAGTTCCGTGAACCTACCTCACCCCGGTCGCTCGTGTTCGATCCGGACGCGTGCTCGGACAGTGACGAACGTTGGGCGAACGAACGGCGGGAACGCAATCAGGTGGTGCACTTCGACGAGCGAACAACCAAGGGTGGCAATGGGGGTGGCGGCGGAGGTGGAGGTGGGGCCGGCACGGGCAGCTCGGATGAATCGCCTACCTCGCCCGGTGCCGGAGGACTCTTTCAGAAATGCTCGTAGAGCCCAAGTTCCCGGGTAAAACACGACTTCGCGGACATCGTGGAACCATAAAGGTGTTATATCCCTGTGCACCAAGAAATGCTAGGTCCTGTATGTGTGTGTGTGTGCGTGTGCGGTGTGTGTGCGCGCTCGTGTGTATTTTTGTGCGTGTGTATGTGCGTGCGTGTGGTTTAGCTTCCCGGAGAACTAACGTACAACATGGTATCATCGTGTTCCTTAGTTATGTGGGCTTGTCCAAAAAGGGCGACCCGTTTTTGCTGTGAATCAGTCTGCGTGAGAAACGAGGACAACTATGGGGCGCTATCAGGACTCTATTAAATTATTCTACAGTTTCTCTTTCACATCGTAAAAACGCTGACGGCGGAAAAAAATCAACAGTTAGTATTTCACCTTTAAAATGTTACAACATCATTGGAGCACATTGCATTCATTTTTTAATACGTTTTTAGTTTGTGCCGCGCAACTGCAGCCAAAAACGATGCGCAGAGGAATGAATTTGAGTCATAATGCAACCAAGCGGCATCAACAAACCAACGATGGGCATGGGATTTACATCCTGATGTCCGTCCGTGTCCCACCCGTAACGAGGGGAAAGTCATGCCAAAACGAGCACAACAAATCGTCGTCGATAACGTTTCCACTTCATGGTGACGGAAGATGAGTAATCTGTTGCAACAAGTATAACTTATTTTTATTACATTCTCACAACACCCTTCAAGGTCCCGATTGTGTCGATGGATACAGGCACACATACACGCGAAACACAAAAAAGTTAAAGCAAACATTATTGTAATCATTATTTAAATGTCAAGCATTGTGATACTTGCCACATACAATTAATTACATTTCCTATCTACTCTGACATACATACCATCTTTTGTATATAGTTATTATTATATATCCCTCGATGAGTGTATACAAAATTGCGATACCTTTTTTGGGATTGAAATGTTAGCCAGCTGCTTCTAGCATGAGTGCGCGTCGATAAGTATTCTTGGAAAAGACCAATCTCGGTCTTCTCATTGTCCAACAAATGGCATCTTACCGCTTCGATTTTTCCACATCATTCGCCTCGCTTGCATTCATGAATTTCAAATCATCTACAGGCATTGGAATTTTGTATTTTTCTTTGTTGTTAAAGAATGCAGTTTCGACCGGTAAAATTATTGTTTCGTTTTCACCCAATACGCCATAGATGCCAAGCTCAGGGCCTAGTTGAACCGACGTGTTGTCAGCAAACGTTAGCGTATATTTTAAAGTGTGGTAGTACATTTCTAGTTCCTAGTTTATCCACAACAATTTGGTGCTTTTCGAATTTTCCCTTGTCGTCAGGTCAGGTTTCCACACTCTCTAAGCACAAAATCCCACTAGCTGATTTGGATGTTTAAGTTCATTGTTCAGTAAACAATCCCGAACAAAGCTTTTTTTGATGTGTTAGTTTTTCGCAATCGGTATTTTATGAGAAATATAAATCCACAAGCAAAACCAAGCTTTCCATAACCATAATCAATCTATCTAGCGAGCGTATAGCGTATAATCGTCTCAGAATCCTCCTAACGAAAACAATGCAAACAAACAAGAATAATTAACAAACACGAAGAAAGCTCATCGTATGCCAGCGAGAAAAATCGTTTCGACAGACAGAAACAATACATGTAGGTAGCTATCGTGAATTCCCAGTTGGTACTAGTCGAACGGAAGCGAATTGAGAAACGGAGAAGATGATAAAGGAAAACACACACAAATAAAAGCACTTATAAGCATCGATGGACAGCAGACAACATAATCAGCATCTTATCTACTTTACAATTCTTCCTGGGTGCATTACCACAGCATAGTCGAGGAATCTGTTGTGTAAGCTCGAATAAAAGATCAGAAATGCATCGAATAAAGTGATTTGGAACGACAAGGTACTTCCCGGGCAAAGAAGGAGGGCTCCTTCGATGTCCATTTGTATTGCAAAAATTGTGACGAGAATCAGGAGCCTAGAACTTTTATGGCAGGAAAAGAAACAATCGTTGACTGCTAGACTTTTCGAACCCTAAGGGCTCGAGCAAATGTCCATGCAAACAAATGGCAGTAGGAACCGACTCTGAAACCATTCGAATGTGTAGCGTGGGATGCATGAAGGAGCTGAATTATGTATGACTATACAATAATATAATTATAGTACTATACCGTTAATCCCCCTTTTTCCCCCCTCTATGCGATATCAATGCTGTGTGAGATAAAAATATCAATCAATGAAAGGCAACATGCTGAACAATATAGGAGCAGAAACTATCAAACAAACAAAAGACTTGTCGTTCGTAGTGAGTAATTTCAAATGTTTGTAATAAAAGGAAGCAAAATAATTCGATAACCATTTAAAATAAAACTGCATCAAAAACGGATCGAACGAACTTATAGGCAAGAATAAAAGGCATGAATGCATCAGGACATGAAACGAGTTGTGGCGTGGGGGTACAAAAACTGGAAAAAAAGCAACTGCAACAAAACTGGATAACTGGTGTTATCGTGCATGTTGTGATGAACTTCTTTCTTCTTAGAAAAAGAAAATGCCATCGGGAGCGCATCCTCACTGATGCCTTGTTGCATGGTTCTTATGTGTGCAAGTTAATGGATGTCTACGTGTTTGCATAGAATGCAAATATTGCATCAACTACAGTATTCGCAATCTATCTATTCTTATTTGTATACGAGTCGGTCTGCACTAGATCTCAGTTTATATCCTTTCGAAGCTTGCAAAGCTATATCATCAAGTTTTTGTGGCACACATTTGGTAGGATAAAACAGAAACACATTTTTGGCGTCTTCGTAGAACAAAAGTGTCAGGCAACTGATAACTGATAAAACAATCAGCAGCAACTCTAAAGGCCAAAGAAAAAAAAAACATAAAAGTAAAAGTTGTCCACTAAATATTGTACTAACCGGTTGTGTTTAAAACCATCCCTTCATTGCACTGGTTCTAAACTTATTTTGAAAATTCATTTAAAAATATGTTTTATGCCATGCCCTTCGCAAAAAATATCTAAGTTGTTTCACTCATAATTTTATTGTTTTTTTCTGTAATTGCTTTGAAGCATAGTTGTGCAAAGGTGAACTTCTTTTTGCCCTTCAACTCTAGTGTTCTGTTCTACCAAGGACGCATTTTCCAACTCAATTTTTTTTTAACAAATTCAGTTGGATGTGCGTGTACGCGTATGTGTGTTTAGCTAGTAAGCCGAAGCCACCTAGGATGCAGAATCAAAAATATATAGTGGCTTTCGAAAAATGTGGGCGTGAATATATTTAGAGGATTTAATGAAATAAAATAAATAAAATGGTGAGTTCAGGATCCATTTTGTGTGTGCGTGAGTGTATGCGTGGTAGTCAAACGTGGAGTTGAAAAATGGAAGAACACAGGAATGTGAACAAGGGAAACGTGGAAATGGCTCGGATTAGTTGCGGGAATTTATGAGATATTGTTGAAGATGTAATGAGGATTTTGGAAAATAAATATATATATAGTACATTAGGGCCGGTAAGCAGTAAGAATATTATACAGCAAAGATAAGCAAATCAATAAATAAAGATATAATGGCGACGGCCGTGGTTGGGAAATTGGAATGATTGAAGCCGTGTTCCGATGACACAATAGGTTAGGTGCGCGAGAGCTGGGGCAATGAGGTGAAATAAAATAATTTATAAATATCACGGAAGCCCACGGACACACTCCATACAGATCCACACAAAACGTATTCTATTTAATGTGCAACAACTTTTCTCGAATGAATTTCAATTAATAAAACAATCCCCTTACATAACAACAGTTTTCTTTTGAAAAACACACTTGAATACAATTTTTTTATTCGTCATATATTATTCAAAATAATGAAGATTTTTAAGTTCAAATCCAAGCAATCGTGACACTGTTTTTAGTTTAGTTATTTTGGAAGATCATTTGGTATAGTTTACATCTTTAGACAGTTTAAACAACGCAGCACGAAAATTGTTACGTCCGCAAAGCCGTGAAAATGCAATTACCCTGTGAATCACGTTCAAATGTAAGTTAAATTGAATTGAAGTTAGATAAATAATTCATCCGAATTGGTTCATCCTTGCGAAACAGCATGATCAATTATTGGCCGTGTGGAAGATTTGCGAAAAAGTGCGCTCAGTGGTTCCGAAGGACCTTCGGTTACAGTTTCAGCGAGAGGATGTGTGCCACTCCGGAACGATTCCCTTGTACAAATTTGCGAATATTCTCCAGTGTTTTGCTGCGGAGCCGTTGAGCAAGGAAGAAATTTGCAAACTGGCACATTACTTCTGTGCTACGAACGGAAGGACTTCCTATGATCAGTTTTGCGACGTTCTATTTCCGGACGCCAAGGAAACTGAATCATGCACCAGTGCCCCAGGAAACACGAGTTCGGACCTTCTTTCCGTGTTCGAACACCGGAAACTTTCCCTCCTCCTGATGTCTATCGCTCGTGCTTTGCGATACCGGGATCACGTGCTACTACCATACTTCGAAGACTACGCGATCGTCACAAACTCCGGAACGGAATGCACATTCGCTTATGCCATCCGTGTTCTATCGTATCTGGGCGTGACGCTGGCCAGAGGCGACAAAGAATTACTTGCAAAACGTTTTACATCCGATGGCCATACGTTCGACTATGGGGCGTTTGTGGCAGAAATCGACCAGCTGTTCCGTTACCTCGACCGGCATGATGGAGCACTCGATCGGGTAAACGATGATAGTGCGGTTCCAGCAAAAATCATTCAAACACACATGACTCAGACTCATCGGCCTGAGGTTGGAACTGTTTCCCTAGATGAAATTATCGGTGCAAGATCGGCATTCCATCCCTGCTTGGAACGTTCCCGGCAGGAGTACGACATGCAGGAGCTTATTCTTCGCATCCAGCGACATCTGTGGGAAGGCAGGATTGAGGTAAGGAATTACTTTCAGCAGTATGACCTCTTGCGTTGCGGCTGGATCCCTAAAAGTACGTTCATACGCTGCCTGGACATGATTGGACTGTCTCCACTGCATCGTCTACCGTTGAGTGAGAGGGAAATTAAAAAGCTTTGTGAACGTTATTGCGACCCGAAGGACCAGCAGAAAATTTGCTGGACACTGTTTGTGGATGAAGTGAATCGTACATTTACAGAGGAATCGCTCGAAAAGGGATCTTTTAAACAAGTTGAACGCCCACTCACAGCGATGGCAGCCTTAGTTCCTCCTGGAAAGCGGGAGTTAGCCGCAGATGTGCTGAAGCAAGCAGAGAAGTTGGTAGATAATTTGAAGGAAAAAATTGAACGCGAGCGAGTTCTGATCGAACCAGTATTTAAAGACTTCGACTCCCATCGTAATGGCCATGTGAGTTTCAGCCAGGCAAGGAAAGCTTTCTCCATGTGCGCGATAACACTGAAGGAACAGGAAATGTTCCTTCTGGAAAAGGTTTACGGTGATTCGTTTGGATTCCATTATGGACAGTTTTTTAAAGATATTGGCTTAACTGCAATATCGTCCGGAGAACAAGAGCAATTGTATCGAAAACTGAAGGAAACTATCAACCTGGAATCCGTAGCACCGGAACCAGCGTCTAGCGAAAAGGATATCGTCTGTGTGCTGGCCAAAGTGAAAGCTCAAGTTGTGCATCGCTGCCTTCGGCTGGTGAACTTCATGCAAGGATTTGATCCCCTCAATCACCATCGCATCACCGATGTCCAGTTCTGCCGTGGGCTTTCTACAGCCGGACTGCGATTGACACCGAATGAAATGCAGCTACTGTGCGAGTTCTTCAAAACTCCGCTTTGCGAAACAATCGATTATAAACGCTTCTGCGACACGATCGCCGAGGTTGATTTTCAACCGTTCCTCGAGAAGGCACCCCTCTTGGTACCGTGCCGCCATTTGCCTCCACATGAGTCGGCAAAAGATGTGCTCAATTTTGAAGAACGAACCATTGCGTCGAAAGTTTTGCAGAAGCTTGCCCGCCATGCAGACATCGTGTCTAACCTTGGTTCTGTTTTGAAGGATTTCGATCCCCAAAACGTGGGCCACGTCAACCGGAACCGTCTATTGCGAGCACTAGCCACACGTGATCTTCATACGAGGATATCTAGCCGTGAGTTTGAGGTGTTGTGCAAGTATTTTGCGGTCGAAGTTGGTAAGAGTACAACGAAACCAATTTCTTTTCTTTTAAATAATTGGAGCATTTGGTCATTTCTAGGATGTCGGCAGGAAGTCAACTATCGCGCCTTGTTGCATGCCTTGGACTATTTGTACGCGAACCGATTCATTCATCCATTTTAGGAGGATTTTTATTATTTAGGACAAGAAAACAAAGAAATTTGTTAGAAATATACAAACAAATTAAATCGTTTGTCAATCGCATCCGTAAACTGGTAGTTTTATTGTTTATTGAAACTTATTTTTGTGGACTATTTTAAATTTTCATTTTAATTGTTCGTATAATTTTACCCGACTTTTAGCCAGTTTTTGAATTAAATAAACAAAACTTTTCAAGAGCTATCAGTCCATTGACAGCTACGGTCGGATTCAATCCGAGTCTTGCCAACACTAGCGCGAGCCCTTTTTTCGTACGGTGTAGTGGTGGGGAAACTGAATCCCTACAGTGATTCGAATCTTTCGATTCAAATCCATTCTGAGATCCGGATTTTAGAATCCGAATCCCAATCCGTCATATCATACATGCTCATCTAATGCCGATTTTTCATATGATGTTTTTAATTCAATGAATGATTTACATAAGAATATCAGTATAGTTGACATCATTCTTCTAATTGTATTCAAACAACACGAACAATTTAGTCCTTTTTGGGAATATGCAGACTAACTGATTCACCCGACTAGCTCTTTTCCACACAATTAGTTTTCTCAAAAACTAGAAAATATGAAAAGATCTATTGTAGAGCAAGCTTGCCTAGGTTGTGTGTTTTGAAAGGACTTTTCATTTGAGGGGTCACATGTACAAATCGGTTCAGCAATTGTAAAGTTACTAACAAATTTGTTATTTCAGCAGAAAATACGTCCGTACCAACAAGGTAAAGAGACATGAAAAGCTGTGATGACCCCACCTCTAGTTCTAGTAATCTTGGTACGGTGCTCTACGTTAGTTGCCGGATCAGGTGTACGTGCTGAGCTGTGTGGTATTTTCTGCCACCCGACTAAAGGCCACAAAATACCAGAGGAATCCCCAGGCCAACGAGCTAGTGGATAAGCAGAACTCTTCGACAAGCCCAGGACCGACGCCGCAGAATGTATCGTTTGCTGGTGCAGAAGGCGCTCGCGAACAATTCGAAAGTACGTAGGATCCGAGAAGGATGCAAAAGAGCGTGTTATGTCATAGTACACAGCGGATGCACGGGTGATACAGATTGTTATCACGGCAATCGTGTAATACTGGTGCAGCGGTGTTCGGTGCAGCTGAAGATGCACTTGGGCTACCTTTATCCCCTGCTTCCAAGTGATTAATGCCGCCCTTTGCCGTAGCTGAAGTATCCTTCCTACCCTCCCAGTTACGGCATTTGCGTGTGACGATGGAGGAGTGTTTATTTTTGTTTAGTTAAACAGTGATCTAATCGGTCGGAATCGTGTGTGTATATATTTCTTTCAGCGACCGTCCGCCCAACTGTTCGCCGCTAGCCGATCGTACAGTGGGAGCGCGCGAGGACCCCATCTGCCACCGTTTCAGGAGGCCGGCTTCGGTAAAGTTCTAGTTGTACTTTCTCCCCTGCTGATCGGTGGAGGCGTCGTTACATACGCAAAGTGAGTGTTCGCTATAGTCAGATGCACGATGATAAGATAAACACAAAAATCACGATCAGTGAAGACTCCGTTCGTAATGTTGCTTGCTTCCCGCATTTCAGGTACGATAATGAATTCCGCAAGACGCTTATTTCAAACGCACCGGCACTCGAGCCGGTTTTGAAGGTGCTGCTGCAAGAAACGAACCCGCTGGATGATGTCACGAAAAAGATGGATGAAATCAGCAAGACCATCAGCGGATACACTTCCACCGTGACCGGCTTTTTCGGAGGTGGCGAGGAGGAAAAGAAGCCGGAAAAAAGTGAGCCAACATGCAGCAAGGGCTGTTGGGAATAGTTGTTATTAAACATGTTTATCCTATTCTGCAGATCCCGATCTACCGCCAATCACGAGATCCAAGTCGGTTCATGTTCCCGTACCTGCACCTCCATTGGCGAAGCCTGAACCAACAACTAACCTCGCAGAGAAAGTACCTGAGGCACCGAAGAAAAAGGAAACGCCCGTCAAGGCGCCCACCCCGCCGGTGTCCGCCACTAAAGCCAGCCCGGCACCAGCTGCTGCTGCTTCTGCTGCGGTCGCCGCAACAAAGGCGGCACCAGCGAAACCGGTACCACTGACATCCGGTACCGAGGAGGTACCCAAATCGATCAGTGATCTTGAACAGCAGGTCGATGTGGCGGCAACGATCGCCATCAAAGAGTACGGCCGTGCGGTGGAGGTGCTGAAGTCCTACACCGAGGAGGTGCGCAAGGTTGTTGATGCGTCGGTAGAGAAGCTGGACGGATCGAGCTGGACAACCCTACGCAACCGCACCAGTGCCCGTGACACGGCGCTCCAGGCCGCCGAAGATGCAGCCGAACAGGCGAAGGCTAAGATTGAAAAGTTGCACACGCTGCTGAACAGCCGGGATATCAAGTGTTCGGACGAGCTGAAGGATAAGGCGAAGCAGAACATTGCCGCCTATCTGGAGCATCTGAAGAAGGCAAAGGACGAAGTGTACGTCGCACGTGATTTGGCGGCACTCGGCGAAAAGTACTGGAAGCGGGTCGAAACGGCACGTAACTACTTCGTCGACGAGATGGAGTCGCTGTTCCCGGGCATCAATTTGGCCGAGAAGAAGTTGAACCTTCCGCAGGACGAGCTCGATCTGTTCATCCTGCACGCGTACACGCAGGTGATTGCGCACCAGAAGGAACTGCAGAAGCTGCAGATCGAGGGCGACCAGAGCCTGCGTCGGGCGCTAGAGGCGGTCCGAGGTTCGGACCAGAGCGAGGAGGTTAAGGCACGCCTGGAATACGAAATTGCCAAGGAGAAACGCCAGCTTAGCCTGCAAAACCAGAAGAAGCGACTGTTCGATCGGGCCGAACTGGAGCAGCAGATTCGGGATCAGATGAAGCGACAAACCGAGGCACACATCGACCATCTGAAGGATGCGCTTACCCAGAAGGAGGCGGAAATGAAGCGCAAGTTCCATCGCGAGCTGGACGAGAAGATCACGACGGAACAGGCCGCGTACAAGCTGCAATTGGCCGCCATGCTAGGAAAGTTGAAGGGAATCAATAATGCTCTCGTTGGTAAGTGTTTGCGAACGTTTTTTAATCGATTTCGAATTATGTCCAATGACAGATTTTCGTGTTCGTGTGTGAGTGTGTGTTTTTTCGTCGCTAACAGATTTCCGTGTTCTCTTGCTCTTTTTCTCCCGCGAAACGCACTGCACCACTCATCGCCTTTTGCGGATGCGTAAACCATTTCCCATTACACGTTTTTCATTCATTTGTGCCGCTCCGTTTAATGCTAAAACATGCGTGTGCTAACGAGCGTAGAGATCGATACTGAAATGAAAGGTATATATGATCTTCTCCCTTATTATACAAGAAAAGATGCATGTTTATAACTAATGTAACCTCAAACATGTTGCCTACCGGTGAAGTTAAATACACGTGACCTTTATTAATCTGTTATTGACGATCTCTGTCCTCGCGCTAGCTCATGCCGACGCCGAAAAGAGTGCCCATCAGGCGCAAGCCCTCTGGGGAGCCTGCCAATCCCTGTGGTCATCGATTCGCAGTGGTCAGCCGGGTAAATCGTGGCGCGATCAGCTGCGCCCGCTGAAGGACGAAATTGCCGCCGTCGGTCGGGCGGCCGAGGGTGACGAGTTGGTGGACGTCGTTCTGAAGGGGCTCCCGGAGCGAGCCAGAAATCGTGGCGTGTACCCCGAGGACGCTCTGCGCGAACGGTTCATCAAGGTCGAACAGGTGGCCCGTCGCTTGGCACTCATTCCCGCCGAAGGTGCCCGTCTGCCGATGTACTTCCTGTCGTATCTGCAATCCGCCCTGATCGCTCGCCCAGATGTTCCGATCTCGCAGGACGAGCTGGAGAACAAACCATTCGACTACAGCAAGCTGGACACGTACGACGTGCTGAACCGGGCGCGGTATTGGCTGGAACGGGGCGATCTGGTGAAAACTGTCCAGTACGTTAATCTGCTCCAGGGTGCCCCGAGAAAGGCGGCCCTGGACTGGCTGAACGAGGCACGTTTGCTATTGGAAACCCAACAAGCTGCCAGCACACTGATGGCCCATGCAGCCGCCAGCGGAGTCCGTTTCCTGTAAGCCGACTGGTTTGCATTATTTGTCACCTTTTTTCCGCCAGCTGAGAAAGGAAAGAAACCCCAGCCTCCTTTGGTGCGGACGAATTGATGCTGCCATCCCCCGGGGGCAGAGAACGCGTGCGCCAGACTTTGTTGTTTGTGTTGTCTGATTCGATTTAGGTTTGCTTTGCCGGTAAGGCGACGGAAAATTACAAACGCCATTCGGGTATCAAATAACTTAGAACAAGAGCAAAAGTATTTTACCGTTTGTTTTCCCCCCGTTGGTTTTGCCATTAAAACTAATGTCCTGGAAACAAACTTTGTTCTTACTATTGGTGCGTACTATTTGGTGATTTTAAGCAAATAAAAACAGGAGGGATTGTAATTATTGAAAGAGGGATTGGAATAATGCGACTGCAGTGCTTGCTTGTGGGAGTGCATCAACAATATTCGCAATGGAATAATTTGGCAAAATTTAATGTAGGCAGAAAAAATTGATTATTTAATAAAACCAGTCATTTCACATGGATTAATGTTCGCGTACATTTTTTTTTCAAACAGGGAGGTAATTTAGAGAAACCGATTTTTTATGTTCCCTTCTAACTGTACTTTTTCCCACAATGCCTGTTCCGTGGAGATTTGACAGATCTTTGATTCGTGTCAAACATATCGTAAATAGCAACATTTCTTCGCCAGAAACTTGTTGATCGTGGTGATCGACACATCCATCGTTAATTCTGTGATATTTGCACAAATGTTCTTAACTTACCAGTGATAATATATCTTGTTACTGTCGGAAAACCTTTCGCGACACTTTCGTCCGCATAAAAATGCTTCGATTTACGCTACTTACGTTGTTCGCCCTCGCCGGCATTTGCCGTGGGTCAAACTTGGAGACTGTTACCGACGATGAACTTGTGAAGAAGTTTCACAGCCACAACAACTTCATTGTGCTCTTTTGTAAGTAGATATCGTCGTGAAACCGTTTAATCTGTTATTAATTGACTCACCCGTCTTCAGCCAAACCGAACTGTGGGGATTGTGATAAATATGAGGAAATACTGACCAACTTGAAGCAGGAACTGGAAGACAATTTGGAAGCACATGCCATCAAGGCGGTCAGCAGCTCGATGGTGCGATTGTACAGCCCAAGCAAGGAACCGGCGGTGGTTTTCTTCCGCCATGGCGTCCCACTCTTGTACGATGGGCCGGTAGAGGCAGACGCTCTGATCGGCAAGTTGGTGCAGAACAAAGACCCCAACGTGAAGGAACTTTCGGACGAAACTTTCGAGCATCTCACCCAAGCTTCCAGCGGTGCCACAACTGGCGATTGGTTTCTGATGTTGTAAGTATTCCAGAGCAGCGTTTGATGCATTCTGGATTGTTTTTTTTTTATAATGATTTTTATTCATTTAGCTACACTACGAAATGTGTGGATTGCCAACGTCTAACGGCGGTCTGGGAAGCGGTGGCAGCGGATCTGAAAACACGTATGAACGTGGCCCGTGTCGACAAGGACGGGAAAGGCAGGGAAACGGCTGCACGGTTCCATGTCAAGAAGGCTCCCGAATTTATTTTGTAAGTTGCTGCGATCCTATGACTGAAACATGTTAAAAAAAAATTAACATTATGTTTGTGTCTGCTTCTTTCAGCCTAAGACAAGGGAAATACTACCGTTATGAAATCACCAAGTACGATATCAAATCGTTTGTAACATTTGCTCAGGATTGGTACAAGAACGCCAAGGCTGAGAGGGTACCGGTACCATTATCGCCATTGTACGTTGATACCTTTCAAAGATATGATTGTACGTATATAATATCATTATTTATTTTTTTAAATTCTTTTACAGCGATAACCTTGTGGAATTGGCGGTACAACATCTCAAACAGTTGCCTGCCCATTACACCAGACTGTACAACAACTATCCATATGTAGTATACGCGTGTGCCGCTGGATTGCTGTTCATCGTTGGTGGCTTTGCTCTGGCCATTATTCTGGCTATTATCACACGTTGCAAAGCTGCATCGCGAGTGAAGAAAGAGACGATCAAGAAGGCAAAGTAAATGTACAATATCCTTGCTAAATACATTAATTCAAATTTCACAATGAAACAAATACATTCATCTCATAAAACCATTTTAAATAAAATATCTTGAGTTGAATTATTCTTATCACTTCTGGTTCGCCGGTTGAATAAATGGAACACAAACGCGATCGTTTTTGTCCATTTGAATCAAGTATTCTCTCCCTTTGTGAACGCGCCGCCAATGTGGCATGACAGACCTGTCAACGAAGTAAACAAACTAAACAGCGTGTTGGATCAAAACATTCAGTTTTCGGTGCTCGTTGCACGAATTTCTTTGGCCGTCCTATTATTGCCAATGGACGTAACTGGCCCCGTTTAGTGAAGGATCTCTTTCGGAATAGAATGTCCAACGCGGTAGCTAGTGGCGATGGAGCACCGTCAGTGAAAAAGTCTGAAGGAAAGTCTCAACGTAAGCCAAGGAATCCTACGCAAGGTGGCGGTTCCGGAAACGGCAGCTTTAGCCGCAAACCATCCGATCGGCACAGCCTACACAAGCGTGTCCTACCCAAGTATTACACCAGGGAGAACGATATCTACGTTACGTTCAATTCGGACTTTACGGTAGGGCACGAACCTTGCCATCCCACGGAGTCGGTTTTGAGTCAACTTTCTGTCCTTCTTCTGTTTTGCAGTATCAGTTCAAATCCTGTCTTGACATCCTCAACTCCCAAATCGGCGAAGTGTTCCTGCACTGTACCGGACGTGCGATTAATCGTGGCATAAATCTTGCCCTCCGAGTGAAGTCGGAATACCCGGATGCGTTCGAGTACGAGGTGAACACCTCGCAGGTGGCCATCACCGACGATTTGCATCCACTGTACGACGAGGACGATTTCGCGGTGCAGCGACGCATGAACTCCTGCCTACATATACGGATATACCGTACTGCTATGCTAAAACACGCACCGACGAGCGAGACATCCGTTCCGGCTAGCGAGAAATCCGAGGATAAGGCAGAGCGGTAAACCAAACCCCATCCCGTACTGTCCCAGAACGATACGAAAGTAAAGCACAGCATTCATACATCATGTCGGAGGAGGTAGAAATTAAGACATACTTTAAGCTGGTCGACGTTGTGAAATGGATTGGCATAACTCAGTTCGAAATATTGGTCAACTTGCTGGCTTTTTTGGTGTTCACGATAATGCTGTCGTTGAAAGCCTCCAGCGGCGAGCTCGCCGGACCGCTGACGGCCAACGAGTGGCTGCTCCTGTTCTCGCCCCTGTTCTGTGGTGACTTCTGTAATGCTTACTTCTGTATCATCGTCGGCATTCGGATGTACCTGCACACCAAGCATCGGCAGGCCATGCACCGGCTTGTTTGGAGCATTCCGTTCCTGCTGATGACGTCCGGGTTTAAGTATTTGGTTTGCATGAAGCTATCCGGGCAGATTCAGCTCGAGTACAGCGAAGTGTTTTCGCCGATTTTTGTGCTGCTGCAGATGATTGCGGTGAAGGCGTGCCAGTACAACCAACAATCCTGATCAGACGCCCCACAGCCCCGCCGGGAGCTGCTGTCGTTTGGTAATGATGTCGTTCTCGGAACGATAGCTATGCAGTAAGGAACACGCTTTCACGTACGCTTGTGACCCGTATCGGACTGAACACGAATAAATTGAGCATCAAATTTATTAAATGTGGTAAGCATAAAATATTTTACACTTTGAAAGAAAATGATTCAAGATTTCTTAGATCAATTCATTATGGTTGGGGATGTATTAACAAATTCATAGTTGAATAATTTTTTACATAAAGTGTAGGACAACACTTACATATACTCTTTTTTTGTTGGAAATATTTAGTTTTTAATAAGCTTTCTCATTATTTTTCAACAGTCATTAGAATATATTTCTTTTAGCCGATATTAAACCGATGTTAAATTTTAGAAGTTTGACCTAGTTTTAGTCTAGTGGAACTCTAGAAAAAGTTTAATTTTCAAATCAATAAAATAAATAAACACGCAGCAAATTGGCACATTACAGAAATAATATCATTGCAAAAAATTAAATCAATTACGAACAATCTTTGCTCAGCCACATCCGACGGGTATTGATTACCGACTTTCTCAAAACAGGGATAATTTCAAACAGTTTTCATGGCAAATTATTCCTCGATTTTGTCCCATTCGGCGATGAGCGGCGCAAAGGCACGACGGTGCCAACCGAAGCCAACATTGTAAGCGGCGAGCAAAAAGTAAACCACCGCCAACCATTAGAAACCCGTTTCTGGACCCGTGTCCATCTGGATGGACTCTCTCCTTCGTTTGCGTTGCACATGGTGGGCGCAAGTGAAAACCTTTTCAGTCAACGAAAGGCTTGCGTCGAATGGCATCTTCAGAAGTGGTCAGCCGAACACACAGGTCCCATTGGATCTCTGGTGGATCATGCTGGTTTCTTATCTAGCGCATCTTTCGTCTGTGCCGCTGTCGCACAGGGTGGATAAATTTCTCCACTCTGAGCAAACGCTTACCGTCGGTCGAGAGGGTTGGGTGCGTTGGGTAGAGCTGGTGGCTAATGAAATGGCACGGTGGGGCCACATATTTGTACAGGTGATCCAGGAATGTGCACGTATTTAAAACTCCTGATGCAATCGGGACACAAGTAGGCGAGCTGTGGTAGCAAATTTAATTTTGTTTATGTATTCCGTTGCTCCTTTTCTACACGCTTCGAGCTTGGAAGAATATTCATGTTCTACCAATTCCTGATACTAAAAACTTATTTGTAATAATAATGCAGAAGGAATTTAGAAACCAACGCGTCAGGAAAGCTGGAACATAATTTTGCTTAGAACATATGGACACACTCGAGCGCGTCTGCTGTTCCCGGAACAATCTCATCGGAAAGCTCATGGAAAGCTAATGAGCCGTTCTAAATTACCATACAAATTCCACTTCGTGTGTTCCGGTCCGATTTGGGCCAATTCGAATCGAATCGCAATGTATATGCAAAAAAAAAGGCAACGTACGACCACTTTGGGAGTTGCCGCCCCGTGGTCCGCATTCCAACACGTGGTGAAATGAGCACCGATGTCACTTCCTCCACTTCGGGTTTTTGGCATGCCCCCACACCTGGCCGGCGGTCTTTCTATTGGGGATGGACGGTTAGTTCCTAGGCGCGGTTGACCAACACGTTTTGCCTTTTTTTTTTTGCACATCTGGACCAATAGAAATCGAAAGCCAAACGAAATTCGATCGTGTTCCGTTCCGATTCGATGGGAGAAAAAGTTTGGCTTTCGGATTCGGTCCGTTCGATAAAATCGCGCCACAAAGTCGTCACCGGACGTCGGAATGTATTGCTACCAATGTTGCGCACGGGGTGGGCACGGTGGGTGAGGTGTGGTGGCCGATTTCCATTTCACTATTTAATCCCTTCCTGCACGTACCAAGCCTGCAAGCAGCCCGCCCGTCAAATGCGAACCCCGAATATGGGCGCTGCGCTGCCGTGTGGGTCTGCGACTAATTTTCACCACTTTGGCCGCAAGTGGTTCGTGAAATTGAAAGTGAAATGAAATTTCTCATCGTTGCTTCCGGGCATATACTGGCGGCCGATTGGAGCTTGCCCGATGCCCGATCGGGCGGATGCATATTTTCGTGCCGTACATACAACGATCCCCACGTTTTTCGTGTCTGGAGCGAATCCCCTAGGAAAACATCAATCTTATTGTCATCATCATCATCATCACCATCACCATCAGCATAACCAAAGCTGGCCCAAGAAAAAGAAATGGCATTTTGATGAAAAGGATTATGAAAGGTGAATGGATTCGTCATTTTTTATTTATTTGCCCGACACAAAAGTCCGACCATCAAAAATAAATTAAAAAAATTTTCAAATGTTTTTGTATGTACAGACAATTAACAAAATGTTGAAAAATTATACTTTTGGTGGCAATGATAACGATAAACAAAATAAATAGGTGAATAACATAAAAAAAAGAAAACAATATTTGCAAAACTATTGTTATAACATTTAAATGGGCTTAAAATTTCATTTTTAAATAAGTGCAAAATAAAAGTCAAATAACCAAACCGAAGCAGAAAGTCGGATAGTAAAAGTCTTTCATATAATCACAACGACGCTTAAAGTCGGATTGCACAAAACTATCGAATGCAAAAGTGGAGACACAAAATGAACCGAACAAAAGATTCAAACGCAGCGGGAAACGCTTAATTCAACCGGCCATCCAAGCAAATGAAGCACCAAACATGAGGCGAACGTACCTACCACCCCGCCTTGAGCATATATCGCCCATCGACCCCATGTGTGTATCCCGCTGCAGCAAAGAAAGCCACCCGTATTTAATGTTTCACCTTTCTCTTTCGCGATTTCAAAACCACCGTTCGTCTTGAATGGCGTCCGACGCGGGCATGTGTGGTTTTTTAGTTTTGTTTGATGTTTTTTTTTTGGTCCATGCTCAGGCGTTATGGCTTTATGCTGCCGCGGGAACGAGGTGCGTCCGATCGGCCGCATACCAGCACGTTGTGACGTCTTGCTGGGGCTCGGAATTGGCGCCCTGGTCAGCCAACTCCTACTAGCCGCAACCTTTACCGCTCGGTCGTGATGAATGGCACTATCGTCAGGCCAGAGCGTAGTGTGTGCAACTGAATGCATTTACGGTGATATGATTCCCCCCTCGGAGGGGGGGCATAAACTGTGCGGTAAGAGATCTTCACCGCCTTCGGCAATCGGGAAGAGCGAGCAGACGATGTTGGTTGGTTCAATCACGGCCAGTGGCTCGCTCCTCCGAGGGCTACACTCCAGGGCCAGGATGCGGTCGAAGTAGAAAGTTTCCAGACCCCCCGCGGGAACGAAGGACTGCCATCGTTTGCGGGCCTTCCGCGGATCGACAAATGACACTCCGGTGGGCGCGTGATGAGTGTTTGGGTATGGTGTTAAGATGGATGCATTTTATTACACCACTTTTTCCTCCCAAACATAATACGACACCTAACCAAACAGGGTGTAGGGAGCCTCCTTAGACATCAACAACTCGAGGTTTTGTTTGGATATTGCTATTCAGCGACAATTTTTTGAGCTGGCAAGGAGTTTTGGTTTGTTTTGGATAAGTTTGATTTCACTGTGTTTACAGATATAATCTAAACCTAATAGCATTAAACCAAAGTCCCCCATTTTCTGACGTGAGAAAGTAGATAGTGACAACTTGTAAGTTTTTTAAAGGTTTCATGGTATCCAAAACATTTATAGCTTCAAATATCACATTCTCGATTCATACTCGAATTGTGAAAAGAGTAATCAAGGGATGCTTCCTTTTTTTCTGCGATCAGTTATCGCTGGACAGGCTTGATAAATCATACCAAATGTTTCTTTACCATAAGAGAATGTTCCGTTATTGTTTGTACCGTTTGTTATTGTTGTTTGTTCCGTTTTATTATGATTCTTTTACATTAAAATATTATTGGAATATTATTTAAACCTTTTTATTTACATTATATTTTTTAATATTCGTATATGCAATACGGCCAGGCCGTTCTTTCTGAAAAATAAATAAATAATATCTTTTAATATTTGTCACGTGATTAATATAAATCACGTACAGATTTTCGTCAAACCTAATTTTATGATGTTAAAACAAATAGTCGATAACAGGTATAATTCTCTTCCAGCAATAATTATTTCAAAGTAATTCATTTACCCTAACATACCTGAGCCTGTCGGTACGGGAAAAAAGGAAATCATCAGTTTCGGTACCTGTCGATGATGACGATGTTGACTATGCCTTCGTCCCTTGATCGCCCAAAAGGAAGCAGTTCGATGGAAAAATCTAGCGAAACTAATCGATGGCCCCTTTTTTCGATACGTGGGAAACCTGTCCGAAGCTACCTGTTCGGTGTGCTGATCCGCGTTATCAGTGTTGGTGTTCTTGTTGAAAAATGTTACTCCCGGCGGACCCGATTTCCATAAGCCGCACCTTGCCCTGGCGCTGCGGCCGATCCTTGCCGCACTGTCCGCAGCATCAGCTGTATGTGCGTGCATAAAACTGAAGCGAGAAACCTGCCACAATACGCCCGACTCTCTTCCCGAGAGATGGAGAGTTCTGTTTTCCCGCGGCGGGACTATTGAGGCAAGAGAGAAGGAATCCTTCAAACACCACCCTCCCGGAGGGGTGTGCGTGCTTGAAAGGGGACACGGGACACGAGAAACGGGATCGGCCAACAGCCACATTCCGGCAACAGTTACTCACTTCACTTCATCGTGCGATAGTTTCACTCGAACGACGGCAGAAAACGGGTTTTTCCGCGGGGTCGCACACACCGAAAGACAACGTTACCTAGGTGTGTAGGTGTGCCGTACGGTGTGCACTTGCGTGTCCGCCTCCGAGCAGCAGGGTTCGCGCACCTTAGTGGTGAGTTTTGGCAGCCGAGTGGTGATTTTCGCTCACGATCTCCCGCGAGCCGTCGACGAGTGTCTTGAGACGTTGAACCTGCGCGTACCGATGCGGGTGTATTGGTGCCACCCCCGGGGTAGACCACACAAAGCACAGGGGGCCCGGAGGAGGGCAAGGGAAGGAAGGCAAGCTCGCGAGCTTCGCCGGGAGAGATGCGAACGGAGAAACTCGAGTCCGCGGCTCAGTCGAGCAGCAGTGGCCGAAGATGTCGGACTGAAGATTCAGACGAGCGCTAAAGGTCCGTTTGGGTTTCCCCGTTTTTTTTTATTTGTTAGTTTCCTCTTTGGTGTGTGCTTTCGTTCGAGTTGTGTGTGTGTGAGTGTGTGGGTTTCCACCGCGGTTTTTTTCGCTTATCTACCGTAGGCTTCCAAATCGTTTTAAATCGGGTTTTCAGCTTTTCTCCTCCACTTTTGGGGTTTGTTTCCGTTGGTGATCTAGTTCATGTGTGTGCTGAATGTGTTTTCCGAGCTGAACAACCATCGGTTCGATTGGCGATAAGCACACAACATCCGGCCAATCGGTTCCTCTTCCTTTCCGCTTCCAAACGGAAGTTGCAAACGGAGGCGAGGTAGAATCGAGGCGGATTTCGAGAGTTGTGTAGGAAGGAAAACAGTTCCAGGCGTCAACGAACGTCGTTTGGTGGCACGCTTTTGTGGGCCCACCTGTGTGTTTGTGTGTGTTTGTTTGTGTGTATGTGCTTTTCCCCCGCTAGAAGAGGAATGTGATCTCCCCGTCCATCCGATCGCCGACAGGGGGTTCACACCGAGGATAATTCTAATCGTGTTCTTCCAGTTGCAGTTAGAGCGAAGTAGTGTGCGAACGAAACAACGAAACACAACCCCGCGCTTACAGTGACCCTTTTTTGCAGCCAGCCTCTTTTCCCAGTGTGTCGTGATCGTGGAACGTCTCGCGCGTCGAGACTCGTCTTCGTCATCTTCGCGATCGGAAAGATCGGAAGTGCCAGTTGTGTGCGTTCCTGTCCGCGGTGTGATCTTGTGTGTGCCGCGTGCGGCCAATGTGAGCGACATCTAACGGAGGAAAGCTTTTTTCCCTGCCTCCCGTAAGCGGGCCAGCACTGAGAGAGAGTGTGTGCCAAACGATATTCCGCGTGTGTTTGTGTGCTTGTGCCGCAGCATCTCACACAGCAGCAGGGAAACATCATCATCTTCAGCGTCGTCGTCATCGTCATCCCGGACCCTTCTGTTGTTGCTCGCTCCGATCAGAGAAGATCAGCACCAAGATGCCCTGCAGTGCCGTAACGCTGTCGCTGGCGACGATATCCGCCATCATCGCCGTTGCCCTGTTGGCAATCGCCTTCTCGACAGACAACTGGCAGAGCTACGAGGTGAAGCGCACCAACATACAGGTACGTTCGTTTCCTTATGACGCATTGAAGTCACTGCAATCATCCGAAGAATCGTTACTCTGAATTGCTTAGCAACCACCATAGGGGTCTTTATGTATTCGGTTTATTTTTAAATAATTTGCAAATGAAACATACACGTAGATAATTGAAAGACAATTAATGCCACGAAGATTACTTTGCCTGAGGAAGTTTTAATGTTAAATGAATATGTTTCATGGCACTTGATTTCAATTTAGCAACTTATCTCCTTGATTCCAATATGATTACACGAAAACGGAAGCTTCGTTGAGAGTGACATCAACTCACTGGCAACAAGCGACGAACCCTTTGCGCATCGCCTTGTGGTTCGGGAAAGTGCAACGAACAAACTTTCTATTCTATTACCGTCGGCCACCACTTGCGTTAACCCTGCGCCATCCTTCCAAATTGGTTGGGCTCTGCTGGGCGCGATATGCCCCCAAACAGAAAGGGCCTTTGTTATCCGGTGGGCGCTTTGTCCAAGCCGGGAACGATGATGCTTTTGTGCAAGCAAATTGCCGACGTATCAATCTTCTGGCTTTACATTTTACGACATTGTACGCAGTCAGTGAATGGCACGGTCGCACATCGGTACAAAGATCTCCCTTTATCTTCGAAAAATCTTTTCAAACGGTTTCAAGGGTTTCTCTAACCTCATTAGTTTTCCACTCACCTCAAAAGCCAGCCGAGATGATGGTATTTGGTTTCAATTAGTGTTGCGTCTTTTCTTGACGCGGTCGAATTCTTTTGGGGGGCGCAAACTCTAAAAAAAAACCCCAATAGCATGAAGGTGTACGGATTTTGTCCGACAGGCTCCATCCCTAATGCGCCAGCATCTGCGTCCAATTATGTCTTCATCGCGGTTTCCTTGACTCTTGGCGGTCGCTACCTGAACCGTCCGGCTCACGTTATACAATCGTGGCAGATTATTATACAAACCGAGCGGGGATCACCGGCCAGCGATGGGAAACATGCAAGTTTGAAAAACAAATAAAAATAAAAAACAATCCAAATTTTTCACGATCACCACCCCGAGCTTGCCCTTGACGCCGGGGGCCCCAAATATTCATGACGCTGGCCAAACTTTGCGGTCACAACATAATAACGAGGCCTTCGCTAGGAAAGCATAACGAATCCGCTTTAAGTCAGCTTGTTCATGAAAATGCGGTAAGAAAACGCACGAAATATAAATCTCGTATCTGGCTTCGAAGGGGTTTGTTTAGAAGCATTTGTTATCGCCTTTTTATGTTGTATATCGCTGCCACGATGGTACAGTTTGGACAATATTTTTGTGTGTCAAAGAAACGAAACGCCTCAAAAGCAGACAATTGTCGAATGTGTCGGGCCGTGTGCGCATGTTTACCACTCTTCGGCTTCTTCCCCTGCCCTAACCGCCTGGGTCCGTGCAGCACGACCGCCAATTTGCATACAAACGAGCCCACTTGGAATGTGTGGGCTTGGACGAAGTAATAAACATAAGCGTACGGGACGCGATGCTCGAAAACGTGAGGGAAAAAAGATGTCACACTCTCTAGAAAGCGCATAGCAGGCAGACATTCCTTGGGATTTTGTGGGGGAAATCGGAAAGAAAGACGGTCACAGATTGTGTTCCAGTCGCAGCGGTTTTCGGTGGTCGAAGCGAAAGAATTCGGTCTCTTGCGTTACACGGCTTAGTGGAGGACCGTTTTGCCACGTTCACGTTTGTTCGTTCGATTGGCACATAACAACCGTACGTGCGTGCGCATGCCAAAACCGGCTCTCGAGTGTTACACTCGACGCAACCGAAGGGACACAGTTCTTACAGGCAGCGACACATTCTGCATTCTACAACATCTGGGTTGGTCGATTCTCGAGGCGTGTGTGTGTGTGTGTGTGTGTGTTTGTTGGCCTTCGCCCGAGAACCTGCTGTGCAGACCTCCGTCTGCCCTCAGGCCGATTGCCTGAGCCAATATTCTTGGGTTCTTCCTTCGTCCTGCCACACTCAAACACAGATACACATTTGCCTGCCTTTGACGAGACGAGTAAACAACGAGTCAGCCAGCGGATATGTAGCCCAGAAGTGGTTATTCCACTTTCCCTCCGCGTTCTCCGCGTCCTTCCTTGCGAGAAGCTGCCATTCTTCCGGACCTACCGAATGGTACCTGTTTTCTTGAGCGTTCTCTCGTTGCTCAATTTCTCTCCACCGCAACTCGACTGCAGGCGACGGCACTCCCTTCAACAGGGCGCTAGGTAGGACGGTGCAGGGTGTCCAAGTTCCCTTAGGTTCCACTGGTGAACGGTTTTCTGCTTGGCTCCGACATACCTTTTTTTCCGAACGGACTCGTTTGTCGTCCAGCCGGTTGTGAGCTTTGGCAGTGAAGTAACACACATGTGGCCCCCCGGTTTGTAAATGACGTGATCGAGTCGATCGAGCCACAAACACTGCCAAGAAGCCCGAGAAGAAAACGCACAACTCGGCTGGGGAAAGAATGAGGCGATATTTGAACACCCCGAAAGCTCGAACAGCAATGCCGGAACGTGTGACACGTGAAGGTTTCGCCGGGTCGCTAATCGGTTAGGCAAATAAGAGCAAGCGGGGCCAGGTCCGGCCCAGGACCGTTGGCTCACACACGCATTAACGGGGTAAAGCTACATGTAGCAAGACGTAGACGGCTCAAAACCCCTGCAGGTTTTCGCAGCTGCAGAAAAGTTGGAAACCGATTGTCGCACCGATCGAGTCGGAATAATTCGTTCGATTCAGGTTCTGCATAAGACTTTGCTGTCGTTAGGGTTGATCCATTTTTTTCTTTCTTCTCCTGCTCGATAGAACCACTTTTCACCCCCACACACACGCTGGTTTGTGTGGGATGGGATAGTTTGGGTGGGAATGCTGGATTGGGCATGCTTGAAGCAAACCGAAACTCAAAACAACAATCACATTTGAAGCAACTCCATCTTTCAGTCTCAACTCGGGCATGTTTAAATGATTTATTTAATTGAAACATTTCTGTATTATTGAAATCCCCATTCGAAGAAGTGAAAGATAGAAGTGATAAAAAATCTTCAAAATTCATTGAAAAACCCTGAAGCAAGGCCTGAAGCCTTTTCCTTCACGAGCTAATGGGTTAAACGCGGCCCCATTTTTGGCACGAAGGTGTAAAAGTAAACTTCCCGTTCACACTTGCCGGGGACAACGACGAGAATCGTGCCCGATGATAGCATTCACGCCGAAAATTTGGACTTGAAAATGTAGTTTTTAAACGTCTTGTCGTGAAGTTTCACTTATATCTCTTCATAATTGGATTAAATGATCGTATGACGTTGTTTTGCTCGCCACTTGTTAAGAACATTTTGCCTGCTAACATGATACGATCTTGCTGTTGGCACTTCCTGCTTGATTATTTAAATCATACCGGCAAGCACGCTCACCAACCCTTGCTGCAAAACCTGTTATGAACCCAATCAAATCGTGTCCATATGAGGCATGGAAGCTATTACTCATTTTCATTCGTCAATGTTCGCTCGTTCACAGTCAGTCCTTCTGACGTTCTGCAAGGTTTGGAGGACGTAAAATTATGAAACCGAAAAACCCAAAACCTTCCATACTCGCCAAAGTCAAGTACATGAAACTGCCCACCGAAGGTCACGCTTTGGCCCAAAAATAGACTACTTTTGGAGTCTATTTGTAGTTTTGCGTTATGTTGTTTTTTTTTAGGTTTTCAATTTCAATTGCACCCTTCTAGCGCCACCTTGCTCGCCAGACCACGGTGGAGGTCACTCGTTTAATGGGTGGTAAATTAAATCGAACTGTGCGAAGACAACAAAAAAATGGCGACACGTACCCATTAACTGGGGAAAAAACCAACAGTATCGCGGACAATTGAAAAGAACTTCATCCGTCGCACCCGCATCAAAAGGTGGAGGGGTTGGAAGGAAGGGCATAATTAGCGCCTTCGGTCTGGAACGGCAGCCCGGTTGTAGCCGTGAAAATGTTAGCACCGGTTATTACACAGGGATTGACCGTTGCTCGATTACGCCAGGGGGACGCAGATTCTCGCTCCAGACAGCGTCAGTGTGTTTTCCACCGGACTGGGGGTGATGTGTGTTTTCCCAGTGGTGCAATTATTATGGTGGCCGTGCCGTTCTTGCTCTTTTCTGCCACGTGCATCGGATGTGCAAGTGCCAGACTGCAGCTCTGATAAGAGCGAAACACACACACATCATCCCAACACCATCTCGATCCGAGGGCGAGCATCAAGCTACATTAACTCCCTGTTTTCCACGCGGGCTGAGACTGGTGGCGGTGGCGGCGGTGGCGGCGGCGGCGGACTTCGCAGTTCAGTTACCTTTTGGTGCATGTGCATTCACCGTCTGATCTATTTATTTACACGAGCTCCACCGGATTGGGTTGGTTTATTTTTCTTCTCCCCCATTTCGCCAGCAGCCGTTTTGCGATGCGAGCTTTTACTGCTTGTGGGAGAAGGGGTGTTTTTTTTTTCGCGATAATTTTTCATCACCAATCACCAAACGATGCCGCCATCATTCCTTACGTTGCTTGCTTGCGTGCGATGCGTTTCATTTTCTCGTCTTCGAAGACGAAGGCGTTTGATTGA
The DNA here is from genome assembly GCF_943734765.1 of Anopheles ziemanni. NCBI lineage: Eukaryota > Metazoa > Arthropoda > Insecta > Diptera > Culicidae > Anopheles > Anopheles ziemanni. Next base: position 33,760,204 of record NC_080706.1, on the reverse strand, counting down.
TGGATATTTTAGGCGGCAAAACCGGCCAGCTCTGTGGAACTGTGCGTGCGTCAGGCAGCCAGCACTGAAAGTCGACCACTTTCACAGCCAAGACCCACCGTCGCCACTTTGGCCGGTGGTTGGTCCGCTTTTTCTCATCCGTAAACGGAAACGATGAAAAAGACATAACCATCAGTGGCGTCGATGGAGTGCGGAGGGGAGCGAAAGAAACATATCGCGAAAAAAGTTGATTGCACGAGTATTTATTTTTCTCCTCCCGCTGTTACGTACCCCGGCCGCCATCATTCCTTAGTTTCGTTCAATCAAATGGCATCAGAAGGCACAAAAATGGGAAGAAAAGAAACCCATTGATCAAAACTTTCATTTTCATTTCTTATCTCCGATGGTTTATTTGTCCGGTGGTTCCGGTCAATTCATCCCCATGTTTATCGATCGCCTTCTCAATTGCTCTCTTTTTTTTTGCAGCCATTCATTGCCAAACATCCCGAGCTGACGGATAGCTTCAACAATCGGCTCATCTACTACACGCGGACGCGCGGACTGTTCCGGTACTGCTACCCGAAGGAGCGACCCCCAGCATCGTCCGGTAAGTGTGATAGAACTGCGGACGCGATGGAGCTGAAACACTAGGAAGACTTAGAGTTAAAAGAAGAATCACCAATCCGTGCAAGAACGAAACCCTCTTTTTGCGATGAGATACAAATATTAGATTGTTGGATTTTGTTGAAGCCGGAAGAAGCAGCGATGGCAGCTACCGAGAACTTCCCGGTGATGTTCGTTGAGTGGCAAATTAATTCTAGCAGATAGATAGATAGATCTTCATCGCCGATCGGCGGGAAGGCGGTGGAACGAAAAGCGAACAACAAATTGAAATCTTCGCCAGGTTCGTCGCTTGATGCCGCTCGGTCGGCCTTCAAGTCTTTCGAGTTGATTCTCACCGATACGGCGGCACACGGAACGCGGTCGTCTTGTGTGAATCGTGGTCCACGGTGGGGGAGGGAAGCAGTTTCAACTTATTCGGCACACGGCGGATGCTGATGTTGCATTGTGTTGGTTTCATGTCTTCTTTCTGCCGATTCGCCACTTTTGCACGTTCTCACATTTGGCGTCGCTCATGCCTTTTTTACCCCTCCGTAACCTTTTTCCGTCCTATGGTTCACAACACCAACAAAAAAAAAAACCACAACTTCAAACAGCACTACCTGTTGATGGAAGGGGTCGTTCCACTGAGCGTTTCCTGAAGATGCGAATTAATTGTTTTGGATGGAAGGAGGTTTTATTTCGGGGATTTTTTTCCCTCTAAACCCTCGCTAATCGACGATTCGGGCGAGTGGTATGCAATTTCCCTGGAAATGATTCAGGATATCGATTAATCGTAGTTTTCCGGGGATCCGCGGCTCAGAGGGTTAAGTGATGCTGGCTTTTATGCTTCCATGCACATCAACATTAAACCTTTCTTTGACCTTTCCCTCTCGTGGAGGGTTTCTAACGTTTGGTGTGTTGTATTGTTTTTGAAGCCTGATGTTTGAAAGTTAGTTTCAGCTTCGGGTTTGAACATCACACGAAAGTTTTCACAATAAAACATCTCCTAGAGATGATAAACTACAACTATTTTTCTTATAGACAGCAAAGCTTTTTCCAAGGATTTTGAAATTTATGTAAGATTTTAACTATTTTCACATTGTATTTTAACTATTGTATACACCATAATCTATGTCTTCTTCTTCTTCTTCTTGGCGTAACGACCTCTTGGTCATGCCTACCCGTTAAGGGCTTACGAGACTTGTTTCCCTGTTGTACGTACGTGGATAGTCAGTCCTCTCGTACAGATGAGGGTCCGGTCTCGGTTGGGATTCGAACCCACGCCGTCGAGGTGGTGAGCCCCGGCGCTCATGGGCCGATTTTTTATGTAAAGATGTCATTTTGCTTTTCCTGTGGTCATACTCACTACCCAAAGGAAGACATAGATATAATTTATTAGAATCATTAAAAAGAAACATTAAAAACGATAGAGTACGGATTGGTGTAGGGTAAATTTATTCCTACTCTTAACGTAAATAAATTTCCTTCTAATTCGATTGCTCGTTGCTTATCGCGTATGTGTTTTAAATACGAAAGGCTTCGCCAAAAGCGAACCTCCCAAAGCTCGAGACCAACTTCAAAAGCACCCTTAGATAGTGAAAGAATTCATTCCCAAGGAATGTCTCGAATCGGAATATGCATAAACCAAAAATAGGTGAGGCGCAATGGCGTTTTATGTCACTACCACCACCACCCGACCGCATAAGGTTAGGTGCGACTCTACAACATAAGCCCCCGACGTCTTCATGGCTCGCGATGTTGAAATGAAAGTTGGCTTCTCGTGAAAATTTAACGTTCCGTCTTCATTCCCTCGGCGAAATGCGACGTCGGTGCCAGTGCGGATGCTTTCGGTGGTGATAAATTGAGCATAGGAAAACCCCCTCTCCCTTCTGCACCGCCGCCTCCTGCTGGAACCGGTTTCAGGGCAGCATTGGAGCGCGCGCTGTTGTTTGTCACATGAGGGAGCAGCATAAAGTGAAAATTGCCATTAAAAACAAAATCCAGTCGGTCGGCGGAGTAGGGACGATGATAATCGGTCACCTTTTGCATTGCAGAGCGTGCAGATTTTTCTCCCCACTTGCCACGCACACTTGTACCGCTAAAAGATGCCGCCGCCAGGCAGGAGTCGACCGAAAGCGGTAATTATCCGTGACTCCCCGGGATGGATTCTGTTTTGCCCGCATGCCTTGCGTTGCCCTCTACCCCCCGCCCCTTAACGACCACTTGTTTGGCAACGATTCGCTCGTCGCGCCCAAACATGGGAGAGATTTTTCTCGCGGTCTTCGCGCTGCGCCATAAATACCGTCAGTCCATATTTCTTCATCCATATGCGGACGGGGTGGATTTTTTGCGCTTTCTTTCGACTCCCCGCTTGGATGCTCTTTCGTGCAATCGCCTCACGGGTTAGGTCATACCCCGTGGTACCTCCCACTCCCCACCCTCGGTGGCGGTGTTATCCCGGCGAAAGTAATTTACCCTAAATGCACCCGCCAACCCTGCCGTAGTGGGTCATTAAAAAATTGATTTTATTTCGTAGTGTTTGTGAGTGCAAGCGGGAATCGGCACGTATAAAAATATGCTTTCCCACTGGACAGATAAAACAGAGAAGAGGAAAGCCGTAACCAGTGATGCAGGGATAATAAATTGGTAAATATGTAGACAAGACATGCGATTACGTAACGAGAAGGAAGAGAACCGATGGAAAAACGTTTCGTACAATAACTTTCGGCTGGAAGAAGTATAGAGCCAGCGAAAGGAAGAAAATGCAATCTGCAGCAAAAGAAAACGGCTAAAGCATCAACAATCAAAACTAAGGAAGTGGCGGAAAGAAGGCGGCCTGAGTGGAATTACTTCTTCCAATCCGTCCCAACGGTGTTCCGTTTCGGAAACCCATCACTCTTGTACTGATTTTATACACCATTAATGAGTTTCCTTCACCGGCGGCTCGTGTCCGCTCGAGCGGTCTAGAATCTCCGGCACCCACCACCACCACCACCACCGACCAAAGTATTAATTGAATTTGAAGCTCCATTTTCACTAGCACCATCTCTCCGGTTGGCTTTCATTTCTTGACCGGACATTTTCTTCCCGTTTTACCGCGGTGAAAAACTCCTCGTGCGTTGCTGATTCTTTCCGAACGCGAAGAAAAGAGAAACACCGAAACTAGATGAACTATTTTCGATTAGATTCGCGTTTCAAGAACGATAACCGCACCGCGATGGTGTTTTAGGTGGAGAGGATAATTTGCTGCTGCTTCTACGCCACTCACGTAAAGAGGGAAGACGAATCCGGGTATCCCGCACGGTATGGGAAAACAGAACGCACTTGCCCATGACCACGATGGATCGCGAGCCGGCTAATTTCCGTTGTTTCACATGCTTCCCTTAATCGCAGCGTAAGGGGAAAGTTTTTTTTTCGCTCTGATTTTGGACCAGAACGTGTTGGTTTTTATTTAGTTTTTATTCGCCTCCTTTACGCGTATGGGGAGCATGTTGTGGAAAAATTAAACTAATTGGACGTTGAACCTGTTGTTGGTTCTTGGGAAATTGAAATAAAATGGGCTAAACCTTTTTTTAAGTCGAATGAAATTTATTGAATTTATGTAAAATATGAGAATGCAACGAACGAAAAATATTCTTCTTCCAACTTCAAAAAAAGTAAAATTTCATTTGTAATTGTAAAAATAAAAACATTAAAATGAACAATTTGTATGGAAATTTTCAGAGCATTTATCAAATCAAGTCATTTTCTATGATTGGGCTTTTAAGGTATCTATTTTAAGATTTTTCTCAATATTACATTCACTTTTGGTGCTTCCCTCGTCGGTGAGACACTTTAAAAATGATTGATGACCGTGTGCTTCGGGTGGGACACTCGCCGAAGCCAATCTATCTTGCATCAATGATTTGCCACAGCTCGAATCTCCTAACGGTACACTCACAAGTGATCGTCGCGTTTTTCATTTTTCATTCACGACTTTGTCTTTCCCGCAAACACTCGGCCATGCTTCCATCACGCCGTTCAAAAAGCGGTCTGTTTCAGATTTGGGTCAGCACCATTCCCGATTTTTCCTCCCCAAATGTTGACCTCAAAACACTGCTACCGATCTTGATCGAGCTTTGCTTGTGAGATTGCGCTCATAATCAACGGCATTATCGGGTACGATTCTTTTCGCAAACGAATGAGCATCGGCCAGAACCGGGATCCGTTATTACATGAACGTGCCGCGAAGGGGTTTACGAGGGTGTCGAATCACCCCCTGTCTCACATAAACGCTGTGAAACGGTAAGCAACGAAGGAAAAAATAATGCTCACATGTAAAAATTCTCAACCATCTGGAACCACATGGACGTTATCGGACGCCCTTAGAAAAGTGGCAGCTTGTAACAGCCCTCGCCTTTGAGATCGTGTTTACTCTGCTAAATTGTTTTCTTTCCGGAGCAATACCTTCTGCCCGCTGAACGGTCGAGTGTGGAGCTTTTCCTTACACACCTTTTACTCTCGTTTGGCCAAGCGGAAAACGGAAGTACGGTAAAATCGGAGCGGCTAATTTCACTCCCCCGAGTTCTGCCTTGGTTAATTACACACGGTAATTCTTTTGGCGAGTCTACGCGTGCGGTCTG